>NW_027555958.1:474447156-475047156 GCF_003287225.1 Phascolarctos cinereus | reverse complement strand
ACCCATTCCTATTAAAAACACTAGAAAGCATAGGTATAAATGGAGTCTTCCTTAAAATAATAAATAGCATCTATCTAAAACCTTCAGCAAGCATTATATGTAATAGGGACAGCTAGAAGCATTTCCAATAAGATGGGGTGAAACAAGGATGTCCATTATCACCACTGTTATTCAATATTGTACTGGTTAGCTTTAGCAATAAGAGAAGAAAAAGAAATTGAAGGCATTAGAATAGGCAAAGAGGAAACAAAGCTATCACTCTTTGCAGATGACATGATGATATACTTAGAGAATCCTAGAGAATCAAGTAAAAAACTACTTGAAATAATAAACAACTTTAGCAAAGTTGCAGGCTATAAAATAAACCCACATAAATCATCAGCATTTCTATATATTACCAACAAAGCCCAACGCCAAGAGATAGAAAGAGAAATCCATTTAAACTTACTGTAGACATTATAAAATATTTAGGAGTCTACCTCCGAAACAAACCCAGGAACTCTATGAACACAATTACAAAACACTTTTCACACAAATAAAATCAGATCTAAATAATTGGAAAAACATCAGTTGCTCATGGGTAGGCCGAGCTAATATAATAAAAATGACAATCCTACCTAAGCTAATTTACTTATTCAGTGCCATACCAAACTACCAAAAATTATTTTATAGAGTTAGAAAAATAATAACGAGGCTCATTTGGAAGAATAAAAGGTCCAGAATATTAAGGGAACTAATGAAAAGAAATGCAGGGGAAGGTGGCCTAGCAATTCCAGATCTTAAATTGTATTATAAAGCAGCAATCATCAAAACTGCTTGGTACTGGCTAAGAAATAGAGGTGGATCAGTGGAATAGGTTAAATATGCAAGACACAGTAGTCAACGAGTATAGTAATCTATTATTTGATAAACCGAAAGACCCCAGCTTCTGGGATTAGAACCCACTCTTTGAAAAAAACTGCTGGGAAAACTGGGAAAGAGTATGGTAGAAACTAGGCATAGACCCAAATCTCACACCATATACCAAAATAAAGTCAAAATGGGTTCATGACTTAGATATAAAGGCTGATACCATAAGCAAACTGGGAGAACAAGGAATAGTTTACCTATCAGATCTATGGAGAACAGAAGAATTCATGACCAAACAGGAGATAGAGAACATTATGAAAAGCAAAATGGATAATTTTGATTACATTAAATTGAAAAGTTTTTGCACAAACAAAGCCAATGCAACTAAGATTAGAAGGAAGGTAGAAAATTGGGAAAGAATTTTTACAACCAGTCTCTCTGATAAAGGCCTCATTTCTAAAATATATAGAGAATTAAGACAAATTTATAAACACAAGCCATTCCCCAATTGATAAATGGTCAAAGGATATGAACAGACAGTTCTCAGATGAAGAAATTAAAGCCATCTATAGTCATATGAAAAAATGCTCTAAATCATTATTGATTAGAGAAATGCAAATCAAAACAACTCTGAGGTACCACATCACACCTATCAGATTGGCCAACATGACAAAACAGGAAAATGATAAATGTTGGAGAAGATGTGGGAAAATTGGAACACTAATGCATTGTTGGTGGAGTTGTGAAATGATCCAACCATTTTGGAGAACAATTTGGAACTATGCCCAAAGGGCTAAAAATGTGCATACCCTTTAACCCAGCAATAGCACTTCTAGGGCTATATCCCAAAGAGATCATACAAATGAATGAAGGACCCACATGTACCAAAATATTCCTAACAGCTCTTTTGTGGTGGCAAAGAATTGGAAATTGAGAGGACGCCCATCAATTGGGGAATGGCTGAGCAAGTTGTGGTATATGAATGTAATGGAATACTGTTGTGGTATAAGAAATGATGAACATGCTGACTTCAGAAAAACCTGGAAAGACTTATATGGTGTGATGCTGAGTGAAGTGAGCACAACCAAGAAAATTTTGTACACAATAACAGCCACATTGTGATGACTAATATTGATAAACTTAACCCTTCTCAGCAATACAAGGATCTAGACATCTCCAGAGGCCTCGGATGGAAAATGCTATCCACATCCAAAAGAAAGAACTATGGAAGTTGAATTGCTATCATTTTTTTCTCTTCTGTTGAGTTTTATTTCCTCTTTTGAATGTTCCTATTGGTTTTAATTTTCACTTACAACTTCACTAATGTGAAAATATGTTTAATAGGAATGTAAATGTAAAGCCTATATCAGATTGTGCACCATCTTGGGAAGGGTGGTGGGGGGAAGGGGGAGAAAAATTTTATACTCAAAAGCATATGGAAATGATTGTCAATAAACCAAAATTAAATAATAAAACCATTTACTTCAAATTGATGAATTCAGGCAAATGAATAATAAGCTTCTGTCCAATGTGGAATTCTAGGATCATAAGTACATGAGATCATTTAGAAAAGCCAAGGAATCATTCCCTTGGGATGCTGCTCATTTCTGGGTGATCATATCTTATTCATCACATGTCCAGGGCTCTCTAGAGATGTTGATGTGGAAGTTCAAGCATCCTTACAGTTACAACTCTGGAGCCCCCATGACTGGTGTGTAGAGGCTTGCTTTAGCCTATAAAAATGGTATTTTAGGCATCCCAAAATGAAATGCAAAATGAGCTTTGGAAATATGAAAGAGAACAATACTATTCAGTCCCTAGCTCAGTCCCCTAGCTACTGGTACCTTCATTTTTAAGGTTACTTTGCATCTACTCTTGTTCATGTAACTATGTGCCTATTGTTTCCTGTATTTGAATGTGAGCTTCTCCAGAGAATGGGCCATTTGTTTGTTTATTTTAATTTGCATTCCTAGTACTTGCACAGATCTTGGCACTTAATAAATACTATATAAATGCCTATTGGTTAATGATTGCTTAACAAGCTTACTAATCTGTACATCTGTGAGTATGGGGGTCTGTATCAGTGTGGAGAGCATACCTGCAGTGCAAGCATCATCCTGGAGGAAAGGGGGATGATACTGGTAAAATTCATGAGCATCACATATTGCACAGCTATGGATGGACATGATACGATACTGTAGAATGATCCAAATTTGACTATTATTTTGTTCTCAGCACCTGGCATATAATTGGTACTTGTTAATTGATAGATTTTTGGTCACCTAAAAGCAATTACATTTTAAATCCAAGAAAGATTATTCTTCATATTTTCTGGCAAACAAACAAACAAACAAAAATTTCTCTTTTCCCCTCACAAAGATCTTGCTGTTATTTCTCTCTCTCTCTTCTTCTGCCTCACTCCATTTTCACAGAAGAGAGAAGAATGCAAAATGATAACAAAGAAAGGAAATGAATAAGCAGTGCTTTATATCTGAGCATAGCTGAAAGAACAGAAAGGAAGAGTCAATAAATGGCTGAAAGGTTGATTTCTTTATGAGATGATGGAAACAGAAGTGCATTCTTTTATATAAAAGTTAGAGGCAGCTACTCTCTGAATTGGAAGCAACATTCAGCAATAATTCCTCAGAAGTTGTATCAGAGATCATAAGAAAAGCCAAATAAACCATCCCCACCCCTAAAGAGGCAGAGCGTTCTGTACAATGAACAAGGCATCAAATAGTGCCACTCAACCATGACAGCCTCAAAAGTATTAACAAATAAAAAGCTTAATTTTTTCAAGTATTTGTGATGACAAAACTCCAATGTCATATGGACATTGTATGGTGTTTGTGTTACTCTTGGTGCTGGGGAAAACAACTTTTTGGACAAAAAAAAAACACAAGTTGGTTTTCCCACAATAAGAAAAGATGAACAGGATACAAAAATGTGGCTCTATTCTCTAGGTTAGGGCAGCTATGTGGCATAGTTGATAAAGTACTGGACTTGAAATCAGGAAGACTCATTTTCCCTGAGTTCAAATCTGTCCTCAGACCCTTACAAGCTGTGTAATCCTGGACAAGTCACTTCACCTTGTTAGCCCTAGTTCATTATCTGTAAAATGAGCTGGAGAAGGAAATGGTAAAGCCATCCATTATCTTTGCCAATAAATCCCCAAAAAAGGGTCACAAAAAGCCACACATCACTAAAAAAAATGTGTCACACTGGCAATGCTCTAGGTTGTCAGGGATACTGAAGTGCTCTTTAAAACAAATGGTAGAAATGTGTCAAAGTCACATAAGAGAGAAAGATTCCTAAAAAAGAAATGGGAAAATTAATATGTGATAGAAGATTACAAGGTGGAAGAATATACTAGAAATCAAGGCAAGGAGGTGGAATATGCCTAGAAACACAACAGATTCCAAGTTCTTCCTGCAGAAGTTGTGTACACTGAAATATTCTTCGGATCTTCCTTCACCCTTTTGCATTCTTTTATCTGCCAGACTCTTATCCTTCATAGAATGATGAGAAAGGTAGACAGGTGACACTAAGCTTGAGGTTTATCCCCATAAAGCGAAAAGGCAGTAGCAGATAGTATTTACATGGTAAATTAAGATTTATAACATATTTTACATGCATTATCTCATTTGATCATCAAAACTATGTGAGGCAGATGTTATTATTATTTCTGTTTTAAAGATGAGTAAATTGAGGCTTGTAGGTATAAAGTGACTTGCCCAGGGACTCACAACTTATAAGTACCTTAGTCAGAATTTGAACTCAGACATTCCTTACTACAAAATTCCTCTATGTGTCAAAGCTGCCTCAAAAATAACAACATGATAATCTTATCTATTTTAGTAATATTTATCACAATAATATTTATAGGAATACCTGAAGCTCTGATTAAATAAACTTTTTTTTTGCTAAAAGATAATAACTTCTTTTGATAGTTCTTCTCATAGTGATGACTAGCGCACTTCCTAGATAAGGAAAATATCTTAGTGTACCCAGTATGCTGTACAATCCCATGTAGCAAGCATCCATAATACTCGACTGAAGATTCCTTCACCTAGGCTCTATAAAATTTTTAAAATCATATTTTAATAAAAGTATTTCAATCTAAATTAATTCCCTTTCATTACTATGTATTTTTCTTTATTTAAAGATATAATTCTGCAAAGGGGTCCATAGATTTTTACCAGAATGATTTCCAAAGAGAACTAAAGAATAGGTTAATGACTGCTATCCTACTCTGTGCATGTCAATGTACTAGATACTAGGAATGGTATCAAACTGAGATAATGTACAATATTTAGGCAGAGTAGCATGACAAGTGATATAAAACTAAAAAGCATTTATTTAAAATACATGTGTGTATAACAGTAATACACATATACACACATACACACACACATACACACACACACGTACATATATATGTTCATACAACAGGAAAGATGCAATAAAAGATTGATTGCCTCTGTTTCACCTTAAAAACTGCTGCCTTTGCTTAAGATGCTTGAAATCTTTAGAGCGGTAAACAGTACATTGTAGTGAGTTGAGATTGTTTTGTAGAAGCTGAAACACAAAGCCTAAAATTTTGTATTTAAACTTTGAAACTTGGTACCCACATCCCATGGATTTCCTGTGGCTAGTCTTTTATAAGCTTATTTATTATTTACTTGCATGAATTTGTGGTAAAAAAGTAACCCAGCAACGTGTATCATGATATAGACCTTCAGTCTGCTAAAAATGCATAACATTCATAAAACTCTGGATGCCCAGGGTAAAAGAAAGGCAAAAGTTTGGTGGAGTAACTGGGGGAGCCAAAGGCACTGACAGCATATGTTGGACCCTTTTCATCTCTTGTTCATTGACCTGAACACCCCGTATGCATTTTCCCCTGTCCCATAAACAAGACTTCAGCAAAGTTGGTTATAGTGGTGGAAATCGCAGAGACTTTTACTTCTCTTGACTCATTAAATTCCTTATATGAAAAGAAGAAAAACAAGAATTTCTTACTCTGGATCATAAATACTGCTCTCTCCCATGTGGAAGCTAAATGGTGTCTCCGCATGACATCAGAGGACATTAACCAAAGAGATGAATCCCACCCGTATACTGTTCCTGAGAAAACTGATGTGCAAAAAGGCAAAATAGATCCCACAGTCCATGCGCAGAATTTCTTCCCATTTTCCAACTACAAAAAAGAAAAGCAGAGAGTCCCCTGATCTACCCCCGCCGACTGACGTCTGTGTTCTAGCACTTTTGTTTTCCCCTTGGAATGTATCTGTATAAATGCCAGAGGATATTTAATGCTTTGACACCAATCAAGTGACATTATCTCAGTGACACCTTTCATTTCCCTGAGCTGACCTAGATTCATAGAATGGATATCACACTATCTTTACCATATTCACAATCAGGATCATTACCTAAATTGTTAAAGAAAAAAAATAATAGGAGTCTGATTGGAATGAACATGGTTTTTAAGGTTTGAGGCTGCAATGGGAATTGACTGAATGAAACCAACTGAGATTTGAAAGGGTGGCCTGACTGAAGATAATTACTCACAGGGGAAAAAAAATGTTAAAGAGATGTTATTTACCCTCACTCTCTCCAGCAGTGTGAATTGAATACCCAAAACATCCAACTGGCAAAATGTGTATAGTTTACAATTTATAAAGGAAACTCCATAATATTGATGCTGAAATTACTAGACATCAACTGCTCCTTGCTAGCCTGTTACCATTTTCTTCCAGTGGAATATTACTCAACTGAGGCTCTTTGGTCCAGTGGAAAGAGAACCGAATTTAGAGTCCAATGATTAGTTTGTTTAATTTCGACCTTTGTGACCATTGACTCTTCCTCTAGCATCACTTTTCTCACTGTTAAACTGACAGGGGTTCTAGATGATGACTGCTTAGATCCCTTCCAACTCTAAAACTGTGTTCTAAGGAGCTATAATATTCAACAGAAATATGCTCTCTAAATGGATGGGTATCACTTTGTTCATTCTGTGCTTCCCCTCTCAATTAAAAGGTCAAAATTTATAATACAGGAATAGGAGAGGAGAACACTGATTTCATTTTTTTTTCCACTTCAAAAGAAGTGTTACCAAAAATGCAAGTAGTGATTATTTTAATTTATTCTGATCATTCAAATGTGAGAAGCTCAGCAAAAATGAATTTCATCGTGACAGAATATTAGGATAAGAAAACAACTTATTGTTCATCCAGATAAACTTTCTGATGAATGCAGGAACCCACTTTATGCCCTATCTCCTAAAGACAGTGATATAGACAATTTCTTTATGATTAGAAATATGATTATTGTAATTGCTATTTTCTTTTTTAGCTCAAGTGGCTGTTCAGCAGTATCAGCTATGTATTTGGAGAATTCTTCACATAGAAGCTGAGTGACTTGTCACTTTTGTTATTTTTCTTTCACGATATTACTTCCATGTGACGCCTTCTCTCTACTCACACAACTACCACTTTGGTTCAGGCCACCATCACCTTTTCCCTAGATTATTGAGATTTCTAACTGGTCTCCCTCTTTCAAATCCTTCCCTGACTCAAATATAATCTACACATTTCAGTCCTTACTAAACTCCCCTGGCTCCTTATTACCTCAGAATGAAATATATGAATGTTTGGCTTTTACAGCTATGCATGAACTCATACCAACCTGCACTTCCAAATTCATTGGATGTCCCCTCCCTTCAACGATCTGAAATCCAGCCAAACTGACCTACCTTTTGTTCCTTCCTCCTAATACTCCACATCTTATCTTCATAAAGCCATTTACAATGACTTTAGCCCCAAATCCAGAATGACCTCCAACATTGTTGCCATCTCTACAGTCGTTATTTTTTCTCTTTTCCCTAGATTTTATGTTGATTTTTTTCTCTTTTAATTTTTTTACATTTGAGTTTCCATTTGTTTCCTTCCTTCCCTCCCAACCCCAAATTACAACCAATGTTTGACAGATATACATACATACAAATATACATTTAATGATCGATCTATCTATCTATCTATCTATCTATCTATCTCTATCTAATTATCTCTCTCTCTCTCTATCTATCTGTCTATCTATCTATCTATCTATCCAGAGCTATCAATTCTTTCTCTGAAGCGAAATAGCATCCTCATAGATCCTTGCAGTTGATTTGAATATTCAGAATAGCTTAGTCATTTATATTGACTCTCCAAACAATACTGCTTACTGTGTGCAATATTCTCTTGGTTCTGCTCATTTCATTCTTTATTATTTATTCAAGTCTTTCCATGTTTTTTTTCTCTAAAATCAATCTGCTCATCATTTCTTACAGCACAATAGTATTCCAACACAATCATATACCACAACTTGTTCAGCCATTCCCCAATCCCCTCAACTGTCATTTCCTTGCCACCAGGAGACTTGCCATAAATATTTTAGAACATTTAGTTTTGTTACTTTTCCCCTGATCACCTTGGGAAACAGTCATAACAGTGGTATTACTGTGCTCAAGGGTAGACACAGCTTTATAACTCTTTGGGTATCATCCCACATTATTCTTCAAAATGGTTGGATGTGTTCAGAGTTCCACCAACAGTCTATCAGTGTCCCTATATATCTGCATCCCCCCCAATATTTGTCATTTTCCACTTCTATAATTTCAATCAATATGATGTGTGTGAAATGATATCTCAAAGTTATTTTAATTTGCATTTGTTTAATCAATAATGATTTAGGGCTTTTTTTTCATATTACTATATATAACTTTGAGTTCTTCATCTAAAATCTGCCTTTCGTATCCTTTAATCATTTATCAATTGGTGAATTAACAATATTCTTATAAATTTGATGAAGTTCCCTATATGAGACGTTTATTCAAGACACCACCTATAATTCTTCCCCCCCCCAATTTTCTGCTTTCTTTCTAAACTTTTTTTAATATGATGTAATCATAGGTATTCATTTTACATCTCATAATGCTGTCTCTTGTTCATTTACAAATTCTTCTTCCATCCATAAATCTGATAGATAATATGTCCTTTGTTCTTTTAATTTACTTTTATTTCTCTTTATGTCTAGGTCATTTATCCATTTTGACCTCATTTGGGTAAATGGTATCGGCGATTGATTTATAACTAGTTTCTGCCAGACTGCTTTTCAGTTTTCCCAATAAATTTTCCCAAATAGTAAATTCTTATCCTGAAAGCTTAAATATTTATATTTCTATAACACAAAGTAATTATAATAATTTATTACTGCCTATTATACATCTACTTTATTCCACGGATCACCCATTCTGCTGTTCCTTAGTTAATATCAGATAGTTGTTTTTTCCTTTTTCTATCATTACTATCTTATAATACAGTTGAAGGTCTGACACTGGTAGAACTCCTTCCTCTACATTTTTTTCATCATCTGCTTTCTTGACCATTTGTTCTTCCAAATTATTTTTTTCTTTTTCAATAAAATATATATTTTGGTAACTTATTTTGGGTAGCACTGAATAAGTAGATTAATTTAGGTTAACTTTCATTTTTATAACATTGGCTTGGTTCACCCATAAACAATTGTTTCTCAAATTATGTTAAATCTAACTTTATTCATAGAAATCATATAATTATGTTCATATAGTACCAGGGCTTGTCTTGGCTGTTGTACTCCTAGATACTTTATACTGTCTAAAGTTATTTTAAGTGAACTATCTCTTGCTCTGTCTTGGTGTAGGGCTTAGTCAGTGCTATAAAGAAATGTTGATGATTTATGTAGATTTATTTTATATTTCACTGTTTTGCTAAAATTATTCATTGTTTCAAGGAGATTTTTTTAGTTGAATCTCTAGGATTTTCCAAGTATACAATCATAACATCTGCAAAAAGAGATAGTTTTATTACTTCATTGTCCAGTCTGATTCCTTCAGTTTCTTTGTCTACTTTTCACGTTATAACTAATACTTCTAGTACAAGAGTGAAAAATAGTGGTGATAATGGGCATTCTTGTTTCACTCCTGATCTTATTGGGAAGGTTTCTAAGTTATCCACATGATAAATAATGCTTGCTGACGGTTTTGAGTAGATGATTTTTTTTTTATAATTTTAAGAATAAAACCAATGTATAACTATGCTTTCAAGTGTTTTTAGTAGAAATGAGTATTGTATTTTGACAAAAGCTTTTTCTGCATCAATTGATATAATCATGTGAATTTTGTTATTGATGTAATCAACTACATCAGTACATTTCCTTGTATTTGATCAGCCCTGCATTCCTGGTATAAATCCCACTTGGTCATAATGTATAATCTTTGTGATATATTATAATCTCTTACCTAGAATTTTATTTTATTTTTTCATCAATATTCATTAGAGAAACTGGTTTATAATTTTTGGTTTGGCTTTTCCTGGTGTAGGTATTAGCATCATATTTGTTTCATAATATTAGTTTAGTAGGACTCCTTCTTTGCATATTATTCCAAATAATTTATTTAATATTGGAATTAGTTGATCTTTAAATATTTGGCAGAATTCACTTGCAAATCCATCTGGTCCTGATGCTTTTTTACTTAGAAAATTCATTTGTGTTCTTTTCAATTTCTTTTTCTAAAATAAGTTCATTTAGATATCCTATTCCATCTTCTCTTAATTTTGGTAGGTAATGTTTTTGTAAGTATTCTTCCATCTCACTTAAATTTTTAAATTTATTGGCATATAATTGGGTAAAATAACTTCTAATAATTGCTGTAAATTTATCTTTATTAATAGTTATTCACTGTCTTAATTTTTAATATTAATATTTTGGTTTTCTTCCCTCTTTTTAAAAATCATATTAAACAAAAATTTATTTTTTTTTGTAAAACCAACTCCTACTTTCATTTATTAATTCAATGGTTCTCTTACACTCAATTTTATTGATCTTCTCTTTAATTTTCAGGATTTTCAGTTTAATGTTTAATTGAAGATTATAATTTGTTACTTTTTTGAATTATTTTTAATTATTTACTCAATTATTTGATCTGCTCTTTCTCTATTTTATTGATGTAAGCATTTAAAGGTATACATTTTCCTTTGATTACTGCTTTTTCTGCATCCCATAAGTTTGATATGTTGTCTCATTGTTATCATTCTCTTTAAAAATATAACCTATTATTTCTTTGACTTGTTTTTTAGCACACTAATTTTTTAATCTGTCTTTCCATGACCTTTTATCACATGCAATTTTTATTGTATTATGATCTAAAAAGGATACTTTTTTTTTGTTTTTGCTTTTCTATAAGCCTTGTATAAACTATAAAGTTTTATGGCATGCTAAATGGTCAATTTTAGTAAAAGTGCCGTGTACTGTTGAGAAAAGTATATTGCTGTAATTTGCATTCCTTTTTCTCCACATCTATAATACCTAAGTTATCTAAGATTCTATTAATCTTCTTGACTTCTTTCTTTTTTTTTTTTGTTAGATTTATGTAGTTCTGAGGGGAGGTTCAAATCTCCCACTATTATAAATTTTATTATCTATTTCTACCTATAATTCATTTACCTTTTCCTTTAAAGAATTAAATGCTATAGCATTTGGTGCACATATGTTTAGTATTGATATTTCTTCATTATCTTTGGTTTCTTTTAATGTACTGTAGTTTGCTTGCCTATCTTTTTTAATTAAATCTATTTGTAGACTTAACTTTGTTTGAGATCAAGATTGCCACCCCATATTTTTTTACATCACTGAAGCATAATAAATTTTACTCTAGTGGGGCATCTAGGTGGTACAGTGGATACAACTGGCTCTGGAGTCAGGAGGACCTAAGTTAAAATATAGCCTCAGACACATAACACTCACTAGCTGTGTGACTCTGGGCAAGTCACTTAACCCCAAATGCCTCACCAAAAAAAAAAAAAATTAGTCTTTTATTTTTACGTTATGTGTGTCTATCAACTTTAATGTATTTCTTGTAACCAACATATTGTCAGGTTCTGATTTTTGGTCCTTTCTGTTGTCCATTTCTGTTTTTTTTTTGGGGGGGTAAATTCACTCCATTCACATTCAAATACATACTTACTAATTGTGTATTTCCCTCCATTCTATTTTCCCTCACTGTTTTCTTTCTCCCTCTATTCCTCCTCACCAGTATTTTGCTTCTGACCATCACTTCCTCCAATCTGCCCTCCCTTCTATTAGTCCCCCTTTTTCTTATCTGTCTTCCCTCCTAATTCCCTATGGGGTAAGATAGTTTTATACACTCAAGTGAGTGTAAATGTTACTTCCTCTTTTCTGATGAGAGTAAAATTCAAGTGATTCCAACCCCCGCCAACTTTCCTTCCATTGTATTAGGTCTTTCATAGCTCTTCATGTGAGGTAATTCACCTCATTCTATTTCTCCCTTCCCTCTTGTCCCAGTGCAATACTCTTTCTCAACCATTAACTTTGTTTTGATTTGTTTCTTTGTTATTGTCTTTGCTTTGGATAGCAGCCTATCAAAATCAAGTTATACTCAAACCCTATGTCTATGCATACTTTTTCTAACTTCCTAATAATGATAAAAACAATAAGAGATATAAGTATCATCTTCCTGTCTAGGGATGCAAACAATGCAATGTTATTGAGTCCCTCATATTCCCTCCTTCCTGTTTCTCTCCTGCTGTTGTGTTCTCAGCTCTATTTGAGGCCTTTGATCTCTTGGTTCTTCTGATATTCTATAATCCAAGGTCAGGCATGGTCGCTGATCCTCCAGCTCATACTTCGGCCTGTAAGTAACCTTAGGTGATCCTCTCTTCCTCTAAGCAATGAACAAGGTACCCAACCCTGCTTGCCAACACAAATATTCTTATTCCCTGTGGTCTCTCCCATGACTGCAAGCTTCAGCTCACCCTCATACCTTGGAATCAAAATCAGGGAGTCTGCTCTCTTGTGTGTGGCCCTGCTCTCTGCTACAGCACTCACTCACTTCTCCTCCCGCACAGCCATAGCATATGACCATGACTTCTCATTGTACCTGTGCAGCATATCCATTGCCAGCCAGTACAAGACCCTTGCAATCTTCCTCTGATCAGCCCCACTGTATCTGTGGGGTGAAAGTTCCTGAAGCCAAGGCTGCTAACATAGCCACACCCAAGATTTGTTATTTGTTCATCAACAGTATCTGCCCTAAGGCATTTGCACTTCAATCAAGCCACACTACCACCGTGGGGTTCAGGTCTTTCCTGGAGTCCTTTCAGGTTGTCTTAGGCTGGACAACTGCTTTGCCCTGGCTTTTAATTATTTCTGCCATTCTAAAATGTATTTTGAGGCATTATTTTATATTATTTGTGGGGGAATTTGGGAGAGCCAGTGAGGTTCCTGCCTTATTACACCACATTCCCATAATTTGTTCACTGTCTTTCTTTAAGAAGCATCTCAGAAATATTAGACTCTCATCACTTCATTTACAGACTGCTGCATCCACATTCTGGTTGGTCACCGTGCCTCAATCTGATTTCACTTCATTCCATCTTCTAATCTGCTCTCAAAATGATCTGCTTAAAGCATAGTTTCACCTTCTTATATCTCTTAAACATAAAATCCAGTGTTTTATTCACAAATTCATTCATAATCTGGCCCCTTCCTACCTTCCCACTCTTCTTACAACTTATTTCTCTTCAAGTACTTTCAAATCTAGTGCTAGTAGCCTCCTTGTTCCTCCTCTGGCATTCTATTTCCTAACTCTATGTATCATTTCACCTTGTATTATCCCATATCTGGGTCCTGGGTCTGTCTGTCTGTCTGTCTGTCTGTCTGTCTCTCTCTCTCTCTCTCTCTCTCTCTCTCTCTCTCTCTCTCTCTCTCTCTCTGTCCATCTGGCTTACTTCAAATCTTAGCTAATATCCCACATTCTGTAAGAAACATTTCCTGGTCTCCCTAAACTCTAGGTATCTTTAGTATAGCCTTTATATATCTTGTTCATATATAAGTGTTTTCCAGTTGTCTAAGTCATTAGGTAATGAGCTTTTTGTTTACAGGAACTGATTTTGCCTTTCTTTGTTTCTTTAACACTTAATACCATGACTGGTACATAGGAGATGTAAGTAAATATTTGTCACTTGACCAAAATTGATGAAAATTTATTAAGTGCCTATTACGTGCCAGGCACTGTGCTAATCACTAGGTCTAACGAAAAAGGCAAAAATCTCCTGGGAAAACTGGAAAATAGTATGGCAGAAACTAGGCATAGACCAAAATCTCACAACATATACCAAAATAAAGTTAAAATGAGTTTATGATTTAAATACAAAAGCTGATACTATAAGCAAACTGAGAGAGCAAGGAACAGTTTACCTATCAGATCTATGGAGAATGGAAGAAATCGTGACCAAACAGGAGATAGAGAACATTACAAAAAGCAAAATGGCTAACTTTGATTGCATTAAATTGAAAAGCGTTTGCACAAATAAAGCCAATGCAACTAAGATTAGGAGGAAGGCTGAAAATTGGGAAAGAATTTTTACAACCAGTCTTTCTGAAAAGGGCCTCATTTCTAAAATATATAGAGAATGAAATCAAATTTATAAAAATTCAAGTCATTCTCCAATTGATAAATAGTCAAAGGATATGAACAGACAGTTCTCAGATGAAGAAATTAAAGCCATCTCTAGTCATATGAAAAATGCTCTAAATAACTATTGATTAGAGAAATGCAAATCAAAACAACTCTGAGGTACAACATCACACCTATCAGATTGGCCAAGATGACAAAATAGAAAAATAATAAATGTTGTAGAAGATGTGGGAAAATTGGAACACTAATGCATTGTTGGTGGAGTTGTGAAATGATCCAACCATTTTGGAGAGCAATTTGGAACTATGCCCAAAGGGCTATAAAAATGTTCATACCCCTTGACCCAGCAATAGCACTTCTAGGGCTATATCCCAAAGAGATCATAGAAATGGGAAAAGGACCCACATGTACAAAAATATTCATAGCAGCTCTTTTTGTTGTGGCAAAGAATTGGAAATCGAGAGGATGCCCATCAATTGGGGAATGGCTGAGCAAGTTGTGGTATATGAATGTAATGGAATACGATTGTGCTATAAGAAATGATGAACAGGCTGACTTCAGAAATGTCTTAAAACTTTGATCCTTCAGAGACTATGATATACCAAGATTTTCTGCCATCCAGAACTGTAGGCACAATATTGATGTTAAATAGATTATCCTTCATTTTGGGGGAAGTTTCACGTTATTGAAAACTCTATGTAATTCTCAAAAGCAATATAAACTTTCCCTCAATCTCCTCTTCAATTTTAGACTCACTTTTTCTCTCCAATATGTGTTGATGGCTTCAGGTCATACAAGGAAAAAAATATAAGAATAAAATCATAACATAACAAAATTTGAGGAGTGAAATGTACCTCAGTGGTTATCTAGTCCAATGAATATGAAAAAGAAAACCATCCCAAATGTGGCTATCCAGGCTCTGCTTAAAGAAAGGGAAGGGTCCAAAAGAGACACCATCTCAATGCAGGCCATTCTATTGGGGAAAATGCAAATTGGTAAGAAAGAAATTTGTTGTTATTGTTGTTGTTTGTTTTGTTTTGTTGTTAACAAAAATTGCTGTCAGCCAAAATTGTTGTTAATGCCAATTCCGTCCCTCACTTCTTGTTACAACCTATGATTTGGAAAGAATACTATTAAACATGACCCCCCATGACAATTCTTCAAATGGTAGAAGAGTTTCAGGTTCCTCTGCTTCATTTCTTTTCCAGATTAAACTTATTCACTTCCTTTAGATTCTCCCCTTATAACATGGGCTCCAAGTTTTTCATCATCTGGACACATTAAGTTGTCAATAGCCTTCTTGAATGGTAGTGCCCAGGGTAAGCCTAACACTTCACAAGAAATCAGATGAGATCATAGTGAAGAAGATACTGACAGCTGGAAGGTGATGGAGTGAAGAGTTAACAAATACCTAACCTGAAGTGTGGGAGAAGACTAGGTTTCTGAGAGGTAGAGCTGGGGAAGGAGTGTGTTCCATGAATAGAGAACGCCACATTTAAATCCATCAAAATTTTAGAAAAGCTACTAACTTGACCTGAGAAAAGGAAGAGGTTGTGAAGGAAAATCATATGAAACATGGCTTAAAAGAGAACTCAGAGGTAGACTGTGGAGGAGGAAGGAATAGGCTGGACCTCGCACTTGAGGAGCTGGGCACATATTCCATCTCCATGCAGGCCGGGTGGCCATGGGCAGCCAGTTGAAGTTCCCCCAGCCCTAGTTTTCCCATCTGCAAAATGAAGAGCTGTGATTAGATGATCTTCCAGCTTCAACTATGCTCCTCTATGATGCTTTTAACTCCAAAACCAGCTTTGTTTCCATTAAACAATGTTCCTCCATATCATAAAATCAAAACCCATTCCCATATCAGTAAATCTTCTTACTTCCTCTTCTAGACAGGAAGGGGAGAGGTTTAACTACAGACCAGTCAGGGTTTGATGAAAGGAAAAAAAAGGTGAGGGCCACATTTGCAAACCACTCACTGATGGAGAAGACAGTGGAAAGGAAGCCCTGATTGGGACAGGTCTCTACATGGAGAAAACGTGTGGACACTCTTTATTGAGAATAGCTTAAAATTTTGTGACCCACAACCTCCAATATATTTTATTTTGCCAGTTGTTGCATTTTAAGCAGCTTTTGAGCTGTTAATATGTGATGTTACTAATTAACAAATGGCAGGAGGGAAACAGTTTGTCAGCGTAGTGCCTCCTATTTTCTTATGATATCAGTTTCTACCTACATCATCAACGTCATCACCACCACCATAATCACCATGGCAATTTCATGATTTTCTATCCTTTAAATTATTAATATAATCTATAAAAAATTACAAAAACTATTGTGTAATCACTTTAGGAAGCCCTGTGAGACACTTTGATGCAAATAATAATATGCTAAAGATTTGTGATATTCTACTCATAGAGATCTTCAATGTAAAGTCTCTTTATCAGGGCCTGTCCCTCTAACTCTGGTGGAGACAGCCCAGAATCCTTAGGCCAAGAGCCTGAGCATAGCAATACCCTCCAGGCTATTTGTTTTGTAACCAGGACAACTTCTACTACCATCATCAAGGGAAGTGACCTTTTTACAGATGTTCCCAAGCAAGTGCCCTTGAAGTCGTCATCTCCTCAATATCTGTAATTACTAAAAACAGGAAAGAGAAAGTTCTCACCACTAAAGCTCTTGACACCATGAAATGATCCAGTGCAGATGGTTTAATCAAGGGAAACAACCTGAAGAAAGATACCATGTTGACTACTTTCCTGCTGGATGCTAAGGCGAAGGAGGCTCTCACTTTGACTGGCATCTGAAATCTACAGAAATGTGCTATCTTCCTGTCTGAGAATGTGAGCCCCAGAAAAGCAGAGGCCGTTTGATTTTCTGTTTGTACCCCATGCTTGGGACAATACTCTTCACATTATGTAGCCAGAGAGGTGGAAGACCTAAATTCAAATCTTGTCTCAGGTACTTCCTAGCTGTGTAATGCTGAGCAAGCCATTTACCTTGTATCTGCCTCATTTTCTGCTTTGGTGAAGTGGAGACAGTAATAGCATCGCTCTCCCATGGTAGTTGTGGGGATTAAATGAAATATTTGTAAACTGTTTTGTGAACCACAAAATCTTCAGAAATTGCTTTCTGTTAATAAATGTTTTTTTTCTTTCACTGATTAACTACACTAAGTGTGGTGTACTTATGACCTCAAGGCCACATGTGGCCCTCTAGGTCCTCCAGTATGGCCCTTTGACTGAATCCAAACTTCACAGAACAAATTCCCTGAATAGAAGGATTTGTTCTGTAAAATTTGGACTCAGCCAAAAGGCCACAGTCAAGGACTTAGAAGGCTGCACGTGGCCTTGAGCCGACAGGTTCATAAGCCCTAAACTACAGAATCCTAGGGAGTTGCCTAAGATTAAAAAAAAACCCCAAGTGACTTGCACAGTTTCACAAGGCAAACAAGCAGCAATCACATAATTTGAACTCTGTTCTTCCTGACTACTTGCCTGACACTCAACTTATAACAGTCTCTGATATTATTAGTGAAATAATAATTTAAAAAGAAATATAATCACTAAGATGTGTGGATGCCATCTGCCAGATACTATGCTGAATGCCAAGGACACAAAGAAACAAACAAAAAAACTAGTCACGGTCTCAGGGAACCCAAAGTCTTCTGGGGGACCAGATCCAACTAGGTATATATAAACAAGGTACACCCCTGAGAAATGAGAGGAAAGCAACAGAAGGAAGGCACGAGCATTAAGGGCACTCGGAAAGGGCTGCTTTGGAAGTGAGATTTTAGCTGGAATCTAGGAAAGCTAGGAGGTGCAGATGAAGACAGGGAATTTTCCAAGCATGGAGGACAGTTAATGGAAATGCCTGGAATGAGGTGATGGAGTGACTTGTCCACAATCAATGAGGTACCCAGAGTCCTTGGATAGAAGAGTTCTGGAGGTGCAGGAGTTATGAAAAGACCAGAAAGGTGGGGGCATGTGGTTATAAAGGGTTTTGATCACTAAAAGCAGGAATTTCTATTTGATCCTGGCAATGATAGGAGCATGTGGAGTTTACTGAGTAGAGGAGGTGATAAGGTCAAATATGTGCTTAAAGAAGATCACTTTGACAGATGAATGGAAGATGGATTATAGTGGGGACAGATCTGTGGCAGGCAAACTAACCAGCAGATTAGTGCAATGGTCCAGATGTGAGGTAACAAAGGCCTGCACCAGGGCAGTGAAAGAATCAGAAAAAGAGAAGTGTGTGTGGTGTAGGGATGTGGGGGAGTGATGTGTTTGTGAGGGAGAGATGTTACAAAATTACAATCACAAGCTTGGACAAGAGTTTGACTAAGGAGGTTGAAGAGTAAAGGGTGATACCTAGATTGAAATCCTGGGTGACAGGGAGGAGGGGAGGCACCCTTGAGTGTAATAGAGAAATCTAGAAGGGTTCGAGATTTGCAAGGAAATAATGAGTTCAGTTTTGGACATGTTAAATCTAAGATGTCTCCTGGACATCATCCAGTTCAAGATGACCAATCAGGAGTTCAAGATGTGAGGCTACAGGATAAGAGAAAGGTTACAACTGCATAAACAGATTTGAGAATCATAACAGGAGATGATCACTGAATCCATTGGAGCTGGAGATCATCAAGAGAAATAGGAGAAAGGGAAAGGAAAGAGGTCCTGGGATACAATCTTGGAAGGTGCTCACATTTAATAGGAATGACCTAAATGAAAAACCAGCAAAAGAGAATAAGGAGAATCAATCAGAGAGAGGGATAAGCAGAACAAGCAGAGGGTAGTGAAATAAAAATCCAGAAAGAAGGGAATGTCAAAGCTTAGTGGGAGACAGACAGTGTCAAAGACTGAAGACTGTAGAGAGGATAAGAAGGATGAGATTTTTTGAAAAGACCATTTGGTGTGTCAATTAAGAGATTTTTGGGACATCAGAGGGAGCAGATATATATCATCTGTATCCACATCCACGTAGTTATCTATTCTCTGCCTCTCTGTCTCTCTATCTCTGTCTCTCTGTCCCTGTCTCTCTGTCTCTGTTTCTCTCTTTCTCTGTCTGTCTGTCTGTCTGTCTCTCTCTCTCTCCAAAAAGGTTAGTAAGGTCATATGAACTAAGCCCTACTTGTCTTGTAAAAATTCAGCAACTGAGGATCAGAGAGGATTGTTACTTGCCCAAGATAGCATTACTAGTAAGTAACCAAGCCTGGGATTGAAATCAGATTTTGTCATTCCAAACCCAGCACTCTTTACAACTTTGATCTCTATATCATCTAGAATATTAATTGGGGGACAGGAATGCCTATAAAATTAAACTGAACCTTTTATTTCATATGAAGGAGAACTGTCAATACGTGAGCCAGATGTCATTGTTTGTGCACCTAACTTCCTGCTCAGAGTTAGTGATTAATTTCCTCGGTTGTCAAAGATCATAAGAGGTCATGTTGACATAATTTCCAAGTTGGAAGATTCAGAGATTCCCTTGTTGTTCAACATTCTCAGTTTAAAGATAACAAACTGGAGACTCAAACATTCCCCAAAGTCACAGAGGTAGCAGGTGGTAGAGCTCATTCCATGCCTGTCATCCTTTCTAGTAAATGACACTGTATCTCCTTCGAAACCTCTCATTTCTCCTCAAGTTTTGATTTTATAGACAATCAGTAGAAATGATATATGTTGCCACCTCCTCTTAAAGTTTTCCAATATCTTTTGTTTTTGTAATATATCTATTTTGGAATATCTCCTCCTTCCCAATCTCTCTTATCCAGTATGCCATCCCTTAAAATAGTTTTAAAAAAGAAGAAAATTTTTTAAAAAATCAATATTTGATCCACTTTCAGGTTTGTAAATGAAACTTTCTGAGCAATACTCAGAGGAAAATAATGGCAACCTCTATACTGAAGGATTTCTGAGCTATAAAAGCAGGAGGGAAAGAAAGAGGTGTGCATGAAATATCAGCTAAGCACTTCACAAATGTGTTCTTCTTTGATCCTCAGTCCTCACAATATCTTTGGAGGTAGGTGCTATTATGATACTCATTTCATAGTTGAGGAAACTGAGGCAGACAAAGGTTTTAAGTGACTGTCCCAGGCATACAGAGCTAATAAGTATCTGAGGCCAAATTTTAACTGAGGTCTTCCAGTATCCAGGCACAGAAGCCTATATAGTATACCACCCTTTGAGGTTAAGGAAATATCACTAAATTTAGAATTTAGAGTTTTGAGCTATGTGACCCTGGGCAAGTCACTTAACCCCAATTGCCTAAAAAATAAAAAAAAAAATTAGAGTATTTGCTCTGAATAAGGAAGTTGCACCTTATTATCCATCTGACCTTTGCCAAGTCCCTTTACCTTTCTCATCCTAAGTTTACCTGTCATGAGGGGACAATAATATGAGTAACATTAACACTTTTTTCCTCACAAGCGTTTTTCTTTTGCCAGGACATTTTTCAAACAGCAATGCACTGTATCATTGTGAACTACCAAGAAGTACTTCACCATTTATCACTATGTGCCCCTTACAGACCCTGTCTGTAGAACCAAAAAGGCTTGTTTCCTTCTTACCGCACACAACATTCCACCTCTGATCTCTGTAGTTTTGCATGGGCTCTCCTCCCTGCCTGGAATGTTTTGTCTCTTCACTTCTACCTGTAAGTGTCCCTACCTGCCCTCAAGACAATGTTTTCAATGGTTAAACTTATTTTATAAATACTACTATTACTTCTACTATTACAACTGCAACTATTATTATTGTTACTACTACCACTAATACCATACTACTGTAACTACTACTACTACTACTACTATAAACTACTATTAGTATTCAATTTTTTGCAAAGATACCAGAGTACTTTGTCATTTCTTTCTCCCGCTCATTTTACAGATGAGAAAATGGAGGTAAACAAGGTTCAGTGACTTGTCCAGGTTCACAAAGCTAATAAATGTCCGAAACTGGATTTAACTCAGATCTTCCTGATTCCAGATCTGCTGTCTTATCCACTGTGCAATCTAACTGCCCTATTACTACAACTATTATTACTATTGCCATTGCTGCTGCTGCTGCTACCACTATTACCAGCACCACCACCACCACGTTACTACTACTATCCCTATTATTATTATTATTACTACTACTATGTTGATACTAAACTATTACTATTATAACTTTAACTATTACTACGACTACTACTACTACCACCACCACACAAGTATTACTACTAATACTAAATTACAATCATTACTATTTTTATTCCTGCAACTATTACTACTACTACCACATTACTACTGCTACTACTATTAAAGTACTATTGTTACTATTATCACTGTTGCTTCTACTGTTGGTATTATCAACAATAGCCATCACCAACAACAGCAATAATAGTAGGATGTCTATACCACCTTATGGTCTCTACTGAGCTTTGTTCATATTATCATATTTTATATTCACAGTTGCTCTATGAGGGAATTGTTATTATTATCATCCCCATTTTAGAGATTTGTGAATTGAGGCTCAGAGAGGTCAAAGGACTTGTTCAGTGTCACAAAGTTACTGGGATTTCTTTATCCATATAATATGTGGAGATAGATAATATTATCTGTATAACATAAATGAGTTGAGAGAAGGGAGTGTTTTTGTTTCTGTTTGTCTTTTTTTTTTAATCTCCAACACCTTGTATACAATAAGTGCTTTCAATGCTTTTATTGGATAGAAGAGGTTAATTTACTTTGATTTGGACCGAAGCCATGATATTTATAGTTTAACTAGAACCTTAACCAAATGTGGGGCTCAGGAAAGTATTTAAATAAGTTTTTACAACATAAATGTTATTATTTGTATGTCTCACACATATAGAGAGAATTGTAAAGGAGGACTCATAGCAATCAGTCTGTCTGCAAGTAACATGCAATGATATATCTTTGGTAAATTTGCACTTGTGAATAATAATTTCATTTAAACACATGTAAAAGATGAAGCCTTGGAGCCCAGAAAGTACAAATATAAATGATTTTTGAAAGGCATTAGGCCATATCTTTTTGGAAATTCGTTAGTGAGGGGCAAAACTGTACCATGCATATTAATGGGATGTCATGCATTTTGTCTCCTTGACAGGGAGAAGTCTGCCTTGAAATGTTGGCCCTGTGTGTCTGGTGGGACACTCATGTAAAACAGTAAAACTCTCTCTCTCTCTCTCTCTCTCTCTCTCTCTCTCTCTCTCTCTCTCTCTCTCTCTCTCTCTCTCTCCTCTCCTCCTCCTCCTCCTCCTCCTCCTCCTCCTCTCCTCCTCCTCTTCCTTCTCTGTCTCTCTGTCGCTCCTTCCTCCCTCCCCCTTTCTTTTTACATACTTACACACACACACACAAAGCCAATTTTTTGTCTTCCTATTTGGCGTTTGGGTTACACTAGCTTGGCCCTCTTGTTTTATTGCTTACTATCTTATTTTGTATCCTCTCATTGAACATGAGGATCTCTTTCTGCATGCCAGAGATGATACAGCCTATGATTCACACACATACACACACACACACACACACACACACACAGACACAAACATACACGCATGTGTGTATGCATGTATATTCACACAGTTATATGTATGTGTGTATAATGTAACCAATTTGTGAGAGACTAACTTGATTGAGATTTTTCTCAAAACGTAAAAAATAAACAAATTTCAGTTGACCAAATTTCTAGTAAAACAATGTTTTCCAGAAACTTTTCAACAGAGGACTATATTTATCAAATTATAAGTATTCTTCAAGGAATCTGAGAACAACTCCAAAGTAAACATGCCTTATTGATTCTACCTATATCCTTGTAGGGGGAGTAGAGAACTTCTAGTCCTCTCCACCACCATCATCCCTTAGCATTTGAGACTTATTTGCTGTTTACAATGTAGCTTGAAATAATGCCTTTATTCTCAACAAACAATTGACAGTATGGCTATCATAGCCATAAAGACAGTGAGAAAACTGGAGTTTTGTCCCAGGGTACTGAAAATAGAAATAGCTAACCAAACGCTCTGTGCTTCAACAGAAGAGATCTTAATACCTACTTCTCAAGAACAGGCAAAGGTTACAGCTACCTGAGGGCAGGCCTCTCCCCGGATCCCCACACTTAATTAAGAAATTACTTCATATCAATTGCTGCTGGCACAGAAAAATTTCTTATTACAGATCTGATAGAATAACCTAGAAAATTAACATTTCATTGATGCAATGTGAGTACAAAGTCCTCAAATGTGAGAAAAATAATGTCATGCTTAGAGTTTCTACTTTTTCCTAAGTACCTGGATATGGATCATTCTGTAGAATTTTCAGTCTCCTGATTAGGAATTTACAGTCCCAATAGATACAGTCGACTAGTCAGGTGTCCAATATTATAATCCTTCATCTTGTTTAATGGTCTATCTTCTATATTTCAAAACATGAAAATTTCCAAAAACATTTAGAAAATCAGGAAGTGTTTGTCAGAATAAAAACACTTATATGTCATGGTATGCATCAGTCCAATTAATAATGTCCATGGCTCAATCAAACAATCCATCAACATGCATTTATTAAGCACCTGTTATATGTCAGGGTCTGTGCTATGGGCTAGGAGTATAAGTATAAAGGATAAAAACAATCTTGAAATAAGCTAACATCCTAATTGAGGAGATAGAGCATAAATATAAAGTTAATAAATTGAAATATATACCAAGTTGTTCAATGCAATATATTTGAGGAGAACAGGCCTTGGGATATGGAGACTAAAGATTAGGAAAGGATGAATGAAAAAAAAATGATGCCTGAATTACATCTTTAAAGAGGGGGAGAATCAATGAGAAGGAGGTAAGGAAAAATGCATATTCTAGGTTAGAGGGAGGGCCAGTGCCAACGCATGGAGATTTCAGATAAATTGGCATGTGTAAAGAAAAGAGAGGGGTCCAGTTGGTACAATCACTGAATGTAATCAGTTGTGTTGGGCTTTGCAAACTAAACAGAGTAGTCAGTATTTCACCTTAGATGCAACAGGAAGCCATTAAAGGTGGTTGAAAAGGGGAGTCCTATGATTAAATTTGTGTTTAAGGACAATTACTCTGGTAAGTTAGTATATTACACCTTCTTGGTATTAGTTGACATCCACTGCATCTCAGTCTCAAGGATTGAATCTGACTTTATTCTGAAGGCTGGAAAAGACTATTACTTTATAAAGTAGTCAATAACTACTCAACTTGTAATTTTAAAAGAATACGACTCCTAAGCAACATGGCATAGAAAACAGATAAAGAACAACTTTGAAGACAGAAAGACCTGGATTCCAGCTCTCTATGACACATACTAGCTGTGTACCCTGCTTTGTCAATTCAGTTGATGTCTCAGTGCTCTAGGCCAAAGACTAAACTGAAGAGAAGGTGTTGAATGGCAGTGGTAGAGGGACTCTTGATCTGGGACTTCCCTATATAAATTAATTCAAAATTCTAGCTCCTATCCCTAATACCATAAGATGGTATAAACATTTAGATACAATTCCAAGACCGATTATGGCAGACTGTTCTCTGAAAGTTGGGTTTCATTTTAAGTGTGTTTGTCACAACATAGGCCCTTAGTATGTATTGTTTGCAATTGAATTTATGGAATTTGATGACCAAATCTCATGTTGCTTCCCTGATTTTGAGCCAATATGGTTTCAAGACAAGTACAGAGTAGAGTTGACTTTTCCACCTCTGTAATGGAATTATAGTACCTAATATTTAGACATTTTATTTTAGACTATGCAAAGAAATTTCCGATTTACTTATTAAACTTAGTCAATAGTTAAGTCATTCTGAAATACAAACCCTTCTGAATAGGCAGTGGCATCCCACTTACGTGGGGAAGCTCTGAAACATACAAGGGTTCTGTGATTTTTTTCCTCAACTCAACCAATCTCCCAAGGCCTGGACCATTGCAGGCACTTAACAAATACCTGCTGCTTCATTGGTTGTATTCGTACAGAATACCGACCAGGGTCAGACAGTATTAGATTGTAGTTGAATTCAGGTCTTGTTGACTCTAAGCTCTGGAATTTGTCCACTACTTCACATTTCCACTCTATGGATACAAGGCCAAGAAGGGTTAGCTTGAACAATAACTGTTGCTGACTCAAAAAAAAATGACTAGATTATATAAAAGACCATGTTTTGAGAAAAATTAGTTCAAGCAAATCTTCTGTTCATTTGCTTCTAATTCAAAATTCTGTTTGATTTCTGGGCTCCAAGCATTCACAAGCCTGTTCCTAAGATCATCCCCAGCCAGGCAATAACTATGCTCCCTTCCAGTTTCTGATTCTGTTAGAAAAGATTCATATATTTAGAAATTGAGTCCATCATCAAATCCCAGTTAAATATTTTAGCAGAGTAAAGATCATTTCGGTGATTTATGATTGATGTGATACAGGCATTCCCTGCACCAGTACAGATTTGCATCCCCCCTCTGATTCACCTGACAGTCTCTGAAAGGTACCATGATCAAAAATGGAATTCTCTTGTGTCCAAACTGGTGGTGAATCATTTGGAACTTGCTCCAGCAGGCCTAGACTTCACTCAGTCCATAATGGAGTCCTTTGCAGCCTGGAGGATAGTCAGAGACTAAATCTACTGACATGGCCTTTGGAAATGGCATGCTAACTCCATGCCAAGATGACACCTTTTTTTACAATGTAAGAGTCTTAGAAGACTCTTTAGCTCATGTCTTTATATAGTAAGAACTTAGCACAGTAGGAGGAGCTTAATAAATGTTTGTTGAGTGATTAAGTGAAGCAGGACATTCTGGAGGACTGATTAAGAAGAGTAAGTGGAATTGACACAATAATATTAGTTTATCAACCAAAAGGGGATTTTTTTTCATAGAACCCAAATAACATTTGAAAGGCAAGAAATTCTATCTCGTGATTAGACAAGAAGCCCAATCCTTACCGCTGATTTTCATTAATCACTTTTTCCTTGTACTATTTGAAACAGCTTTTCATTTCTTCCCCCCAACCCTGTCTCAAGTCTTTGTCCCCTACAACCCAAGACACACACAGTGGCCAAAGGCATTTCCCAAAATATTTTGCCCTACTCAATGTATGAATGTTCATGTCTCTCTATGATCTCTAGCATCACATATCAACTCTTCAGATTGACGATGAATAACATCACAGCCAGAACCAAAATTGCCTTTCCTGCATTATTTTTTATCACACTGCTTCATTGACATTATTGTCCAGTCCTACTGAGCACTCTGATTGCTCCTAACACATGACACTTTGTCTTCAGTCTCATACCTTTGTTTTTGCTGTCTCTGCTCCTCACCCAAGAACATGCTCCTTCCTTTCCAAACACTTGTAAAATGCCTCACCTCTCTACCCTCAATATTCAGCTGAAATGTCACTTTGTACAGGACGCCTTTGGATTTTCCCTCTCCCCTTGCCTGCCATTAAGATGTGTCTTCAAAAACAATAACAGTAAAACAAAAGCAAAATACTGAGTATCTCTTCTGTGTAGCTAGATTGGTAGATATAGATAGGTGTTCATGCAAATGTATGTCTCCTTCAATAGAAAGTAATCTCCTTGAAGCCAGGCACTATTTTACTTCTAAAGCACAGTGAATGGAAAGAAAGTGTACAAACAATGGAGATATGTGAATTTACGTGTGTCTGTGTGTGTATAATGCATATTTATGTTAAAATATATTTATATATAACATAAATGGGTATGTTTCATATATGCTATTTAAACATAATCACATTAAACTGGTTTCCTTAGTAATTCTCTGTATCGTATGCAACCGAACAAATTATTCTGAGAAATGGTCTATATACTTCACCAGATTACCACTGGGGTCTATGATATTGAAAGAAAAAAGGTAGGAATGCTAAATAAAATTAACCTGAACTTTTAAAAAGTCAGAAATAATATCTTGAAACACTAAAATATTTAAACAGGATACAATTTCAAAACAAAGCAAAAATAGTCATATAGATACATATTTCTCTATGTATGGGGAGACATGCTGGCATCTGTATGTCTATACACTGACATAAATATATTTGCCACTCACTGTGAAATAAATGCCATCATTGATCCCATTCAGAATGACATTAACAACAACATCAACAAGAAATACCTTCTCTAAGACTCCTTCCTTTAAACTGGGGGGGGGGAACTGAGTTACTGGCCTAATCTGACTTATGATAAAGTAGCTACTATCATGAAGTGACTGAGTATCAGCTTCAATTATTAACTGACTTCT
The DNA here is from genome assembly GCF_003287225.1 of Phascolarctos cinereus. Classification (NCBI taxonomy): domain Eukaryota; kingdom Metazoa; phylum Chordata; class Mammalia; order Diprotodontia; family Phascolarctidae; genus Phascolarctos; species Phascolarctos cinereus. The sequence goes on along the minus strand of NW_027555958.1, from coordinate 475,019,527 downwards.
GAAGCTTTAAGCATTTGGGTCACCCATACGTCTTCCCCTCTTCCTCTTTGGGGCTGCAAAATCATGCTGAGCATCCTCAGCTTCCAGACACTACAATTGTAGTCTTGTATCCCTCCTCCTTCATTCCTGTATCATGGCATCTAATCTTCCTACAATACTCCAAGCATCTTCTCACTGTGAATTAATTATTTAATTTGATAGTAGCATAATTTCATTGAAAATGTGACTCCGATAAACTATGGACTCTTTTAGTCCCTATAGAATTGAAAGTGTTATACATTTTCTATCACTATGTCTGTTATTTTACCTAATACACTCATATCCTACCCAAAAACTAGTGTTTCCTGAAATTATTGCCATCATGAGATAAATTATTTGGTCTAACAATAATTTCGCTCAACCTGATGTAAAAATCTCATAGTAAACGTAATTCCTCAAGTCCTGCTCCAGTAAAGAATAAGGAAGACAAGGGGCAAACAGTCCAAGCTGTGTAATCAGAACTTGGTGAATTTGATTCTCCAGTTCTACAGATTTTTCATTTCTTCTCACCTTGAACATCAACATTTTTTTTCTCTGTCTTGTAGCTTTACTCAAATCCAGGATTCAAACCCTCATATGCTCTGATTTTCCTTAGAATATTGCCAAACATTCCGGAATCCCAAACCATGCCCTAGTCTGACTTCAAGAACGTATGTCAACCTAGCCAGAATCATCTCAAAGTTGGCTCAGATCTCATGTCAAGACTTGTTCTGTTGTTGCTCGTATCCTTACGGCAGACATCATTTCTGCACATGTTATCATCCCTCCTGATTACTGGCCTCCACTCAACACTAGGCTAGGTTTTAAGTAACTTCTAAGAAGATGAGGAAAACTCCCTAGATCTTCTGGCTATTAACTACTGGGCCTTCTATTCATTCACAAAAGGTATAACATTTGCCATAACTATGCCCCCTCCCACACAATTGAAGCTATCTGCTTGAATAGATAATGGTAAGCCACCATGTGTGCCCCTGGGCAAAGCAGGCAGCTTTCCAGCAAGATTTATCTCACCACTGAGGCGACTCTACAGAACCATATTTTATAATGAACAAAGATGTCGTCAGGGCTGGCATGTCATTCAGAATATATAAAGCAGTAGTTGCTTGTACTTTGATGCCCACTTAAATCTTCATAAGACATTTTGCATGAATCTGCCTTGTCAGGAGAGACGGTTTATTTCGTATTTCACTTCTTGAAGAAATCCCAGTTGCTCCAGAATTAAGCAATGTGCCTTTAAAGGATGGCCTTATATTCTGTGAAATATATTGAATTGGGAGGTTTTAATTTCAGTTTCCTGAAAGTCTGGATATTACTCAACATTTTTTTTCCCTTAACACTCAGTTATGTGTCATCCCAACATCATTTTTGCAAGTCATTTTTAAAGATATCCAGACATTCTGGCACACAGACACACATGCACAGAAAATTCACACAAATATGCACACAAAAACACATGCACACAAAAATACACACATGCATACACTGATTGTTAAAAGAATTGGATTTTGGAGTTTTACATGACAGAAGTTTATACTTGCATATCTATCTACCTATATATACACACATACACATATACATTAGGTACACACATACCTATGTGTATATGTATATGTATATACACACTGAGAGACAGATCTATAGAGAAGTAGTCTATATGGCTGTCATTTCTTAGCTCCAAAAAAAAAAAAAAGGACATGCATACACATGTATGAATAAGACTCTTTATCTCGGTTCAGAGCATTTTCTTTGGCTGTTCCCCATTCCTGGCATACTTTTCCTTTTTCACTCCTACTATTGACTTTCCTGGCTTCCTTTAAGTCCCAATTAAAATCCAATTTTCTACAAGAGTCCATCTTTAACCCCTCTTAATTCCAGTGCCTTTCCTTTTTAATTAGTTGATATTTATCCTGTGTGTAGCTGGCTTTTTATATATTTGTTTGCATGTTTTCTCTCCATTAGGATTTTAAGCTCCTTGAGGGCAGAGGCTGTCTTTTTCCTCTTTTTTTATTCCCGGTATATAGCACACATGTCGCTTAATATATTGCACACCTGTTTCCACACATGCAGCTTACAAACGTCTTCTGTCTCCCTGATGCACGTTAAGTGTTTACAAGGCATTCTTTAGCGGGCTCTCTTAACATCTCTAGTGCTCACTGTCTGCATTGGCAGTGCTATAGGGACACTCAGAGATCACAACAGGATGCCCTTTTCTGCTTTAAATCACTGAACAAGTACTCCAGAGTGAATCTGAACCTTCCATGGGTTCCTTATGTATCTGTTTAAATCAATTTTCTGTTCTCTGATGCTCACAGTAATCATGAAGGCATTTCAGAGGTAAAGAGATAAATACCTGCTTCCTGGATTTCTCAAATATTGTGAATTTTGTTCCAGATATTTCCTTTATAATTAAAATACCTACTTCTCATCAGGCACTCCAAGGCTCTTCATAGTTATGAAGGATTTTAAAGGCATACTCACTTATAGCTCCATGTGTATGTATGCATGTATGTATGTGCATGTGTGAGATGTGTGTGTGAATTCCCAATACACATCCCACAGAAATCACTTGATCCACAAATATTTCTTAAATGCCTACTATGTGCAAGAAACATAGGATTGAGAGCTGAAAAGGATTTGAAAGAACTCCTAATCTGACGCCTTCCTTTTACACGTTAAGTCATTGAGGTTTAAAGGGGCAAAGTTACTTGTCTACAGTCACATAGACAAGATCATAGGGTTATGAATTTAAAGCCTCAAAGGACTTTAGAGGTTACCATGTTCATCCCTTTCATTTTATAGAACTGAATGAATTCAAGTTACATCACAGTGTTAAATATGCCACTTGAGGAAGGGATTTTGGGTGCCACTACACCAGCTTCAACTCAATATGTCTCCTGATAACTAAGAGGACCACTTTTCAGCAGCAACAAAGAATGAAGTACATACTCAGTCCATGACACTTGGCATCTCCTCCTGACTCTTGTATTAATGCAGGTGGGGAAGAAGTGAATTAGAGAAGGTCCAGATCCTGAATGTCCATTCTTATGGCATTATTGCTGATGCCAGAGATCAAACCTGGAGCCCAGTGATTGTACAACCTGTTCTGTTTTTCCTGAATGTAAGACTAAACTTATCTAGGGGTAAGGTAAGCCATTAGCTGCTATGATATGATTTTTGTTTTTCAAGAAGGTGCTGTAACTCCACCATCTGCTTTCCTCTCATCACTATTTAAGAATTATTATTATTATTATTATTATTATTATTATTATTATTGCATTGATTTGATGAGCATTTTTTAACTGTTAGATGGGGGTTAGATTTTGCTTTGTACTCTGTAACTCTCCATCTGTCTGTTTCTCTTTAACCCTCATATCTCTCTTTATGTCCGTTTCTCAGTGTTTGTCACTTTATGTCTCCATGTCTTTCTGTATCTGTTTCTATCTCTTTATCTATCATCTCTGTTTCTCCATGTCCATTTCTTTCTTTGACATTTCCTCTTTTTTTCTGCCTCCCCATGTCTATTTCTGTCTGTCTCTTCATGTCTCTTTCTGTCTCTTTGTGTGTCTCTCTGTCTCTCTGACTCCATCTCTGAAGATGATATGTCTCTGTTTATGAATGTAAAGGAATAATATTATACTCTAAGTAATTATAAAAAGGATAGCCTTAGAAAAATCTTGCAAGATTTGTATGAACTGATACAAAGTAAAACAATTAAATCCAGTAGAATAATCCATATAATAACAATGCCATTTTAAAGAAAAGTAACTCTAAAAGACTTAGGAACTCTGATCAACACAGTGACCATCGAAAATGGCAAAGAACTCTTAAAGAAATATAACGAGTTTGGCTCTCTCTGTCTGACTCCATCGCTTTCTCTGTCTCTTTCTGGGTGTCTCTGAAGCTTTCTCTTTCCTGTACTTGTGATGATGTGATTTTATTGAAGTAGCGCACTTCTGGTGAGGAGAAAATCCCACCTCCCGATAAAAATCAGTACATTTTTTTTCTTTAATTTCAAATTTTAGAGAGTTAGCTGAGGACACTGAGAGGTTTAGTCATTTGCTCAGGGTCACATAGTCATTCTGTGTCAGAGAAGAGACTTCTACTCAAGTCTTCCTGGCTTTCAAGTGCCTCAGTTTCTCTGCTATTGTAGGTCTTATATTCACTGAGGACATCAAAACAAAGGCAAGAAATAAGCAATCCATGCCTTCAAGTAGATTCTCTTACACAAATATCAGATCTACAAAAAAGGAGATACATCCACAGGTATTGTTTTATAAACATTAACTAGAGGAGGAATGATATGAACACACATGCAAAAAGCTCTTCATAAAGAAAGACAGTGCTACGTAACTGGAGACATATCAATTACACACGGATAGGCCAAGTTAGTATAATAAACCATAACAGTAAAAATAAATTAAGTGAATTATTGAATAGAATATCAATCAAACTATCAAAGGATCACATTATAGAAATAGAAAAATAATAATTCATCACGAAGAACAAAAGATCAACAATATCAAGATAATTACTGGGGGGGAGGGGTAGAGGAAGAAGATGGCCTAGCAGTACCAGATCTCAAACTGTTCTTAAAGTTCAAAATAATTTGTTACTGGGTAAGAAATAGAGAGGTCAATTAGTAGAAGAGATTAGGTACACAATATAAAGAAACAAATGAACACAGCAACTTTAAGTTTGATTAACCCAAAGATATTGACTATTAGGTAAAGAAATCAATATTTTTAAAAAAGTTGAAAAAACAAATAGGTAGTATGGCAGAAACCAGAACTTCAACATCTCACACTGTATACCAGGATAAGCTCCAATGGTTACACTTAGACAACTTAGACAAAAAGAAGGCATATCAAAAGCAAAGTAAAGGCTTATGAAAGAAGATTACTCTTAGATGTGTAGATTGGGGAAGAGTCATAACTTAAAAAAATATAGTTACACAGGAGGCAAAACAGGCAATTTTCCCTTACTTAATAGAATTTTTTTTCCAATTGCATGTAAAGATAGTTTTCAACATTAATTTTTTGTAAGATTTTGAGTTCCAAGTATTTCTCCCTCCCTCTCCTCTCCCTCCCTAAGACAGCAAGCAATCTGCTATAGTTTCTACATGTACAATCATATTAAATATATTTCCATATTAGGCTTGTTGTGAAAGAAGAATCAGAATAAAAAGGAAAAAAAACATAAGAAAGGGAAAAAAAAAGAGTGAAAATAATATGCTTCAATTTGCATTCAGCCTCCATTGTTCTTCCACTGGATGTGGACATCACAAAATGGACAATTTTGATTAGATTTTTTTTTTGGGAGAAAGAAAACCAATACAGCTAAAATTATAAGGAACATAGTTTTGTGGAGTGGAGAATTTTGTATCTTTTTTTTTCTGATCAACGTCTTGTTTTTAAGATAGAGAGGGAACTAAGATTAATTTATATGAATTATATGATTACCCAATTTATAAATGGTCAGAGAATATAAACAGGCAGTTTCCAGAGAAAGGCATCCAACCTATCAACAGCAATATGGTGAAAAATTGTCCTTAATCACTAAGAATTAGCAAAATAAATGCAACAGCCCTGAGGTGTCACCTCTCTCCCCTCAAGTTGGCTAAGTTGACAAAAAAGGAAATGGCAGATCCTGGGGGACCGTGGGCAAACCAGTACTTTAATGCATTGTTGGTAGAGTTGTGAATTTGCCCAAACATTCTGGAAAGTGATTTCAATCCCTGCATACAAAACGAGGAAACTATGCATACAGTTTGACTCAGATTCTGCTTCTCAATCTCTGTGACAAAGTTGTTTTGTTTTTTTAAGAGACACAATGGATACACATGTATATATACATACATACGTACACACATATGTTTGTGAGTGTATGTAAATATTTATATGTATATCTGTGTATACATATGTATGTACATATATGTGTGTTATGCATTAGCCTTTCTGTGGTGGCAAAGAATTGGATACTAAGGGATACTCATTAATAGAAAATAGCTGAACAAGTTATGGTATATGAATTTAAAACAATATTATTTTCCTTGAAGAAATGATGCTGGTAATAGCCTCAAAATATCTTAGAATACTTATGTGAACTCATGCCATGTTAAGTAACTAGATCCAGGAGAACAATCTATACAATGACAACAATTAAAAAAAAAACTCTGAAAAAAACTTAGGAGCTCTGATAAACACAAAACCATTCAAAATGCCAAAGAATGCATAACAAAGCATGCTATCCATGTCCAGATAGAGAAATGATAGATGCAGATTTCTTTTCTTTTTCTTTTAAATGTATCTAATGTAGGGATTTATTTTTGCATTACTTTATATATTTGTAATTTTTGATAATGCCTTCTCATAAATTGGTCAAGGGAAGTGGGGAGGGGAGGAATTTGTAACTAAATATAATAAATAAATAAATGGAGTAAGTTAAATAAATAAATGAATGTTTTTGAATTAATAAATGGATAATAATTCTAACCACAGGAGTACACCAAGGTTTTTGAATTTTGAATAAAAAAAATGACCATAGTCAAGAACCTCGTGCCCCAGATGAGTGCCTTTGGTTGGCAGCATGAGACATTATGATATTTGAATACTTAAGGGAGGACTAGAGATTTCAGAGAAGGATTATAAGTTCAGAATCTGTGAATTTGAAGTTGCAATAGATGTAAAAGTCCATGTACTCCAATTCATATCTGAAAAGTCATAATGTGATCTTTGTTTAAAAATATTCAATGACAAAGACAACATTACTTATTGAGGCAGTGCATTCCCTTTTTGCAGAGCTCTAGTTCTTTGAAAATTGAAATCATCATTGTCGTCATTGTTGGGGTTTTTTCCACCTGGCATAATAAATTTATTTCATAAATAACCTTCATCCATTTGTCCTATTCGATCGTTTATGCAATTTAGCATACTAAAATGATATTATGGATAGCCACTAGGGACAAAGCAAAACCAAGGAAAGGAAGGACAAAACATAAATTGAATAACCCAGTATACAAGACTGAAAATGATCAGTTTCCCAATGCAAGTCAGTTTAATAAGTCTAGATGCCTCTCCAGGGCTTTGGAAAGTCAGTATGCATGGGGGCTATGGTGGGGATGGTTGTTTGTTCTTGACTTTTGATCGTAGCCAATATGCTCTATTCAAGTTGACTAATAGAGCAGCCAAGCTATGAGGACAGAAAGACAGTGACTTCTACTTGTAGCCCTAACAGAAGCCCAGCTTTCCTCAACACAACTACAGTTAGCCATGTGATTAAAAAAAAAGTACTTCTGTTGGCTGGATTGTGGCTAAGATTGTTCCATTTCAGTCACTGTTTCAGAGGTAAAGAATTGATTATCCTTGACAGAGGCAAACATTGAGTCAAATGGGAATTTCATCATGCTAGACTTAAGTAGCTTCAGATACCTAGTGCTTTGTGGTGGTGGTGGTGGCGTGTGTGTAGGAATGATTTTCTGTGTGTATGTCCTCTCTTGTGGGTCACTGGTGAAATCTTTTAAACTGATCTGCACTAAGAACTGCCCAAGGATTTAGTTGAATTAGAATAGAAAAGGTTTAGAGATGATAATTTGCTCCCAAAGGTCAGCAATAAATCATTATTGATGACAGCACAGAAAAGGACTTACACCTACTTTTCAGGTTTTCTCATACACCATGGGATGTTGGCAGTGGTAACTGTCTTCCCATACGGCTCCAAATCCATAGATAACTAGAAGGAAGGTTTCCCTAATGCTGTACTCCCTATTCACATATGTGCCTCCTTTCTTCATTAATGTCTTTACCTCCTGCCTTACTTAATTTTTAAAATGACTTTGGACTTTCAAGGAGTATAGCAGCAGAACACAGAGTCTGGAAAATACAACCAAGCAAACAAAAAGAAAAACACAAAATACTTCAAATATGTTCCTTTGTGACTGTCACCTGAGCTCACTTATATCTGAGGCTCATATCACCAGTTTGTCTACATGTAGTAATTTTTTTTGAATGTAACAATTAAAGAATTGTTATTCATTCACTCATTCATTTGTTCATTTGTTTGTTCATTTATTTATTTATTTATTTAATTTCTTCGTTCATTCATTCATTTGTTTGCTTGTTTGCTCATTTATTTATTTATTTGTTTTATAATTTTTTAAATTTTTTTGGCTAGGCATTGGGGCTAAGTGAACTGCCCAGGGTCACACAGCTAGTAAGTGTTATGTGTCTGAGGCCAGATTTGAACTCAGGTTCTTCTTAATCCAGGACTGGTGCTCTATCCACTGCACCACCTAACTTCCGCTTGACCATAACAATTCTTGAAGTGCATCTTCCAGGTTGTGGAGTAACCATATTTCACCTAGTACAACCCCTGTATTTTCTAGATAAGGAAACTGAGGCCTCAGCTTTACAACATCTCAATGCTTTAGGGAACTCAAACAGTACAGATCACAGAAGAGATCCCATTGCTTTCTGGGAGGTAACCCAAGTATTCAGCGTAAGCACCAGCATCTGATCCCCTGTGTTCTGAGTCTAATACTGCACTATCTACTTGTGCCATGCTGCTTCCCTCTTTGCTGAAATTAAACTGAAAATTAGACTACCTTCTATGTAAAGGCTTTATTTCATTTCTCATGTATCTGGTTGAAATCCTCATCTTTGGCAGTTTGTCTTGCTTCCAGTCTTCCCTATGTGCAAGCCCAAATTCTCTGCTCATGTAACGAGAGTAGGAAGCCTGTACTTCAGGCTGAAAATCTTATCTGAGTCACTGGGACAGTGGATACTCATTGGAAAACACTATCTTGACTGTGCTACTCAGGGTGGAAAATCATCCAAATGTTTTATCTCATTAGTTGGTCTGTTAAAATAGGTAGGTGGTTGATAATGGGAATGATAAAAGGACTCCTTGGCTGCTTGGTACCTGAGTCAGAGCCGCTCTGGAATCCCATCTTGCACACATGGGACAGAAATGACTTTATCTGGAGCCGTACCAGCGATGGTCAGCTTTGAGGATAAAGGATAAAGATTGTCTCTAAGAGAAGCATTTTCCAGTGCACCAGATTTGACATAGAGTTAGAATTTGTAGCTGCTGACATAGAGGGACTTAAGATTCACTAACCTAGGGACAGTGGCTTTGCAAATATCTCCCCATCTGTTTAGTAAGGACTGAAATATTTTAATGGAGGAAAAGTTACTTTTGTTTAATTTAACAAGAATTAGTTGAAATGAACTTTTGTCTGCAAATATGTTGATACCAGCTCTTTTTTTTTGTACCAAAAATCTAAAAAAAAAATGTCTATCAAGTGAGGAACTGTTAGATAAGTTGTGGCATATTAATATGATGGAGTACTATTTTGCTACAACATATCAATAAATTATTTCATAAGAAAAAAACATGGAATTTTCCTCTATGAACTGATAGAAAGTGAAAGAGGCAGCACAAAATGAACAATTTTTGCTACAACATCAATATTCTAGTCCAGATTATGTGATTGACAAGACGTAAGATTAGACATTTTCTCTGATTCTCACAACCTTTGAAACCTCTTCAAATCAGAAATTTTACACCAAAGATAATGCAACTTCAGCTGTCTCAATGGTCTAGGACATTTGGAATTAAAAGTAGCTTCAAAATGTACTTGAGATTATGCAAAACCTGAACTCACAAACTATGCTAATGTTAGCAAGGCTGTACTAGTCTACCTTCAAATCCAGCACACAGGTATGAAAGAAAACCCAAAACTATGCCACCATCCTGCCCTCTCTCTTTCCAGTGCTGTGCAGATCTCCAGGCTATGGGCTGAGGAAGTTTAATTGTGTCACAACAGTCAAGAACAACAGTGGCATCATTCTGTTCTGCTGAAGGTCTCTTAAGGATGACAGAAGAACAGAGTTAGAGGGGTAGGACATATGTCTAGGCTTGAATTAAAACATAATGCCACAACTGATCCTTATCCTCCCAGAGCCTCAGAGACTCAAACTGCAGAAATAATCCTTGTGGCACCAGTATAACACCTCTGGACAGCTAGTGGTGGGCCAAAGAACTAAAGTGGGAGAGAACTCCATATATGTATGGGAGGCATTCCATGAATCCTAAAGGAAAGGCTCCAGAATCTACCTGGGTCAGTTCTGTGTCCCTAATAAAGACCCAGGCTGATGAACTCTGAATTGTATAGTGTGGGAATAGTCACATATGCTTTGATATTCATCCCCCAATCAAACCATCAAGAGAGGAAAGAGACAAAAAGTGAAGAATAAGAAAAAAGGGAAAAATAACTAAATCATCAAAGATCACAGGAAAGACTCTAAATATAAGCAGATGAATCAACAGAGGAAACAGTAACAACAGAAGAAAATATGACTTCCTGAGTTAGTAAACTAAAAAGTTCAATTATCTTTGAATAAATACCGTGAATCAAAGAAAAACAATCGTGATGAGATAGAGGCATTGTGGAATTTGTGGAGAACAAGGAACTGCAATATTCTGTCCCTATGTGGTCTAAAATTTTTTTAAAAAGAGAATTATAAAGGTAGAACTGATGGCCTGTTAGGTCAAAATAGTGAATATAATAGGGGGAAAAGAATTTGAATCTGTAATGCCAAGTTTCACTAAGGAAACAATGAGAAAACAACTGATCGGGATTGAAACTACAATAGTGAAGGACAATCTAGAAGAAGAAAACAGAAAGCAACAACATTAAAGGAAAACATTCTCCTTATCAAAGCAGTACATAATGATTTCAAAGACAGGATGGATAAAGACAATCAAAGATCATAGATTTCTTGCAACAAAACGAGACAATAAAACCTGAAAACCACAGTGTAAGAAATAAAAGAAGAGAATTGCCCATAATTTCTGTACACACACACACACACACACACACAAACACACACACACACACATGAAAATGAAAAAAAAAATCACAGATCACCTCTAGGAAATAAAAGGCTGCAAGCTCTAATGATCGGATCTAATAATTCAATTCAGAAACAAGTTTTGCAAGTAATTAGGAGAAAGACCTTCAAATACAAAGGAAAGGAAATTCAAGTATCACAAGACAATTCTATATCAACCATAAAACACAATGGGGAATAATGTATTTCAAAGAGCACTGAGGTTCAGAATGCAGCCCAGTGTACCACTCTGCAAATCTAAAATTAACCATGAATGAAAAAAAATGATGTTCAATGAAAAAGAGGCATTTGAAACGTTCTTAAAAAGAAAACTATTATTTGTTTCTCAAACACCCCAGATGACAGTAATACAGGAAGGGTAAATGAACACAGGAGCCAAAAACAGCAACAGCAAGAGTGGTATCAGAGAGACCGATAAGGGACTGTTTTCTAAATATGCACAAGGTGACAGAGGTGGAGGCAAAAGGCAGCTGAAGGCAACAATGAACCAGTAAGCCTGAATAATGTTGGGCAGACAGTAGAAATACTCTACCTATGGTGAATCAATGTTTACTGCAGGACATTACAAAAGGGAAGGGGACATAGAAGGGGGATGGTGAGGAGTATTTTAGTCATCAGGGTAAAACAAGGGCTAGTAGTGAGGGGAAAGTGGCTGCTACGGTCTCTCAGGAAGAGAAGAGACTACAAAGGAGGAGCTGAGGAAGGAGGAAGGATTTAAAAGTGGGTAGAAAAGGAGGAGGCCTTGCTTAAGTATTAAAAGTGGGTTTCACTAATGAATGCTCCTGGGAGAAGAGGGGTGTTCAATGAAGGGTGATGATGACACTTCGCTTCGTGTGGTGCTTTCAGTGCTTGAAAAGGCTACTCATTTTCCATCAGGAAAGGAGCATTTGGAAATCCTAATGGCAACTAGAACTTGCAGTGTTGGCTGGTAATGGGTCCAATGAGGATATTTTGAGAAAAATTGGGTGTGAGGCAGGTAACCAAGATCTGTATTAGAAAAAATCTGCATAATTGGAGATGTGAGTTGTGAGGGTCTACTGTGGGACACTGTCATCTCTGTCACCTGCCAGAATCACCAATGTCTGGGGAGATACACAATGGAAAAGGGCAATCTTCAGGGCAAACTCAACAATGAAGTAGTAGAAAGGGCCTAAAGGGAAAAGCACGTAATTTCTAACTCACAAGTTCTTATTCCATGTAGAATACAGAGAATAAACAGAGAACAGATAATTATAGAAGTCATAAAAGAGAATTAGGGCCCAGAGTAGACAGAAAGGGAGGATGGAAAACAAAAAGTGTGAGAAGAATCATTTCTAGAAAGGGGCACAAAAATGAAAGGAAAAAAAAAGTACTACTGAACAGGACTAATTGAAAGGGGAGAAAAGAAGGGGTATATAATTTATGGGGAGGAAAAAAGAAAGAGGAAGAATGAAATAACATCAAAATCAGGAAAGACTAGTTAGCAAAACCCCAAAGAAAAAGGGGTTGCAAATGAGAGGGAGGGAGGTTGGCAGTGAAAAGAAGAGAACCAGAAGGAATAGTGTCACTTTTAAAAAAAATATATTAAATCTGAAGTAATTGAAGGATCATAGCACTATGTTTATAAAAGACAAGAGGAAAAGTCAACTTTAAACAGAGAAACAAATACAGGAAAATATACACTTAACTCTCATAATTTTAAATGTAAATTGATTAAACAAGATAATCTTTTTTTTTAAATTAACAGATTGAATAAAAAAAGCAAAACCTTATAAACAGTTCCTTAAAAAAATAAAAAATAAACATCAGAAACTAAGTATACAGAAAACAAAAAAGAGAAAAGAAAGAAACAACTATTCATCAAGTGAATCTTTAAAAAAAAAAGCACACATTTCATTCAGGCCATCTGACAAATAAAAACCACATATTCAAAAATTTAAAAAATAGGATAAACAAGGAAACTACGTTATACTGACAGGAACCACAGACAACCAATATCAGTAATAAACTTATTCTTGAAATTCATTAGTACCCAAATTATGAAGAAATTAACTAAAACATTAACAAAGTTACAAGATGGCAGGCTTCAATGCTGTAGCAGGAGACTTCAATATCCCTCATTCACTTTTGGACATGTATGAAAGAATAAGAAACGTAAGAGACAGTATGGACACGTAGAAATTGTTGAAGAAATGAGAACTAAAAGATGTATGATCTCTTTTAACCAAGACACCAAAATAATATACAGATTTCTGAGCATCACATGGAATTTTTGCAAAAGTTGACCATGTATTACACCGCAGAGATATTACAAAGAAATGCCCAAAAGGATAAAATCATGTATTGTTTCACAGACCACAATTCAATAAAAAGATAATTTAGTTCAGAGATCACAAACAAAAGACAGATATAAATGGAGACAACAGTGAAATACTAAATAATGAATGGGTCAAAGAACAAATCATAGAAACATTTTATGCTTATGGGAAATAAAGTAATAATGATGAAACAACATGAGAAAATTTCTGGCTTGCATTTCAAATGAGCTCACTGTATTTGTAGTTTTACTTACCATTTTCATTTTTTTACAGGATAACTTGCAAATTTGGAAGGATCTCTAAGTGTATGCAATATGAAAATCAAATATGTCACAATATTTTTTTTTAAAGCATTTAAGGCACTGAGGTGACATCAGATAGAACTAAGACTGAGCAAAGACAAAGGACTTGCACAGGGTCAGGTAGCTATTAAGCATCTGATCTAAGATTTACACTCAGACTTTCCTGATTCCAAGTCAATTGATGTATCCATTACACTATTAAACACAGTAAGGCACTGGGAATACACATACCTCCAACTCCCTAAAACAAACAAACCAAAGCAGAGAAAAGAACAGAAGTAATGAAAAGAAAGTATAAGGCTATAGAAGTATGGATAGCATAATTTTACATGTGTACATATATGTGTGTATAAGTATGTGTATATATGTATGTGCATATATGTGTGTGTACATATATGTATACATGCATATATGTATATGTGCATGTGTGTACATATATTTATGCATAAGTGTGTAAACATGCATGCATATATCTTGTTTGGGATTTAATGGTAGAATAAATTTACATGGTAATGTTTGTTGTATGTTGGAAAGAAATAGCAAGTTGTGCATAGTAGACTTGCAATTTCAGGTGAAATCATCTATTTCTTATTGTACTATGTAATGGAAATGTTTGTTTTATTGCGTAAATTAAAAATAAAATTAAAAAAGAGAAATTATAAGGTTTTTTGTATGTATGTGGGATATAGTATTTGATATGAATAGAAAGATATACATATATATATATACAATTTAATATACATAAATTTTACATATATTGGGCATATAGTATTTAGAGACATTCAGTAATAAAATTGCCAATCTTTGATGGTAGCAGTTCCAGATAATTGGGCAATGACAAAAGCTGGCCAATACACTATCATGGATTCAGTAGAGATTGAAGCAGTCCATAGTAGAGAGAGCCTTCCACTTGCAGGGAGTAGTAATATTTGTAAACCAAATAGGATAATATAACCAGGAAATGAAACACCATCAGATCACCACCAATAAAACTACCACTTGGAAGAATCCGCTGAGCATGTGTCTGTCAGAGGATTGATGGTGTGATTTGGAGAAACCTTGATACGTTTTATAAGTATTTTTTTCTGTTATCCATATGGTGACTATTTTCCCCTTTAATTGGATACAATGGCAGAACAGGAACTAGATGATCCATTCTTTTCTCTTGCTTTCCCTTGGTTGTACCTCTTCTCATCTTAACTGCTGATGGCATTCAGGGAGAGATGACATGTAAGAGAATAAGACCGTGGGCTCATTCCCATTACCATCAACAGAGGGCCTTTGAAAATAGGCCTCTATCCTTTGTTTCAGAAATGGTTCTTTCATTTCAGGTGAAGAAGATTAATCTGAATTTTAGAAGCTTTTGAGATTTTTAGTATCCTTGCATCCTTGTGTCCAGATATCTGGGAGTATGGGGAGTCAAGAAATGGAGTCTATTCCTGGTTTTAAAGCCAGCCCAACTTTACATTATTTTGGGGGTGGGAGAGGAGAATGAACTCACAATGAATTATTGGAATACTTAGCTCTGTGCCTAAGGAAATCATCTAAATCAAACTAACCAAGTTTTGGGTCTTTTGAAAGATGCAGGGACCTGTGATCTAATGGCAAAAGATTAAGAAATCATACAGACAGATAAATCTGTGGGTTTTAGGACTGATTTATAGTGATTGCCTGTAATCTAATGTAGTTGAAGTTTTAATCAAATAATGTCCAGGGGGAGGTCATTTCACAAGCCCATCAACTGGCTAAATGAAGTCTTTTAACAACTTACAAATTAATAGATTATGCTCACATTGACATTTCAGTTCTAAGCTTAATGGTTTACTTAATTGCCCTCATCAGCACGTCAAAAGAGTATTAAATTACAACTAGCCTTGAGAACAAAAGAGTAGGTACAAGCAAACTTCTTCATTCTGGCAAGCTAACAAACCCATTTTGATATCTACTATTTCTTTAAGGCAACTATAAGAGCTAAATACATTAAATAACGTGTATACTGAGAACAAAATTCATCAACTTGGAGTGCATACACAAATATCTGCGTGTATATGTGTGCATGTCTGCATACGTATATACACTTCTATGTTATACACATATACATATGTACGTATGTTTGATGCTTCTTTCTGGAGGATTGCTTAAAGATATTAACTTTGTATTAAAAGTATGTACAGTAAATTGGAAACACCTTTCAGCAATTCTATTATTATTCCTGCATTTCCTAGGGAATTTTTTTATGTCTCCTGTTGTTCCCTACAGAAGTGAAGAAAATCTCCATAGAACTGGTTATGATTTGATGTACTAATTGTATCTTAAACTAGAACACCTCTTCTTAGACTCTTGGCTTACTTGGTTAGAATACTGTGCCTAACAGCTAGTTGTAGATCAGTTTATATCACATTGTTGAATGGATACAGGATATTTTTCATCCCTAGAATAAGTGTGTCATTTTATATACGCAAGTCATTTGGGAGTTGAAGGACAGTGGCAACCAAAAATATGGATAATTGCTAGTATTTATATAGTGCTTACTGTATGCCAGACAATGTTGCTAACTGCTTTTGATTCTCTTATTTCTTCCTTACTATAACCCTGAAAGGTGTATGCTACTATTATCTCTATTTTATCGGAGAAGAAACTGAGGCAAAAAGAGACGAAATGACTTCCCAGGGTCACAGAGCTAGTAGTCACCTTAGGATTGGTTTGAACTCAGGTCTTCCTGACTTGCATCTACCCACTGCCACACCAAGCTGCCCATCAATTCAAATTTGTTGTCTCTGCTAAAAAAGGCAACATGGAGTGCATGCCCCTCTAATAGGAAATCAACACCACCCATCTCCTAGTCATTAATAAATAACAGCATAAGAGAGTTGAGATGTTGTTCGCTCTAACATCTGGTTTAAATATACTTTTTTTCTCAGAATGATTTCAGCACAGTGAATTCCATTTTGAATTTAAAAGAGAGGATTATAGAACTCTGATGACAAGATACTCCATTGGGATACTATTGCTTGGTATTTATAGACATGATAGTGATTATAAAGATATATTAGGTAACACAAATAGCTGCATATGCATGTTTGACTGAATATACATATATTAGAGTAATCATGACCTTAGCCAGCTGTTGTACTGAAGCTGGGGACAATGTGTGATTCAGCATTTCAGGTGTGGTTAGCAGCAGAACTCTCGGGGGAGAACATTTGTTTTGGTGGATCTATTATGTGTTATGTCCATCATTATATGCAAAAAGATTATTAGGATTAGAATTATAAGAATGATTTCTTTATAAAATATTTCCTTTTAAATCTATTAGCCTCTTATCTATAACATGCCATAAAACTATCATTGTCCACTCAGTATCATGGGAGCCTCCTTAATATCTATACATTGTGTGGAAATTATTGGAGTATGTGAGCTGTTCATGTTTAATTTTTGCCATACTACGGATCATCCTTTCCTCTGGTTATACTTCTCTTAGATGATGGCATTTTTTACAAAAATAAATTTCCTAAACAGTTGTTCATTGTAAATGTGCTGTAGCCTCCTAATGAATACAATGAACAATTTAAACCAAATGCACATGAGCATTGATATTTACACATGTATACGAAATAGACATGCATATTGCATACACATACACATCTGCAGTGTGCAATGCATATTGAAATCTGAAGATGCACGCATCCAAACATACACTAGTACATATGTTTATGTGGTACACATAAATAGGTACATACAAGTACACATACATAAATACACTCATACCCCTGACGTGTACTGGGTATGTGGTCTCTTGTATTTAATCTTTCAGTGTACCAGGCATCTCTTTAGGATATTTTAAGAGCAAGTGACCGTATGCATTGTCAAAGCAAATTTTGTCGCTGAGTTCCCTGGGCCAATGAAATCGCAGATCTAGTTAAAAATAAAAATGTAAACACATGCTACATTCCTATGGTATTAATTTGCATGACATTGTTCTCTATTACAGAAGAAACTCCCCCTCCAAAAAAAAGGCAAAAACCAAAAAAGGTCCCTGTGAGTGATACAACCTCCAAGTAAGCCAGTGAAACTAAGCTATTTTTTAATGGATTTTGTTACTGTAAAACTTTCTAATATGAAAGAATTGGCAAAAATCAACCATTTTTACTTTTATTTTTTTTTATTTTATTTTGGTCCTTGTCTTTATAAAGTCGTTTAATATAAAGAAAAAAAACTCATGGTGATAAGTTAGGTTTCAGAGCAAAAAACTGGGCTGTGTGGTAGAAACTTCATCCTAGCTAGCTTATACCTCCATTATGGAATGGAATTGTAAAGTTGATTATGGAATGGCCAACAAAATACCTCTCCCTTCTCTTATTGTTATAACAATTGACATAATCTTGTCCAATAGATGAGTCTGGAAGACTATATCAAATGTTTAGCTCAAGAAAAGACAATGAAGATGCTGCGGAACGAGGGGAAGAAGTGTGTTAAAAAGAATACAAGACCTTTATGTCATTAGACAGATCTGGATTTTAATCTGATATATCACACTGACAAGCTGTATATGACCTTGGACCACTTGTTCAACCTATTGAAGCTGCATGTTTGCCATAGATGTAACTTTGGAAAATGATGTCTTTAGTGCCTATTTCAAAGGATTGTTGTGGAGATCAAATTAAGGAATGTGTCTAAAACACTCAGCAACTGTTAAGGGACTGGATAAAGATCAGATACACTTGTTATACAATTACTCTATGATATAAGCAGTCATGCTTAACAATAATAGCTTACAGTTTGTCATTGATTGATTAAGCAAAATACTTTGAGTTTGTCACTCAAACAATTCAGAATCTAGCAAATTCAATTATTACTCAATCACCATCTCTCTATCTCCTTCTCAAACATTTCATAGAAGCCTTTGTCATGTGCTTTGCTGAAATCCAATTATGTTATGTAATTTTAATTGCCAAACTGGTAATATCTGAGATAGAATGTTATTTGGAAAGAACATTGTCCTTGAAGTGAGAAGATTTGCATTCACATCCTGTCTGACACTGTATGTGTAACATCGTACAATTCAATTAACTTACCCAGTCTTAGTTTCTTCATCTGTAAAATTGAAGGATTCAACTAGATTCTGAAGTTCCCTTCCTTTAAGACGAGAAAGAGAGACAGAGAGAGAGAGAGAGAGAGAGAGATTTGTCTCATATGATCTTATGAACTTCTTCAGGTTTTTAGTGATTACCACTTTTTTACAAAGTGCTGGTAAACTGCCCATTTAATAATATGCTTTAGAATACTGGCAGTAATCAAAGTGAGTTTCCATCTTTTTTTTATCTTTTTTTAAAAATTTATCTTTCCTGTATTCTGTGACACCTTTTCCCTGTGTCCAAGACATTTGAAGAAGGTCATCAATTACATTAAGAGGTGTGTGTGTGTGTGTGTGTGGCTATTGCTATTGTTGTTTCGATACCCTGGGATTCATTTTGTACAGGCCTAGTGACTTCAATTCACAGAACCCAGTTAAATATTTACTTGCTGACTCTTTCCACATCTATCTTTAGTTTCAATACACCACTAACCATTTCTGATTTTTCATTTTCCAGAAATAAATGATCTATTTCAATAAAGAAAACAGCAGAGAAAGAAAAATCAAGTAGTTCTGCCTTCATTTTGTCACCTATTCTCTATTGCACTGTTATGGCTACTATGTTGTTTTCATTTTCTGGCTCACAATGTGGCCCCACCCTCAAATCCTTTTTTTTTTTTAATACTCAGTATTTTACAAACAACCTCTGTCCATGATGGCCTTTAATTACCTTTTTCTCTCCATAGGATCCTTATACTTCTTTGTATTCATGCTCAATTATCTACTGTAACTTCTATTTCTATGTCTTTTTTCCCCTTTTCAATAAAAGATACATAATGACTCCCCTGTGATTCCTTATTGATCTCTTTACATAGAGCCCTCTTTTCTTTTTAATCCAAGGTGTTAATTGGTTTTTTTGTTGGTTTTTTTGTTTTTTTTTTATATTAGGATTTGAAGTCTTTTTGAGTTTTGCATCCTTTGAGTTGACTTCCTGTGAAAAATGTAAGGTCCCAAGAAGATGTGGGTCAAGGCAGTATCAAAAGCCCCACCCGACTTTCACGTACTCCAGTAATGGATTACCAGAAGAACCAAGCTAAGTGTTCTTTTTATTATTCCAATGACATTGTATAGAACTGAACCAAGTTGCCACTAAATACTGGAGATTTTTTCACTAGAAGGAGCCTTCATGTCTTTACAACAAATTCTTTAGCATAACAACTTGAAGTTTGGGATAATGCAAATTGGCCTACATTATCAGTTACTCCCATGATGTGGCAGTTTTGCTAACAGCTGGGAACTCCTTTCAGCTAAACAGCTGTTCCACTATACAAAACATCCCCAATTTTGCTTATATTTCCAGCTGGATCTGTAATAATAGTAGTATAGATCTTAATTGATCTTTGGGGGCGGTAGAAGAAAATCAACGTTTTCCTTTGGCAGTATTACTAGGCAATAATCATTTTCTGAAATAATACTGTGAATGGTTATTTCAGCTTTTACTCTTCCTTTTTTTGTAAATGGCAGAGTTAACACTAGTTTAATAATCACCCTGAGGTGGGTGTATTGTGGGAGTATGCGTCATAAGAAGGGATCTACAGGGAACATTTCCTAGCTATACAGCTGTAGAAAGTATAGCATATTGGAGGCCAGATACAAGCCCTGAAAGTGTTGGCAAATGAACCTCAGACTGAATTAGATGAGAAGGCCTAGGAGAAGAAGATAGAAACCCCACCTCTGTTTATGGAAGAATGACTTCTCAGTTTATTATGAAGGAGATATTGCTTATAGGAGAGCTGACATGTGAACTGGGTTGCAAAATCCCAGAGATTCCAACAGCGGTATGGGAGAAAGGTGAGCCTAGAAGTGACTAAATCAATGTACACCAAGTATCTTTGGTTCTGTAACATCCAATTCCCAAATACCACAAAACTCAGCGTCAGGAGGGTAAAGGCACATCTTCAGGGTTTCTGCTCGAGCATGTAACAAAGTGCTGTGCACACTGCCTTGTGTACATTTGGGGTATTACATTTGGGGAGTGACAATAAATGGCAGCATATCCAGAAGTTGGCAACCAAATTGCATGCAGGGCCTTGAGTTCATGCCCTATTAAATAGAAAATTTATCAACAAACAAAATAAGAGCAGTTTAGATCTTCTTTGTTTGGGGAGGGGAAAACATAAGAAAATCAAAGCTATTCTTCGAGAGGATCATATTATTCTCATGTGAGATTCATGGGAAAAGAAAGTTTGGAGAAGTGGTGGCTTAGGAAAAATGAACAGCTGTCTCAAGGCACATAGACAGTTATCATGCAAAAGAGGAATTGGTATCATTCTGTTGCGGGCTGAGAGGTTGAGAGGTTGTGACCCCTCAAAGACCGGAGTACAGGACGGGCCGTCTGGAATGAATTCACAGACTCAAGCATTCTTTAATTCAAGGGGGCAAAGATTTATTGTTACGCTTTTCAGTGGGGAAGGATTCTTAAAGGATCCTGCAACCTTAGAGAGGTACAGGTAAAGTTTATATAGGATAAAATGCAATAAAACATATGTCAAATATGCTAACTAGGGGATTCAGGGTGGGATTAGGGAGTGGTTAAGGAGTGGTCAGTTCTCAATTGAAACTCAAGATGAAAAAAGTCCCATTATTCAAGACAGTATCTGGTCCCAGACATCCTGGGCCCAGTGATAACAAACAGGAAAAATACTGATCAGCTCTATCTGGTCCTGGAATTTGCTGACACAGGAAGGGGTGTTTTTAGTTCACTCAGAGAGAAAAAGATTAATTTAGGTTTTTTGGCCCTTATTGGGGCTCAATTGATCTTAAATGATTATCAAGGGACAGTGTTTCTGAGGCTAGGGAGAAATTGGGGCCCAAGTACAAGCACCCAAACATAATCACCCAAGCACCCCAACAATTCTGCTTCACCCCTGAAGGCACAGCTAGAAACAATGGTGCAGAAGTTACGAGGGGGCAAATTAAAGCTTGACATAAAGGGTATGGGGAAATCCTCCAAAACAATAGCCACAAGACATAAATGGCCTCCCTTGGGAATGCATGCGTTGTCTTCACACACTGTCTTAATGACATTTGGTACCATGTTACAGAGGTAATGTGTATTGGGGTAGTACCAGCGCTAGCTGCAACTGGAGTTATCTTATATCTCTGATATTCTCTAATTTTGAAAACTTTCCCATGGATAGACAATAAAAAGGATCTAACCTAGCTATACCGCATCCCTATGTCAACAAAAGGTCGTTCTCCTTCCTAGGAGATTGATCTTGTTGTCTTGTTATTCTTCCCCTAAGTTGCTTGATGGCCTCCTGCACAATATGGCTGAGCTGTGTGTTTGGGTAAGGCTTTCTCCTAGCAGGCATGATTAAACAGTTCTAGTAGGGGGTATACTAAGAAATTACTTGTATAATTAATCAGAAGCCAGCCCAGGCCAGAAGTTCCCTCTGCTTTTAGGTTACCCACTCCCTAATTATTTCCTCTTTAATTATAGTAAGCTCAAACTTCTCTGACTGTTCCTCTGGGAGTTTATTTCAGAGTGTATTAACACAGAAATTGTTATGCAGTGTTTTAATGAGGTCAGAGTGTGTCACGAGAGTGTTCAGTGAAAAGAAAGATTTCTATGAAATGTGGTTGGATTGAATAGGTGGCTGGATAATGGAGTTCACAGAAATTTGTTTAGTGGCAGCCAATGGCAAACAGACCTTCTCCTTTCCTGAACATCTAAGCAATTTGCCCTTTCTATAAAAGAGAATAACACCTTCTATTTCTCTCATGCTTTACATCTTTCAAAGTGCTTTCATATGTATTCTCTCATTTGATATAACTACCACTTCTCTCATCTATAAATGAGGAGGTTGAACTAGAAGATCTCTGAAGTCCCTTTCAGCTCCAATTTTTTTGGTAATAGCAAAAATTAATGAGGTTGACCAGGCCAGTTATAATATTCCTATTTTACAAATGAGGAAAAATGAGGCATAGGGTGGTTAAAGGGCACATCCAAGGTCATCGAATCTAGTCAGTGGAAGGATCAAGGCCAGAACCCTTATCTTCTGAACTCTTAGGCCCAGAATTTTTCTTTCAAACCATGTTACAGAAACCCATGAGGCTGACAAATCAAGAGGACTGATAGTCATTATCAGTCTAATTTAATGAAGCCCCTACCTACAAAAATAATTGCAAAATTTCAGGAAAAATCTCTCTGTGCTCAATGCAAAGTACACATTTCTAACCAAAGGCAAGATCTTGTAAAGTCTCAACAGGATGGAATTGTGGCAGGAGAGGCAGTGGGAAACAATGCAAGAAAAATATTACTGAAATACAGATTTAAATCTGAAAGAGACTTTAAGGACCGTTCACACTAACTTCTTCATTTACCAAGGGAGGAAACAGAGGCCTAGAGGGCTCAAGACACTTTCTCAGGTTCATATCAAGAGTATGCAACAAGGCAGGGATTCAAAGCTTCATCTTCTGACTCCAAATTCAGTGATCTTTTGTCTTTAGCCTGTCTCTTGCTTGTCTGGCTCTGAAGTCGTGGGATCATAGGCTCAAAAATACCTAGGTTTAGAGCTAATATTTATTTTGAAGATGATGCTACTCAGCTACTACAGATGAGGAAACTGAGGCCCAGAGAGATTCACTAAGATTACTTTTCTCCAGGTTACACAGATAGTGAGTGATAAAGCTGAGATCTCGCAGCTCCAGATTTGAATACCAGCCTTTCAGTTACCGCCTGAAACAATCCTAGACAACTCCCTTTACCTCATTTGACTTCACTATCCCCATCTATTTTAAGGGAGCACAGAGAGAGAAAAAATGGCTTCTAAGGTCCCTTCTGCCTAAAAATCTATGATCTTATGATCTTCAATATTCTATTCAATTCCCAAAAACTATAATCCCATGGACTTTTGCTTTTCCTAAAAGGGAAAAATAAAGATCCATAAGATCTTTGATATAGTGCCTGTAAGGAAAAAAAATAACTATTTATTAAGAAAGTAGAAGCATAGACTATGTATGCACTTGAAAACACAAACAGAAAATAAACCAAGCTATTGAATTCCAATTTGATATAACATTTCTACATATTTGGCTAATTTTTTGTCCTACTTAGTATCATCTTAAAAGAGCAAAATATGTTTAGACAACATGGGTTCAAATCCAGCCTCTACCACTTACTACCCAATGACTGTGACTTCGGCCAAATCTCATTTGCTCTCTGGACCTCAATCTCTTCAATTGTAAAATCTTGGACTAGTGTTGGACTGGAAATCTTCTGGTATTCCTCACATCTGTAAAATTCCAATCCTTTGGTCCTATGAAGATGATAAAGGCATGGTAATCTCTTCTGTGAGATTTCAGTACTGCTATCTCTTGCTTTTCCTCCTATCTATTTATCGAGGCAAGTAGAGGGCACAATGGTAGAGGAGTTGGCCTGGAATAAAGGAATCAGTTGAAATCGAGCCTCAGACACTTGCTGTATGACCATGGGCAAGTCACTTGTTTGCCTCAATTTCTTCTGTTATAAAATGAAGATAAAAGGATGTCCTTTCTCCCAGGGCTGTTAGGAGGCTCAAATGAGAGAATACATATAAGGTACTTAAAATGATGGCTGGCACATAATAGGTGCTTTATAAATGTAAGCTACTACTCTTGATAAATGTTCCTTCTCAACTCCATTGTCTCTGGTTCTGGATGTCTGCAATCCTCTGTTCTCAGCTGTTTTTTCTTTCAGATGGTGATGTCATCAGTGCCCAGAATTAAAATTATCTGTATACAGAATTCTTCCAGCCTTATGTATCCTGCCCATATCTTTCTCCTGAGCCCCATCAGATGTTCCATTAGCATTTCACTCTAACATAGTCCAAAGCGGAGCACATTATTTACTTTCCTGAACTTAGATTTTCCCTATTTCTTTAGTGAAGATACCTTCATCATTGCAATTACCCAGGTTTACAACCATTGATTCATTTTTTATTCCTTCCCCTCCATCATCCCTTTCCTATCATTTTCTGATTTGACTTTACCTAGTTCCCCATTTCTCCAGACATTATCAACACCACAAGTCTCTTGAT
Source organism: Phascolarctos cinereus (assembly GCF_003287225.1). Classification (NCBI taxonomy): domain Eukaryota; kingdom Metazoa; phylum Chordata; class Mammalia; order Diprotodontia; family Phascolarctidae; genus Phascolarctos; species Phascolarctos cinereus. The sequence continues at coordinate 474,994,825 of NW_027555958.1, read as the reverse complement.
CATCACCTCCAATGAGCATTATTTTTATAATCTGCTTATTGGTATTCTTGTTCCCATCCCCCTCCCTCAAATCCATCTCTCACATCACTCAATATCATATTTTATAGAGGTGAAACATATCAATTGCTTAAAAAAATACAACTAGTTATTTGGACACCTGCTGCCTCCCTCCACATTCCAAAGCTTTGGCCTGCTTTGATGAGCTTATTTCCCATTGTTCCTGGTCATGAATTTTATTATTCTTGAGAAGCTGCTCTACTTGCAGTTCCTCAAGTTCAGCATTCTGCTTCCCTTTCTTCTGTATTTACAAAGTCTGTTCTGCTGCAAACTTTTCCTTTTTCACTACCACCTCGTAGTAGCTTTAGCTTCCTTCAAGGCTCAATCTGGTTCCAGTGGATTAGGCAAATCATATCCTGAATTGCCTAGTTTCAGTGCTCTCCTCTGCTTCAAATGAGATTCTATTTACTTAGCCCCTTCTATAGTGAATGTCCAAGTTGAATGGAAGGTCCATAGAGTCAGGGACTTTATTTTACTTTTTTTCTCATTTGCATGTATTTCACAGTGCCAATTCAAAGTTCATTATGTTTGTTGAATTACTGAAATACATCGACACTTGACTACGACAAAATCACTTTCTTTTGTGTTGGAAGCATTGTATCTCAGTTACATCATACTAATTTTACTAATGTGACAAGGATTCTTCTTGTCATTGGTTGATGAGCTCCAATCCCAGAAAGATCACTACCTCCAGCAGCAACCAATTATACTTTAGGACAGCATTAATTATTGGGGAGATTTTCTAAATTACACTTCCTTCTTTGCTACTTTAATTTGTTTCTTTTAGATAACTGCCTTTCAATTTTTATTGAAGACAGTAATCTCTCTGTCTCTCCTTCTCTCTGTCTCTCTGTCTCTCTTTCTCTCTCTCTGTCCTCTATCTTGCAGCCAGGAAATACTTCCCAAGTCTAATTGAACTGCTCCTTAAATAGTATGTCATTAACACCCATCCTCATATTGGCTGACCTTCTCAGGCTGCTCTGCAACTTATTAATATCTTTTTTGACTAAAGTGTGCATTTTATATGTGATCTGAACAGTTCCAAGAATATTTGGGCTATCATCTCCTAATTCTGGGAATCTATGTTTTTCAGAGCAGGAACCACATCTCCTATATTCTCTGCAAGTGCCAATTCATTCTCTTCTTGAATACCTCCTTTGACTCAAAAGGCAATCCATTCCACTTTTGGTTAACCTTAAATATTAGGATTGAGCTTAAATCAGCTTCTTTGCAATGTCCATAAACTGTTCTTACTGCTCTCCCATGGAAAAAACCCAGACACGTTTAAAATCCTTCTTCCACATGATAGCTCTTCAAGTACTTGAAGGCAGCCATCATTTGCCTTCTACAGCTTTGAATGTTCAGGCTATTTCACTACAATTCCTTAAAGTGAACTTTGCATAATGTTCTCACTAGTTTCATTGTCATTCTCATGGTCCTCCTCTCAATGTCTACTTAATCAATGTCTTTCAGAAAAAAAAGCAATGAGAAAGTTTAGAAATGCGATCTCTCTCAGAGAAAAAACAATATCAGCATTTATGACTAAATATGCAGAAAATGACGCTATACATACACATGTGGCCCCCCTGTGGGCTTTTCCTAATGAACTCTGGGTAAAACGCCTGCGCAGTCGGTACAAGAAGTGCATGTTCTTTTAAGAACTCACTGCTCATTAACCACTCCCTAATCCCACCCTGAATCCACTAGTTAGCATATTTGGCACATGTTTTCTCCTATATAAACTTTAACTGTACCTCTCTAAGGTTGCAGGATCCTTTAAGAATCCTTGCCTGCTGAAAAGCGTAACAATAAACTGCCACCTTGGCTTAAAGAATGCTTGAGTCTGTGAATTCATTCCAGATGTCCCATGTACTTCAGTCTTTCAGGGGTCACAACCTCTCAACCTCTCAGCCCACAACAGCAGCAGTAAATGTCTGAGGCTGGGTTTGAAATCATGTCATCCAGACTCCAGAGTGTTCTACCTACTATGCCACCTATCAGCTAAACAGAGTCACAGAGAGATGAAGTGCTTTAGTAAAATCAAGAAAACTGGTAAGTCGCAGAGCTGGGGTTGTACTATGATCCTCTGATTCTAAATTAAATACACACTTTCCATGATACCACAATGGGATTAAATAGCTTTATTTTTCTTTTCTTTTTTTTCCCACTCAGCAGAAAACATGTCAACACAGAACATTTAATTTGAAATCAGAAGAACTGTGCTCAAATTCCAGGTCCTCCACTTCTGCCTGTGTGACCTCTGACAAATCACTTAGCATTTCTTGACCTTAATTCCCTCATCTGTACAATTATGGGTTTGGACTAAATGATCCCTAAGGCCCTTCTTGCTTGGAATCCATGATCCTCTGATTCTCTGAATCAAATACTCTGGAAGCAGGAGATCAGAAGGAGAAAAGCAGAGCAAAGCAAACAGATGTGAGGCACCAGCAACTGGGGACGACACTTTGCAACCTAGACAGCTTTTCTGCCTCAGGCTCAAAGCTTTTATATTGTTGCTATAGAGATAGGAATACATCCCAAACTGGCCAGCCTGGCTCAGCAGGTAATTGGGAAAACCTGTCAATGGTAGAAGATGTGAAGGCAGAATGAGGACCCGATGGCCCCTCTGTCTACCAGGAACCTAGAGCTTATTCTATGACCGGCAACTCTTACATGACAGCGCAAAGCAAGACACACAGCCTTGCAAACTGGGGCTTGTGGGAGGGGCTGGGAATCAGCACCATGCATGAAGATTTCATTTTATTGTAGCCTGGCACATGTAGCTAAACACATTTAAGCGAGTAATATCCTGAGCTTTCAAACTTGATCTTTCACAAAATTTCCCCAGGCCTATCTTAGGCTTTAGGGTATTTAACCTTATTAACCCCATCCTCTTATGTTAGGCTCCTGGGGTATCTGGAAAAGAATCATGACACAGAACATCCCACCTTTCTCCACTTTCTGATTTGTAAGTCACTCCCTTAGGCATTTGAGCAAAATCTCTTGCCTATGATATAGAGGATTGTAACAGTGATATCTCACTTTCAACCAATCCGGAGGTTTCATTGATTCTATCAGAAACACGGTGTAGTGGAAATCAAACTGAAATTCAAGGCAGAGGACATGAACTCTTAAGTGAGTTTTGCATCTTATTGCATGTGAACAAAATATATCTCCCACTCTCCAACTTAATTTCCTCTCCTGTAAAATAAAATTGGATCAAATGACCTCAAAGTACCCTTACAGCTTTTCATTCTATGATCCTATGATTAGGCCAGATCAGGGAATGTCTGACAATGCTTTGGCTCAACTAGTTTCATGAAGAGGGCAAGTGTCAGCTAACACTATAGGCATGATGGAAAGGATCAGGTTTCTGAAATATTGTGGTAGTTGAATCCACATGATGTGACAGCTGCTAGAATATGGGAGAAAAGGGCAAAGGAAGACTCAAATAACTCCAAGATTTTGAATGTGGGTGACCATGGGCGTTATGATGCTATTAATATAAATGACATTTTGGAGCAGGAACTGTTAAGGGGCCAAGAAGATAAGCTTAGCTCGGGATACATGGGGATCTTCTGATGAAAACATTATATTATTATTTTAATAGCTATAGAAAACATTTTAAATAAATACAAAATTCTTTATTAAGAAAGAAAGCATAGGAATAAGGGAAGCTTTCTTTAAAATAAGGAATATCTACCTAAAAAGAAGAGCAAACATCTGTAATGGGGATAAACTACAAGCTTTTCCAACAAAATCAGGTGTCAATGAATTATTTTAATCATTCTAATTAGTATCATTCAACATTATGCTGAAAATGCTAGCTATAGAAAAAAGTAGAACAAGAAAAAAGAAATTATAGGAATGCATATAGTGAAAGAGGAAACAAAACTATCCCTTTTTTTTTAATGATATCTATTACTGATAGAACCATGGAGAGTCAACTAAAAATAAAATCTCATCAAAATAGTGAACAACTTCAGTAAAGTTGTGATATATATATATATATATATATATATATATATATGTATATATATACATATATATACATATATACACACATACATATATATGTATATATATATATATATATATATAAACTCATACAAATAATAATTATTTCTATATATTACCAACTATACCCAGGAGGAAGAAATAGAAATAGAAATTCTATTCACAATAACTGCAGACAGTACAAACTCCTTGAGGGTCTACCTGCCAAGACACATACAAGAACTATAGGAACACAATTACAAAATACTTTTCACACAAAGATGGATCTAAACAATTGGAGAAATATTAACTGTTCATGGGTAGGCCGATTCAATATAATAAAAAAAAATTATAATGCTATTTAAATAAATTACTCATTTGGTGCCATATAGTCAAAATGGAATATAATTCTTTATAGAGCAAGGAGAAATAAAGTAAATTCATCTGGAATTGGAAAAGGTTCTTTTTTTGACATGGTTAATGAAGGAATTTGTTTTGCATGAATAAACGTATTTGCAATACTTTCTGTTTCTCCTATCTTCTCAATAAATGGGGAAGAGGGAGGAGGGAGTTGATAATTCAGAACTGAAAATATTTTTCTTCTAATGAATTGAAAAGAAAACAAATACAGTCAGAAGTTAGAAATGACAGACAAAAATCTAAAGGGAAAAATACTGCTAGAGATTGAGTGGGGAAGTAACACAACGTGGATACAGTTATTTACTGTGCCTTTAACAATTTAAATACCCTTTCTGTCTGCCTGGAGCCTTCTCTGATGCCCCATTGGCCAGTTCTACTAGCCTGATTCCACATCTACTGGGTCCACATTGTCTCTGAAATATTCTTGGGTGTGTAGTCTTGTTTGCTCTTCAGGCAGTTCTTTGATGATAATACCCTTGGCCTGACTACTCACTTCAGAAAGTACTTATTTGTACTTACACCACATTCAGGGCCATCCTAATGAATTGGTGCTTTGAGTTCCTTGATTTTCATTTTGACTGATATGCCTCATGAATAGATATATGTATGCAGCTGTCTTCCTCACCAGAGTTCAGAAAGTGAGAACCGTGACCTGGCCAGGTCCCTAGGTAGACAGCTGCTAGTTGTTGCCAGTCCTAGTAAAAACACAAAGGCTGCAAGAGACATAAGAACAAGCAGGTTGATGCACTGTTTCTTGGAGTTATGGTTACTAAAACAGTAATTAATTCACTCATTCATTCAAATAAACATTTATTGAGTGGCTACTAGGGTCAAGCTCTGTAGTATGTGCTTTGGGAATTCTGATTTATCTAAGAAAGCTTCCTCCCAACCATGAGATTTATAGTTAAAAGCTAGCAGGGATATAGATAGATAAATAGAGAGATAGAGAGATAGAGAGATGATATAGATATAGATATACATATTGATATAAATATATAATGCACATACATATAATACACATATATACATACAATACACACACACATATATACATACACACCTATATACATACATACATACATACATACATACATACATACATATAATGATAAGAGCATTAGAGAGCTATAAAGCAACGGGGAAACAAGTTTATGATTACAGTTATTTGCAACTATGGCTATTACAAAAGCTTAGAGAAACAGATCTTTGTGAATTTGATTCCTAGTAGAGTTACCATTTTTTTTAATCTATTCCAATTAATCTGGAAAGCAGACATTCAGAGTAAAACTCATGCAAACATTTGCCACAAACAGGAAATTCTTTGTGACAAGACCTTGTGGCTACTCCCATCTGAGTGAAACCTGGTTCTCTACTAAGCAAAGAACTGCCAAAGGCCCAGGAGAAAGACTGAGAATGTTGTACCTGAGGAAAGGAAGAAAACTGGGGCAGGATGATAACATAAGGCAGCTACTGATTTGAAATTGTTCCGGAAATTCGCCCTAGAGTGATGTGATTAATTATCACAATATAAATAGGATATTAAGATGTTCACAGAATATTCTGGTCATTGCATCCTTTGTATCAAAAAGCAACCCTGTACAGCAGACATTTTGAGTCAACATTTCTTAGCACAATTGTTGTGCGGAACATTAAGGATAGAAAGACAAAATTAACCTTGCCCTCAAGAAGCTTACTTTTGAATGAATGAAAATGCAATCAAAATAAAACAAAGTGAAACAAAAAACCACAAATCTTTGGAAAAATACAATATACACTTTGTAAATTGAAGGTAATCACAGAGGGAAAGCACTTTGCAGATGACAATCTGCAGGCTCAGAAAGGTTAAGTTACACAGGCCCAGTAATAAGGCTTTTAAGCGAACAAGATAGACTTGGTTAGGCTTGTACAAGAGAGAAGTCAATCACCCAAAAGGAGAAGGCACCAAAACATCAAAGGGTAAACTCTGTCCCATCTTCCCAACAGCAATAGGAAAAGTGTCTGAGAATCTTCTGCAAACATTAGTGAGAACATTCTAGAATGGCATGTTAATTAATGTGAGTTGTTAAATCTGTACAAAGGGAAGTGCTGATTACAAGGACTCTATATGGCTTTATTAGGAACGAGTGATACTGCACAAAGCCCATTGCCATTTTTTAACATGGTTACCAAATTAGTAGAGGAGGGAAATGACTTGGATAGAGTTTACTTAGATTCGACAAAGCTTTTGATAAAAAACTCTCAATATTATTATAGATACATGTAAAGATATAGATTAGATGATGATATGGTTAGAGTGAGAACAAGTCAGATGGCAGAACACCAAACAGAGTTACTATTGATTCACTACTAATGAGGTTAGGTGTCTCCATGGTAGTGCCTCCAGTTTTTCTCCTTTGCCTTGAGTTGTTTAATATTGATTATCAATGACTAGGAAAATACCATAAATTGTATCCTTAGAAAATTGACTTGGCCACTTTTATAGATTGACAGAATGACAGAAAGCACACAGAATGAGAGAAACAGAGAAAGAGATAATGTAACAGAAGTATGGAGAGAGAAATAGAGATACACAGATATACAAAGGTATATATTGAAAAAGAAATATAGAAACATTTTGAGAGAGAGAGTCAAAGAGATAGAATGAAAAGTATTAAAAAAAAAACTTGTAAAATATCTAGGAACCTACCTACCAAGATATATTTCTGTCATATATGTGTGTAGCGATAAAATACTTTGCAAAGAAATACAGAGAGAAATAATTGGAAAGCTGTTTATTACTTATGATTCAGTAATGGCAATATAGTAACAATTAGTACAAATTAAGAAATATAGATACAGATTCTACTGCTATTCCACACTATTAAGTAGTACTTTTGCATAACCAAAAAACATAACAAATTAATCTGGAAGAATGAAATAAAAAAGTCAAGGGAAATATTGAAATTTTAAAAAAATAGTCATGACAGGAACCTGTTGATATATAGTCTGAAACCTCACTGCAAATTAACATGAAAACTACATGCTGTTGATTAAGAAATAGAAAAAAAATGATTGAGAAAAGACTAGGTAAAACAGGTCCAGAAGCAAGTGAATGTAGCATTATAATATTTGATACGCCTGAGAATACCAACTGGAATGAAGTCTAGCAGAGATTAGATTTAGAATACTTTCTGCTTTTTTTTGAAAGTAGAAAAGTATGTGTTCAGACACCACCAGTTCTTTCTCGGAGGATGGATAGCATTTTTCATCCTAAGTCCACCAGAGCTGTGTTGAATCACTGCATTTCTAAGTCCTTCACAGTGGATCACCTTACAATATTGCTGCTACTTTGTATGCAGTACATATCACTTTGCATCAGGTCATGTAAGTCTTTCCAGGTCTTTCTGACAGCATTGTGCTCATCATTTCTTTTTTCTTTAATATAAATTTATTTATTTTAGTTTTCAATATTCACTTCCACAAGTTTTTGAGTTCCAAATTCCTCACCCCTGCCCCCACCCCAAGATGGCATGCATTCTGTATACCCCTTCCCCTGGTCTGCCTTCTCTTCTATCTCTCCCCTCTCCCTTCTCTTATCCCCTTCCCCTTCTATTTTCCTGTAGAGCAGGATAGACTTCTGTACCCCATTTCCTGTATTTCTTATTTCCCAGTTGCATGTGAAAACATTTTTTTAAAACATGTGTTTTTAAAACTTTGAGTTGCAAATTTTCTCCCTTCCTCCCTCCCCATCCACCCTCATTGAAAAGGCAAGCAACTCAATATAGGTTGTACATGTGCGGTTATGCAAAACATTTCCTTAGTAGACATGTTGTGAAAAACTAACTCTATTTTCCTTAATCCTATCCTGCCCTCCCATTTATTCTATTCTTTCTTTTGACCCTGTCCCTCCTCAGAAGTATTTTCTTCTGATTACCCTCCTTCCCAATCTGCCCTCTTCTATCCCCCCTGCTCTCTTGTCCCCTTCTCCCCCTATTTTCCTGTAGGGTAAGACAGATTTCCATACCCAATTGAATGTGTATGTTATTCTCCTTAAGCCAAATCCTATGAGAATAAGATTCCTCATTCCCTCTCACCTTCCCCTGTTTCCCCTCCACTGTGAGAGACTTTCCTTTTCTCTTTTTTTTTTGTGAGATAATTTACCCCATTCTACCTCTCCCTTTCTTCTCCGAGTATCATCCTCTCTCATCCCTTAATTTTATTCTCCAGATATGACCCCTTAATCTTCAACTCACCCTGTGCCCTCTATCTATCTATCTATCTATATACATACATACAATTTTTTTCCTTCAACTACCCTAATACTGACAAAGTTCTCATGAGTTACAAATATCATCTTTCCATGCAGGAATGTAAACAGTTCAATCTTAATAAGTCTCTTATGATTTCTCTTTCCTGTTTACCTCTTCATGTTCCACTGGAGTCCTGTATTTGAAAGTCAAATTTTCTGTTTAGCTCTGGTCTTTTCATCAGGAATGCTTGAAAGTCCTCTATTTCACTGAATGACCATTTTTTCCCCTGAAGGATTATACTCAGTTTTGCTGGGTAGGTGATTCTTGGTTGTAATCCTATCTCCTTTGCCCTCCGGAATATTATATTCCATGCCCTGTGGTCCTTTAATGTAGAAGCTGCTAAATCTTGTGTTATCCTGATTGTGTTTCCACAGTACTTGAATTGTTTCCTTCTGGCAGCTTGTAATATTTTCTCCTTGACCTGGGAACTCTGGAATTTGGCTACAATATTCCTAGTTTTCCTTTGGGGATCTCTTTCAGGAGGAGATCTGTGGATTCTTTCAATTTCTATTTTGCCCTCTGGTTCTAAAATATTCAGGCAGTTTTCCTTGATAATTTCTTGAAAGATGATGTCTAGGCTCCTTTTTTGATCATGGCTTTCAGATAGTCCAATAATTTTTAAATTCTCTCTCCTGGATCTATTTTCCAGGTCAGTTGTTTTTCCAATGAGATATTTCACATTGTTTTCTAATTTTTCATTCTTTTGGATTTGTTTTACAGTGTCTTGATTTCTCATAAAGTCACTGTCTTCCAATTGCTCTATTCTAATTTTTAAGGAAGTATTTTCTTCAGTAATCTTTTGGACTTCCTTTTCCATTTGGCCAATTTTTCTTTTTAGGGCATTTTTCTCCTCATTGGCTTTTTGGACCTCTTTTGCCATTTGGGTTAGGCTGCTTTTTAAGGTGTTATATTCTTCAGTATTTTTTTTGGTCCCCTTTAGCAAGCTGTTGACATGTTTTTCATGATTTTCTTGCATCACTCTCACCCCTCTTCCCAGTTCCTCCTCTACTTCCCCCACTTACTTCTCAAAATCCCCTTTGAGCTCTTCCAAGGCCTGGGACCGATTCATATCTCTCTTGGAGGCTTTGGATGTGGGAGCCTTGATTCTGTTGTTCTCCTCTGGTTGTATACCCTGATCTTCTTTTTCACCAAAACAAGATAATATAGTCTGACTCTTTTTGCACTGCTTGCTCATGATCCCAGCCAATTATTTGAGTTTGAAACTCCTTGCTAAGGTAAGAGTCTGCTTCCAATGTGGAAAGTACACTGTCCCAAGCTTCAGGGGTTTCTGCAGCTGTTTTCAGAGATACTTGTAGGGACCTGTAAATTTTCAGTTCTTCCAAGGTGGTATGATAAGGGGCAAGGTGTTTACTCCTTTCCTGGCCTGTGACTACAAGTATTCCTTTCTGTCCCATAACTGTGAGGAGGGGTTTCTCTCCACAGCCACTACAAGCTCAACCACGCCAGTGCTCCTCCTCACCCCAGCAGTGCCACCCAGAACTGTGACCCAGATCCACACATGGGCAAAGCAAGAGATTCCTGCCTCAGCACTGGCAAAGAGATCCCTGCAGTCCCTCTCTGATCAGCCATTGGATTCCCCCTCAGTCTGTGGGCCGGAAGCTCGGGAAGCAGCTGCCCACCTCCCCAGGGCCATGCTCTCAGGGAATGGAGCTGAAACCCCACCTTCCTCTCTGACCACTGGACAGAAACAGACTTTTCCCACTGACCTTCTAAGTTGTCTTTGGCATTCGTGGATTGAGGAGTCTGGAAACCTCCACAGCTGCCCATGATTCAGTCCTCTGAGGCCTGCTCCCAGGTTTGCTGCGGCCTATGGGCCGCTCTGTGCTATGCTCCCAGCCCGGTGAGATACACCTTTCTGATCAATCATCTAGGTTGTCTTGGGGTAGAAACCTGTTTCACTGTGTCTTTTTGTGGGTTCTGCTGCTTCAGAATTTGTTTAGAGCCATTTTTTATGAGTATTTGGAGGGGTTTGGGGGAGAGCTCAAGCGAGTCACTGCTTTCACTCCACCATCTTGGCTCGATTTAGAATAATTTCTAACACCATATAATAAAATCATCTCCAAACTAATAAAAGACCCAAATATCTGGGGAATCTAGGTGCCACAGTGGAGGAAAAAAACTGGGCCTAGAGTCTGAAAGATGTTGTATTTATATCTGGTCTTAGTTACTAGCACGTAACCCGGGGCAGGTTGCTTAATTTCTCCCTCCCTCAGTTTCCTCATCTATAAAATGGGGAATATAATAGCACTCATCTCCCAGGGTTGTTGTGAGGAGCAAAGGAGATAGTGTTTTAGAATTAGTGGACTATTGGTAGGACTATAAAGTGCTTTGATAATTTTTAAAAAGGAAATCTAACTGCAGCATTTACATTATGTTCCTGTCTTTCCACGGTACCTCCAGCAGTGCCATCACCCTTTTTTTTTCATTTTAGCCAATGTGATTGTTGAATACACACACAAATACAGAAATATACGCACACATTTGCACATTACATAAATATATTCTTAATAACATTTTCACATTCCATGACGTCTTTTTAGTTCTTTGTATTAAAATAATCATATTCCTTTGGTGTATGATGTTTTTAAAGTAAAAAAAAATAAAGTATCATTAACAGTAAAAAAAATATGGACAAGAATTCAAAATTTCATGTGAAGATATATTTTTTCTTGTTATTTCTGTTTTTGTTCTTTTGTCTTGTTTTATATTATTTGTTTAAAGGCAGGCTGCATGACCACGTGAAAATGAAAAGGATACAACAGAGTAATAAATATATTACTTTATAAGTATTCTTGGTCAGATTTTTTAAAGTCAAAGAAAGATAACATCACCTTATTTCTTCTAAGTGATTCATTGGTCCTAATATATTGTTCATCACAGAGTTATGACTCCATAAATGTCTCCTGATCAGAACTATTTCAAATATCAAAAAAATCATCAGTTTGACTTGGATCATAGAACCAAAGAGGGAAAGTCATAGTCTGGAACTGTGTTGCCAAGCTTGCACTCAGACAGAATTTCATGGCCTCTTGAAATGCTGTTCTCTACACTTCCATAGGGAATAAGCACGTTTACCAAATGTCAGCTCCGTAAGCCACAGCCTAGGTGGCACTGCCCCATGCTTTAGCCTCCCATGAAGCTTTATTTGGTGTTTCTTCGACTTCCATTTCTTCCATTGCTTTTAGCTCTATTCTCTAGGGCCAAGCAGAAATGTATTAGTCCTCCATTAAGTCTGATCCCTTGTTTCATTGTATGAGGAGAGTTCCTGTTGAGGTACCCCTTCTACCTGTGCAAATACAACCTTCCTTTGTAACAGCCTTGAAGACATTCCTGGCCACTGAACTAGTAGCTGACTTGTCTGGGGCCATGCAATATTTCTGTGGTAGAGGTAGGACTTGAATCTAGGTCTTCCAACATGGAATGCAACCTTATCTCTGCTATTCCTCTGCTTGTTCACCACCATTCTAATTGGCAGGGATAATTAGTCAAAGCAGCAAGTCAACATAACTGAACACTTATGATTTTCTAGGCCTTGCCCTGTGCAAAAGAACAAAAATGAAAGAAACAGCTTCTGCCCTCAACTGTTGTTGTTGTTGCTGTTGTTGTTTTTTTGCTGACAGCAAAGAATGGGACACCAAAGTGGATCACCGTGATAAGATAAAGGGAGTGATGGAGCTAAAGGAAGAATCCAGGTAAAGTGCATTGGGAGAATATGTTCAGCAAATATCCAGTTTGGCTAAATGTAGATGGAGTTGGCATTGGGGTCAGGGAAGTCATTTGGCCTTCCTGTGGTCCTAAGCTGGACCATAATGGTAAGAATCATTCACATTTACAGAACACTAAAGATATATAAATTTTTTTTTTCATAATATGTTGTTAGGTAGGGAAGACAAGAATCCCCTTTTATTGATGAGCAAACTGAGCCTCAATGAAGGGAAACAGCTCTGAAGTGGTCAAATCAAGACTTTAAGTAAAGTCTTTTAATTCCAATCCGGTGTACTTCCTATTCTATCTACTTATGCACATTTTATGTACATTCGAATAGAAGCTTTTGAGGAGAGACTTTTTCCCCTTATATTCCAAGTGCTTAGCACAGTGGTTGATTGATTGATGCCAGGACAGAGAAGGGCTAGGTCCAATATGGGTGATTATTGTTGTTATTATCATTATTAGTATAATTGTAACTTTTAATAATTAAAATTAGTATTATATAATGCTTCAAGGTTTGCATAATAATTTACAAATTTTATTTCACATTATCCTTACAGTACCTGGGAGGCAGGTGCTATTATTATCCCCACTATAGATAAGGAAACTGAGGCTGGGAGGAAACAAAATGATTGGGCCAGGACCACACAGATAACAAATGTCTGAACCACACTATTGTAACTCAGGTTTTCTTGTTGTAAGCCTAGTTCAACACTGTCCACAGTGTGTCTGAGCTGACCATTAAGAAGCATCATACTGTAGTGGTTAGAGCACTATATTTGGAGTTATGAAGCCCTGGGTTCAAATCTCACCTGCTTTGTGACTCTAGTCACACTTCTCTGGGCCTCAGTTCTTTATTTGTAAAATAAGATGGAGACTAAATGACCTTTGAGGCCCATTCCAACTCAAAATCTATGATCCCATACCTTAAATCCCTTGTAAATTTCCTTGGTGACCTGACATCATGGGAGCTGGTCAAAACCTCATCTATAATACATGGTATAAACTGTTCCTTGCTCTCCTACTTCATAGAACAGCTCATAATATCACAGGACCATACATTTTTGAGCCAAAGTAGATTGTAGAAGACATTGAGTCCAATGCCCTCTTTACAGATGAGAAAATGGAGGTTCAAGGAGGTAAATTTTATGCCCACAGTCATGTGGGTAATAAGTGGCACAGTCCATTTAAAAAAGAACAAAAGATAAGAGGTAATCCATTTAGAGCTGGAATAGGACCTTAAAGTTCCTCTGGTCCTGGGCTTCTAGTATTTGCCTGTTGTCATATGGTTATCTCCTCAAATAGAAAGAAAGCTCCTTGCTGTTTTTTTGTTTGTTTGTTTGTTTGGTTTTGTTTGTTTGTTTTTCTTCTCAGCATCCCCAGAGCTTGGCAAGTATTTGTCACACAGTAAGTGCTTAATTATTTTAGTTATATTGGTTAAATGACAGTGTAACCTCCTCTGATGGGCAGAGAACTGTGGGTAACTGTACACAGAGTTACACAAGCAGTAACAGGAACATCCTTTGACAACAAATCAAGCTGGCATTTCCCTATCAGCTACTGCTTATAAGGGGATGGCATGTCCTGTTCTAAATTAGGTACTGAATATGATAGCAATGGCAATACCACCAAGTAAAATTTATATAATTCTGAAATACTTATAAAACATTTTACAAATATCTCATTTGATACACACACACAATAACCCTTTGAAATATGGCTGTAGCTGAAACTGAGACTGAAAGATTAATTGCACTGGTCAAACACCTAATACATAGTTGAGGCATTATCTGATGTCAGGTTTTCCTGTATCCAAGTCTGGCAAAGAGAAAAAGGGAGACTGATTGTGGATGAATTTGATCTCTGTAGATGGTCCTACTAGACAACACTAAAGAAAATTAGTTTCCCCTCCCCCCCCCCCCAAAAATATTTTCTTTCTTAGGAGATTTTTTTTTTGCCTATGTTGTTGGATAAGACAGTATCCTCTTTATTTTCCTACATAAAGCTCAGATTTCTATAATGAGTCCACACCAAACCTTTTTCTTCATAAGTGCCTGTCTCTAGTGACCTTGCTTATCTTTTAAACGTATCTTTTCTCAGAACCTGGAACAGCTCTCAAAAATCCATTGCCCTGTTACCATACACAGCCCTATTCCTCCTTTCCTTTTGTTAGCAGAGTATAACCCCATTGATCCAGAATCTTGAGCTATTCCTCTTTGTACTTTGTATTTTGCTAATTACATTCTGTAATCATTTCCCTCTGGGTCTTTACTTTAAAGTTTGTATCCTCCTAATCATACAAACCCATTCCCCACCACCACTCAATGTAGAGAGACTTTAATATGGGCATGTGGCGAGGTGCCACATCTTAAAGGTTAAAGATCTGCCTGGATTACCCCCACTGGAGTTTTACTGGTAAGAGGCAATAGAAATCAGCTTAACTTGCAATTGCTTATGTTTAATTACACGAGCAAATCCACTTCTTGAAGTACTAATCTCGAGTGCTAGTTATGTTCAGGAATGCTTGATGGGAACGTTTAGTTCCAGTATATCCTCCATTAATACTTTAAAAGTACAATCCTATTTGATGAAATAAAATTTATTCTTTGGAATGATATCAAATAAGAAAATATTTTAAATGGGTAATACTAGAAACATTTATCTTCTGGGCCTTAAGAATACTAGAGGAATTTTTTTTAAATAACAATGAATAAGGAAAATTTAATGAAAAGACCTGTCTTTTTCTACCACTAACCTACTTTCCAACTTAGAGATGAAATTAGCACTTCCTCCCTGCACTGCTTACCAGTGCAAGGTATGGGGGGTGCGGTGCAATGGAGTAATGAAAGATTGCTCAGAGTCAGCAAGATCTGGGTTCAACTGTTGACTCAAACATATACCCGCTATGTCACCTCAGGCAAGTTGTTTAATTTTTCAGAGTTCTAAGGAACTTTCTGAGAATTTGAGCTGAGGAGAAAGTACTAACCTGGATTTCTACTGGGAGCTCCTCATTTTGGAGTTCTTTCTATTAATAAAATCAAAAGAACAGTTTACATTCTTACACCATTTAATCTGTGCCAAGAAGAGTTGGTTGGTGGGAAGAAGTAGAGGTAATTTATAATAGAACAGTATGACCAAGGGGAACAGTTCTAGGCATAGAAGGAAACATCCAGACCTAAATCCTTTTGTTGGTGGCAGGGAAATTGGGCCTTAGGAACAAACTTTAATGAGATTCTTGAGAAAGTGGACTCTAGTAGCCCTCACTTGACAATGAGGACAAAGGAAGGAAAAAGAGGGGAAGCACATGGCAGCAATATCTAAACACTAATGTTATCCCCCTCTTTAAATGCTAGCTCCCTTGGACAGTGCTAGTTATGGATCTACAACTTTCCTCTCCAAATGTTCCCCAAATGAATTACTTGAAAATTAAACCAAAGAAATATTATCCCCTAAGTTTGACGTGCATGCACATCCCCGATGATTTTTTTTTAATTTCTCATCAGCCTTTAAATGAAAACAGTGACTAGAAATCTGAATACTCTTGTTCCATGAAGTCATAACAGAATGCCATTTATTCAAAGAAACATATACATATGTAGATAACTATATATGTACATATGTATGTAGTTATAAGGGATTATTTTCTAGAAGTTGGAGAAATGGGTGAAATTTATATGGAATGAAAAAATACAGTAATGCAATCTATCTATCTATCTATCTATCTATCTATCTATCTATCTATCTATCTATCTATCTATCTATGCCTGTGATACCATCTGCAAACATTGAATTAAACATTGGAAATCATACTCCCTCTTCATCCAAATTCCTAAAAAAAAAAATTCACAATACCAATTGGCATTCACATTATAGATAAAACCATGAAATACATACATACATGCACAAACATGTATATACATATACATCTATGTGAATGTATACGTACGTTTACATATTAGAGTTATTTCTTTTCAGAGACTGATTCTAAGATTGGTGTTTTTAAACATCTTTACAAATCATTTGTTAGAGGACATATACAGTGAATTTTCAAATTTTGCAGAGAATTCTCTTATATTCTGAAGAACGAGATTATACAGATAGACTACAGGCAATCATTAGGAATCTAGACAAGGGCAGATAATATTGACAAATGATTTTTGAGCAGGAAAAGTACACAGTAATACTGTTAGAGATAAACATCCACCCTATATAGAAAAGTGAAAAATTTTGAGCAGTCAGTCAGTTGCAAAGCAAGCATAACATCCATAATTAAGGAGATGACAATGATACTGCTCTCATCTCTGGTCAGGCTATATATGGATTATTGTTTCCTATTTTAGTGCCATGTTTTAGGAAAGATGTTGGAAAGCACTAACATATTCCCAATGACCAGGATAGTGAGAAAATGTGAAAACTGGCAATAGATGGAAATGTTCATTGAACTGAGGAGATTTTGTTTAGAGAATTAAAAAAAAAACCTGTCAAATATTTTGGTGTATTCCTGCAATTCTTTCCTGTAAGAGGCTCAAGCTGATGTATCTTTACAGCATAGCATGTCTAAGATGCGATGTTCTAAGTCATTTGGGGGATGGCATTAAGTTGGGCATTGATATTTTGAGACCTGAGAATACAGGGATAGCAAGTTACTTGAAGATGGTTGAATTCAGCTTAATTGGAAATGGGGTAGGTCAAAGCTCTAGAGCCAATCAGCAGAGGAAAATAACCTGACAGATGTGGAGGCCCAGTTTTGGAAAAGGAAAAGAGAGAGGAAGGAAGGAAGACATAAAGAAAGGTAAGGAGGGAGGAAGAGAGGAGAGAGGGAATTTGAAAGACAAGGGAGGGGAGTTTTGTAAGCAAAACAGTATGCTTTGTCTTCAAGCATGTCACAGTCTCCTGTATGGAAGAAGAATTGTATTCATTGTGTTCAGCACCAGAGGGAAGAAATAAGAGTAATGAACGGAAATTACAGGGAGCCAGATTTCAGTTCCATCAAAAGGAAGGCTTGAGAACAATGAGAACTATCCTCAAATGGAATGGCCTGAATCGTGATGTAGCAGTCATTCCTCGAGCAGCAGCTGGATGAACATCTGCACTGGATGCTGGGGAATGGAGTCATTCTTCAGGCATACATGGCACAAGATGACCTATAATACCCCTCCCAATTGTATTATTCTTTGATTCAATGACTTTATTTTACGGATTTTTTGATGAATATTTTTGAGTAATGGGGCAGCATGATCAAAATTCTGCTTTCAGAGGAGGCTTCTGACATTAATGTCCCCAAGAAGTAGTATAAGACATATAGGTAAATGGTTTAAAAAATCCCTATTTTCATTGTCTCTGGCTTGAGCTGGTAGATAAGCCTTCTTAGTGGTCTCACTTATCATGATCTCTCTCCTCTCCAACCCATCCTCTAAACAGCTGCCAAATTGATATAATTTAGGCACTGATCATTACATGATACAGTTTTGCTCAAGAAGTTTCCATGCCTCCCTCTTGCCTCCAGAATAAATTATAAATGGATATACTTGTCTTCACACTTTTAAAACTCAGTACTGAGCCTGGAAATTAGTGGATGCTCAAGCAAATTTACCTTTTTAACTGAAATAAATTAATAAATGTTTGCATTGCAGTGTCATAAGAGACTATTATGAAAAGCTAAGTTACAGCAAAAATTTTAGGCTGTCATCAAGGAGAATATGTTTTTCCTTTGGGGCCTTTGTTGAAAACCTTAACAGTGGATAAAATGGATTTTTTTTAGCTAATCCAACTTAGCATTTCTTGTCATTTTCCTCCTGTCAATTTCCTCCTTATCTGGAGTTACACCACCAATTAAGATGTTCAGAAACAGCTGGAAACCCTATCATCACAAGTTCATGGAACTAGAGGATCTGAACTGTGCCACAGAGGGCATAGAATCAGAGAAACACAAACTTCCATAGTAAAAAGGGTCCTGATGTTTCATCGAATCCAACAAGTGGTAAGTAATCTACACTCTACTTGAATACTTCCAGTGTAGAAAAAAAAAGACAGTCTGTTCTACCTACAAATGGCTCTGATATGAAAGAATACGTTTCCCTCATTAAATGTCCACCCATTGACTGATTTTTCCCCATGACTAGAATTAACAGGTCAGATTCTTTTTCCATATAAAAGCCCTTTGAAAGCTTAAGGACAACTACCCTATCATTACCAACAAAATCATCTTGTCACCATACTAAACTGCCCTATTTATTGTTGTTGTTGTTGTTATTCATTTTGTTTTTTCCCCATGTTATCTTGATATGTCATGGACTTAAGTCTTTCATCATTCTAAATGCTCTTCTTTACATATGCCAACTTACAGATGGACTTCTTAAGTTACATCACCCGCAACTGAATGTTATTTTGGATGTGGTCCAAGAATTTTTTCTAGAGAATCAAAGGACTTTAGCCTCTTTTTTCCCCAAAATTCTTGCCTTTTTTGATGAAGCCCAAAATCATATTGCATTTTAGGCTGTCACCAATCACTGCTGACTCATGTTGGCATTGAATTCTACTAAAACTCTCAGGTGATAGAATCATGACAACATAGACTGAGAGCTGAAAAGAATATCAGAATACATGGATAAAATACTATTAATAGGAATATGGTTTATTGATTTAGAGCTAGAAAAGACCATACAAGTCATTGGTCCAATCCTCTCATTTTACAAATGATGTAACTGAGGAAGAATGGATAAAAAAAAAATCTAGTCTTATACAGATATTAAGTATATGAATCAGGTTCAAATACAGCTAAAGTCAATCCAGACTGAAAGTCAACCATGGATCCCATGATCCATGATTTATCCCATGGGATAAATTTATCCCATGACTTTAGGGCTCAACATTCATTTTATTGAACCTCTCTGAGAAGACAGACATATAGATGCAAGAGACCTCAGCAGTCAATTAGCCCAAGTCTTGTATTTCCTGAATAGCCACAAGCTACTTAGTTTATTCTGAGTGATAACTCAATCGCTCATAGTCCAAATGTGACCTTGTCCAGAAGCATATCAGAAAACCAGATTTTTTTTTTAATTTTCCACAAGAGATTTTACATGATCACTTATGCCCTTTGTGTGCTCCTTAGCATGTATTTAATAGGACACAAGTTCTTACAGAAACACATAACAGCTAGAATTTTACAAAAAGTTCATTTGAGTGAATTTGCATGTCATTTCTTAAAGTCTGACTTCCTGTTTTGCTGGCATGGTTAAATATAGATCATGAAGCTTAGGGCTTATTTTTCCTGTTGAGACTTTTTCTAGTCTTCTTTGAGATCCTTAGTTGGACTTCCCATTCTCACACTCTCCAGTGCCAAGTCTTATTCTTAGAAATAATCCATTGTTGAGAAGAGCAAGGGGGCAGAGCCAAGATTGCAGAATAAAATCAGTGACTTGCTTAAATGCTCTCCCAAAACCCTCCAAATACCTTTGAAAAAGGGTTCTAAACAAATTCTAAATCAGCAGAACCCACAAAAAGAGAGAGAGAAACACATTTCCAGCCCAAGACAACATGGATGGTTGATCAGAAAGGTATAGTGCACCAGGCTGAGAGAGAAATGCAGTTTGGCACAGGTATGCAGGATTCAGTGACCCTGGAGTAGGCTTCAGAAGACTGAATAACAGGCAGCTATGGTGGTTTCCAGACTTCTCAACCCATGAACACCAATGCCAGGTTAGAAAGTTTGTAGGAAAATTCTGTGTCTGAAGTCAGAGAGAAGCACAATCCCAGTCCCAGTTCTGGCACTGCCCCAGGGCAGCAGCTACTTCCAGAGCTTCTGGCCTAGAGACTGAGGTGGAATCAAGTTGCTGATCAGAGGGGCATTGCAGGGATCTCTCTGCTGGTGCAGGATCTTCTTGCTTTGCCTGTGCTTGGATCTGGGTTTACAGATCTGGGTGGTGATCCTGGGGCAAGGAGGAGTGCTGGCATGGTAGAACTTGTAGTGGTAGTAGAGAGTGAATCCTCCTCACAGTTCTAAGACAGAAAGGAGTGTTTGCGGTCACTCATAGATCAGAGCACAGGTCTGTAAAGTAGTAAACACTTAATCCTTGATCATAGCACCTTCGAAGAACTGAAAATTTACAGGTCCCTAGAAGTATCTCTGAAAACATTTGCACAAAATCCCCAAAGCTTGAGACAGTACACTCTCCACACTGGAAGCAGACTCCTACCTTAACAAAGAGTTTATAGCTCAAGTAATTGGCTGAGATCATAAGCAAGCAGCAAAAACAATAGTCAGACTATAGAATCTTACTTTGGTGACAAATAAGATCAAAATGTACAAACAGGAGAAGACAATGAAGCCAAAGCTCCTACATACAAAGCCTCCAAGAAAAATATGAATTGGTCCTAGGCCATGGAAGAGCTCAAAAAGGATTTTGAGAAGCAAGTAATAGAAATAGAGGAAAAACTGAGAGTGATGCTAAAGGAGACCCCAAAAAAAAATACTGTAGACAATAACACCTTAAAAAAATAACCTAACCCAAATGGCAAAAGAGGTCCAAAAAGCCAATGGCAAAATTGGCCAAATGGAAAAGGAAGTCCAAAAGCTTACTGAAGAAAATACTTCCTTAAAAATTAGAATGGAGCAATTGGAAGCTAATCACTTTATGAGAAATCAAGACACCGTAAAACAAATCTATAAGAACAAAAATATAGAAAACAATTTGAAATATGTCATTGGAAAAACAACAGATGTGGAAAATAGATACAAGAGAGAGAATTTAAAAATTATTGGACTATCTGAAAGCCATGATCAAAGAAAGAGCCTAGACAACATCTTTCAAGAAATTATCAAGGAAAATTGCACTGATATTTTAGAACCTAAGGGCAAAATAGAAATTGAAAGAATGCACTGATCACCTCCTTAAAGAGATCCCCAAAGGAAAACTTCTAGGCATATTATAGCCAAATTCCAGCATTCCTAGGTCAAGGAGAAAAGGTTGCAAGCAGCCAGAAAGAAACAATTCAACTATTGTGGAAACACAATCAGGAAAACACAAGATTTAGCAGCTTCTACATTAAGGGACTGGATGGTATGGGAAATAATATTCCAGAGGTCAAAGGAGATAGGATTACAACCAAGAATCACCTACCCAGCAAAACTGAGCATAAACCTTCAGGGGAAAAAATGGAAATTGAGTGAAATAGAGCACTTTCAAGCTTTCTTGATGAAAAGATCAGAGCTAAATAGAAAATTTGACTTTCAGGTAAAAGAGTCAAGAGAAACATGAAGACTTAAGCAGGAAAGAGAAAGCATAAGAGATTTATTAAGGTTTAACTGTTTACATTCTGCCTGGAAAGATGATATTCACAACTCATGAGTCCTTTGTCAATATTAGAGTAGTTTGAGGGATATAGGTAGATAGATAGATAGATAGATAGATAGATAGATAGATAGATACATAGATGGACAGACGGACGGATGGACGGACAGGCAGACAGACAGACAGACAGACAGACAGACAGACAGACAGACAGACAGACAGATAGATAGATAGATAGATAGATAGATAGATAGATAGATAGATAGATAGATGGATGTATAAATAGAGAGAGTGCATGGAGAGAGTGGAAGATGAAGGGGTGATATCTGGAGAATAAAATTAAGTGGGGAGAGGAGATTACACAGAGCAAAGGAGAAAGGGAGAAGTAGAATGAGGTAAATTATCTCACATAAAACAGACAAGAAAAGACTTTTATACTGGAGGGGAAATGGGGGGAAGGTGAGAGGGAATGAGTTAATCTTATTCTTATTAGATTTGGCTTAAGGAGAGAATAACATACACACTCAGTTGGGTATGGAAATCTATCTTACCCTACAGGAAAATAGGGAGGGAAGGGGACAAGACAGCAGGAGGATGACAGGGGGGAGGGCAGATTGGGGGAGGGGTAAATCAGGAATGAACACTTCTAAAGAGGGACAGGGTCAAAAGAGAGAATAGAATAATTGGGGGCAGGATAGGATTAAGAGAAATACATTTAATTTTCTACAACATGACTACTATGGAATTGTTTATTATCTATAAGCCAGTCAGATCTACCTGGTAATCAATCTGCCTTCTCAACTAATTCAAAATTTCATTCCCTTCAATCTAATGTCTCAGTACAAGAATCATAACCCTTTGAGTCGGGAGAGAGCTCAGAAAAGAGCTACTCCAATCTATACCTGACCAAGAAAAATTTATACAATATATTAAGTTGAATGGGTATTCAGACTTAGCTCAGAGACATCTAGTAAGGGATAGCGCACTAACTTACCAAGACAATATATTAATTCTTGGAATAGCTCTAGTATGAGGATTTTTTTTTCATACACACAGACACACACAGACAGACACAAACACACACATACACACAAATACACACACACACGTACACACACACATACACACACACACATATATATTTTGCTTACTTCGTGATTTCGATATATAGAGATCTCTACCATTTTTCAATTGAATATGGACATATACATCCCATTATCATGCAATATTCATGAAATAAACATTTCCACTTCAACATTGTGTAACAATTTCAGAATTTTCTAAAGCACAGTTCTAATTGTGTCACCCTCCTCACTATTTCTCACCTCAACTTCATGCCTATAGTAACTCCCTTTTACCTTGAAGGTGAAATATGAACTCCTCTCTTTGGAACTTAAAACTCTTCAGAAAATGCCCCTTCTTAATGTTCCAATATTGTCACTTCTTATGCTCCTTAATGTTTGTCATCATCCCATCATACTGGATGCCTTGCTGTTCTACCTATGATGCTCCATCTGCCATCTCTGTTACCCATGCATGAAATGTATTGATTCCACTTCCACCCCTCTCTGTTCACATATTTTGGCTCCTTTAAGGCTTAGCCACCATGCCCCTATTAGCATAAAATCACTGAACATAGGTATCCCAATTTTCACGACTGTCCCTTCCCATGTCATGTCCAATATTTCTAGCCTATATTTCTTTTGAGTATATTCTACACATGCTTACATACCCATGGAGGCTAGGGATATTGGAACACAAAATACATGACTAGGAGTAAGGTGCAATAAGACTGGCAAATGGAGGGGGTAAAGGTTGGGGAGCTTTTTGGATGTCTAAGAGAGGATTTTAAATTTGATCCTGAAGGTTACAGAGGGCCATTGGATGTTACTCAATGTTAGGGTGACATGGGCAAACTTATCCTTTTTAAAAATATTTTGTTACACTTTGAGTTCCAAGTCTCTCTTCCCCTCCCTCCCAACCCTACATTAGTGAAAGCCAACATTTGATATAGATATATATGTGGAACAATACAATACATACTTCTGTATATCAGTTCTTTCTCTAGAGGGAGATATCGTTTTACTTCATAAGTTCTTTGTAGTTGATTTGAATGTTCATATTACTCAGAATAGCTTGGTCATTCAGTTAGTCTTTGAATGATATTGCTGTTACTATTCTCTTGGTTCTGCTCATTTCATTCTACAATATTTCAAGCAAGTCTTTCTGCATTTTTCTAAAATCAGCCTGCTCATCATTTCTTACAACACAGTAGTATTCCATCACAATCATATACCACCACAATGTATTCAGTCATTCCCCCATTGATGGGAAATCCCCTCAATTTCCAGTACTTTGTTACTACAGAGGGAGCTGGTCACACCTGTTCTTAAGAAAAAATAATAATCTGACAGCCAAGCAGAGGACAGACTAAAGTGGGGCAAGCCGAGATAAGGAGACTAATGAAAGGGCCAATGCCATAGTTCAGGCAAAAAGTGGTGATGGACTGCAGCAAGTTTGTGATTGTTTTAGAGAAAAGGAAGCATATACAAGACATGATGTAAAGGTACAAATGATTGGCCTTAGTAAGGGATTGCCTATAAGAATGAGAGTGAGAAGGTGAAGATGAACCCTAAGTTGGAAGACTGAGTAGTTGGAGGGATGGTGGTAAAATTGAGTAATAGCTTTGTTTTCTGTGGGGGAAAAGGGGAGGATGATGAGTTCCGTGCTGGACATATTGAGTTTAAGTTAAAGGGGTTTGTGAGATATCCAGTTTCAGATAAACAATAGCCACTTGGACATGTGAATCTGAATGTTAAGATTATGATTAAGGTGGTATATGTAGAAGTGCAAATCATCAACATAAAGAAAATTGAATCCACAAGAGAAAAGAACACCAAGAGAAATAGTGTAGAAGGAGAAGAGGGCCAAGATGGAGCCCTAGGGGAAATTACCATTATTGGCCATAAAGATCCAGTAAAGGAAGGTGAGGAGTGGTTATATAGTTCAAAGGCTAACTAAACTTCATGTCACTGGTACCTAGAGAAGAAACTGTCAAGGAGAATATGATTGACAGGGTGAAATACTACATTGATTTGGATAGTTCCTCAACCCCAAGTGCCTACTTCAATGGTTTACAACTCATTATCCGTGTGGTCCATTGTCACTTTTCCTGAAGGTTTCCTTAACTAGTAACTGGTTGTGTTAAAATTAACTTTTGTTCTCCATAAAGAGGCTTCACACTTTTCATACAGTTCATTATAACTCCTAGTAGGCAGAAACATTAGACTTTTTTTTTCCCCAGAAGAAAAGCCTACTGTTGGTAGAATAGGATATGAGGTAATTTTGGAATGTTTGTCCTATGGCCACATTACAGTTCAAACAGTGGTTCAGGGCAGTTTCACCACTCTGAAATCTCTCCTCTGTAATGACATTCCTGCCAAACTTTGGCCTGTCATGAAAGGTTTTCCAGCAGTGAATAACATCTCTATGCTAGTCTCCATGGATACAGTCATTGAGTATGGGTAAACTCCATTTTATGATCTCCTCTTATCTACCAATAGCTATGTGGTACCTTTCTTGTCTATGTCAACATTTCTCACAGGTCCAGACACTTGACAAATAAGCCAATTCCTCCTAATTCTTCCTAGATTCCAATGTTCCTCTGGAGACAGTTGGAAAGGATTGTTCACATTACCCAGCAATTGGAGTAGGAGACACCAAGCATATTCTTTTTTATATTAGAAAAATATATAGATGGGCAGGGGGAAGGAAATAATCCTTCTCATGTTTTGAGATATATTTTGAGGTGGATTTTTTTTTTTACTTTTCTCTGGCATTTAATTTAAGCTATGAAACTTAAGATATGTAATGGAATATACTGATCATTTAAAAGTTGGTAGGAATAATAATGTCTAGAATAAACTAGAGTTAAGAAGGAATTCCCATTTCAATATACACTAAAAAAAAAACAATTTAACTTTTGCTTGAAGTCCTTCAAAGAAGCTCCTATTTCTCCCAATGGCAACCTATTCCACTTTGTATAGATCAAACTGTGAGGGCTTTTTCCTTGAATAAAGATGAAATTCACCTTTTTGCAACTTCTAGCCTGTAGTTTTTGGATCACAGAACCAATTCAGGATCATAAACTTAAAAGAACCACAAAAGTCCTCTGTTTTCAAACATTTCATTTTACAGATGAAGAAACTGAGGCCCAGGAAGGCTAAGGGCATTGTGCAATTTTACACATGGAATTGGCTTCAGAGGAGGATTTGAACCCAGCTCTCTTGTATCCATATTCATTGACCTTTTCACTGTGCCATGTTTTCTCCTCTTCCAGGTAATAGCCCTCAATATATTTGAAATTGGACACCAGGTTTCCTATTCCCTCCCCCAAGGCTTCTCTTCTCCAAGCTAAAAATTCCTAGTTGTTTTTATTTTATTTTGTTTTTGATCCAACATTCTGGTCCCACCACTTCGTTCTACATACAAGAAATGTGATATCCAGAGAGTTTAAGTAGACACTCAGCATCATAGAATTACAAAATAGTAAAGTTGGGGGGAGAAGGAATGAACCCCCAGTTGACTGCAATTTTCATTTTGTCCCACTGTAGTCATTGATAGTTCTAAACTGCAAATATGTTGGAAGGACAGGGGAAAAATAATCAAATGGACTTGGAGAACAATCTTCTTCGCATTGATCAGTGTGGAATGCTCCTGACAATAACCACTATGAAGAGACAACTTCATCACATCTCTCCAAAAATGACTTTGTTTTACTCTGACCAGCTATTTATAAAGAAGGTGAAGAAAAGCTATTGTTTCTGCAATGTGCTTCCTATTTGCCAAGTTACTGTCATTTCAGAAAAGGTTATACTATGATTGATTTCAGGAGAATGTATCTACACCATTCCAAAGTATAAGCTTTTGAAAGGGGTTGGCTGAGAAAGTGACAAAGGGAATGAGGAAGAAGAGCTTAGGGGAAAAAGTTAGGAATGAACATTTTATGCTGTGTCATACATATATTTCATGTTTGGTTTTACTTTCCTAATGGAGTTTTAGTACAACTGTATATTCTCATAGTGGTAGCCATTTCTCTCCAGGAAAATCCACAGTTCCCTGCCTATTAAAAACAAACCAAAAACAGAAAATGAGCAATTTTAATAACATCTCTGAATCTCAGTTTCTTTATCTGTAAAGTGGGGATAATAATACCTATCTATCTAAATTGCAAGTTTGTTGTGAGGGGGGGAATTATATAGATGTATATATGTATGTATGTATGTATATGTATATGTAAAAGTTTATTTCTATTTATATTTCTGTGTTAAATAATTAAGACCAATAGGAATTTTGATACTGTCTCACCTTGTTACAGCAATCTTCATTCTTGTGTAATTCTATTGACTCTAGGCTGATTCAGAATATCTGACTTTAAGAAGATGAAATTATATTGAACTGTTTTCCCCACCTCTCTTTTCTGTGTGTTTAATTCTGTAAATTTGTAGAATGGATTTTTTTAATAAAAAATATGAAAGTATTGCAGGTCTTAAAAAGCGCATTTCAGTAATTGTTAGAGAGATGTATTGGTTGTTGATTTGGAGAAGAACATCTTACAAAGTTCAAGCAAACTTTGAATGGGATCAGGTGAGATAAAAGAAGAGGAAAGTAAGGTCATAAAGCAAAAACATGGCAAGAAATGACAAAATATTGCTAATTGGCAGTCTGTAATCTTAAGGGTCTCCTACTAGTTCTTGACACCCAACACATCAAAGCAGTATGGTGGGCCAGAGGATAGACTGTTGTTCCTCGAGGAACCCGAGACTGTTGGGAAGCTAGATGTGGAATGAAGTCTAGTCAAAGGACAACTTGCCTAAGCCACATAATGCCTGTGTGATCTTGTGCAAGTTATTTGAACTTTTTAGAGTTATTTAAAATAAGACTCTATAGCCACTAAATCTCTAATATCCTTTCTGACTCCCTTTCCCTCCCTCTCTCCTCTCTGTCTGTCTCCCTATCCTCCTCTTCCCCCTCTCTCCTTCTCTCTTTTCCTCTCTCAATCTCTCCTTTCTTCCCCCCTCTCTCCCTTTCCCTCTCTTCTTTATCTCACTTTTTGTTTTCTAATTCTCTTTCATTTCTTTCTGCATAGATGTTTCATTCCATTATGATGAAACTTATTTGTTTCATCATAAATTTTATGGAATTTTCACTTTTATAATAATGGTTGATTTGTGTCTGAATAAGCAGTCTGGGTTTAACATGCTTTTTGTTTTGTGTTACCAGAAAACGCCCAGTACTCTTCTGATCAGGCAAAGACAAATGCACAAATGGATAACAGATCAGAACAGAGTCCTTAGCTACATCACTTTTTTCTTTGCCATAACCTGTGCAATAATATGGACAAAATATATTTGGAAAAAAATCCTGGATTTTTTCCATGTCTTTACTGTAAATTTGCATTCAGACTGAACCAAGCAAGCCCCAAGAGCAAATGCCCAGGACACATCCTGTAAGAAAAGCAGAAGGAAAAAAAAATTCAGTTAATAAGTAGAGTCCCACAAGCCTGGCCACTATTGCCGACAGCTTAAATATGAGCTTTCATCTGCCCTTTGTGTTATGTACCACAGTGGGGCCTCTAATCAGGGGTAACTGTTCCCATCATATGTGTGCTGCCAATGAGGTACAGAAGCAGAGGGCAGATTAAAGAGAAGAAAACAAGCAGAACATCAAACTCATTACCCCTGTCACTTAACACTAAACTCAGAGTAACTTGATTTTGGATTGGATTTAAAGTCATATAATGAAAAATGCATAAGAATGTGTATAAATCAAAAGAAATGCAACTATTTAATCCAGTGAGGCTTACTCATAGGTGGAGCGATGGAAATGCTAGGGTGAACATTTAATTTGAAAAGGATTTGGAGGCTACATATTTTCTCTCCAACTAATAGTCTAGATCTTCCTCTTATGAACACACACACACGTATGTATGTATGTATGTGTGTGTACACCTTATTAAAAACATGGAAGTAATACTCCCTCAATAAATACCTAGACAATAGTTCTATTTTTTTGCAAGTTAATAAAATGAAGACATTACTTTGTACAGTGTTTTATAAAGTTATACTCAAACTACATACACATATGCAAATATATACATATTCATAACACAGATACATATACATACTTACATGCGTACACTTTTACATTCACTTTGTTATTCAGTTGTTTCAGAAATGTCCAACTCCTTGTGACCTCATTTGAGGATTTCTTGACAAAGATACTAGAGTGGTTAGCCATTTCCCTTTCCAGCTCACTTTACAGATGAGGAAACTAAGGCAAACAGTGTTAAGTGACTTGAGCAGGGTCACAAAATTAGTAAGTGTCTCAGGGCAGATTTGAACTCATGAAGATAAATCTTCCTGACTCTAGGCCTGGTACTCTATCTATTGTATTACCTAGCTGCACTACTTCAAAGGATAACCTGACTCTAATACTAACCCTCTCTCCACTATGCCATATCATTTTGATGTTCATAGTAATCATTGGAGGCAGCTCAAGCATCTGCCCTTCCTCAAGGAATGGCTAAGAGAACTGAGGCACACAGGAGCAAAGTCCAGACTTTCACAGTAAGTGAATGAAAGAAGGCAGAGCCAAGGTAATTTCCTATGGCCAATCTCAAGTTTTTCCCATCAGATCACAATGAATGTTTCATCGTGGTGTCAACACTGCAGGGGTCCCACATTGTCCATCATCTGCATCAGCAGTAGGTTGACAAAGGCACAGGATGGCTGGCAGGGCTTCTGGACCACCCCTGGGGACCTCCAATCTCTCTGGGCATGCAGATGTCTTTGCCCAGACTCCAGGGGTTCTCTGATTCCTTTTATTAGGGAATCTAAGATCCACAAAGACCACAGCATGAATCCAAGCATGAGAAATTGTTTGTCATTGTGTTTTCACAGGCATGTAGCAAAATCAGAAAGTGTAATAGTCACAATACCACTAATCGTAACTTCAATGATCAGAGGATTGGAAAGGACAGGAAGTCTTGTGGTGTAAAAAGACCCTGGGGAAATCAACAAGAAGAAACAAGCAATGAAAACAGAGGGTGCTTCAAGCTAGCAAGGCAAAATCTGAGAGGGTCATGAAATATGATCTATTGGAATGGGCAAGAGCTGGCTCACTTTGCCACAGCCAGACCAGCTTTATCTCCCCTCAGGGTTCTGGGGCTACTAGTCCACTCCCAAAACTCTTCTTCATGAGGAATTATATCCACCAAGGGA
This sequence comes from Phascolarctos cinereus, assembly GCF_003287225.1. Classification (NCBI taxonomy): domain Eukaryota; kingdom Metazoa; phylum Chordata; class Mammalia; order Diprotodontia; family Phascolarctidae; genus Phascolarctos; species Phascolarctos cinereus. The sequence continues at coordinate 474,964,759 of NW_027555958.1, read as the reverse complement.
GATTGGGCTGATCGTCGAGTGTTGTGTCACACTAAGAAAACAGGACAAGTAGAGACAGTGTGAGTTAAGTTCCCTAAATCCTCAGGTGTGGCTGGGACACAGTGCTCAGTGATGGCAAACTCCCTTGGTGGAAGAACTTAAAAGATGTCATCAGGTTGGGCAAGCTGGTAGGCAATGGAATCCTCACCCACATTGGCCCCTGGCCATGGTAACCCAGGGAGACAGAAAGTGGTTAGAGCAGAGGCAATGTGAGAGTGTGCTTATAAAACTGAGGCTGAATGGCCTGAAGAAGGGGAGCTGCCTGAGGGCCATAATAATGATTTTCAGTTTGTGAAAGCCTGGCATACGGTAGAAAATATGAGACGTGTTCTGCTTGGCCCCAGATGGCTATTTGAGAACCTAAGAACAGAAGTTGCAAAAAAGCATACTTACATTTAACTTAAGAATTTCTAAACACCATGAGGTATAGAGAAGTAGAATGTCACCTTCAGAGGTAACAATAATAGAAAGTACACCGAGGTCTATGATCTTACTCATACAGGGATAGACAAGGTGAGGTAAAGCCTTCTATCAATTCATGTTGGCACATTCTCTTCATCTTTTGGCTTTAAATAGGTGCCTAGTTATTTGTTATGTCAAGCTGAAATAGAAACATGAGGCCACTAAAATTCACATAAGGATCCATTTGGGCTATATTTTCAATTAGAATTTTAGAAAAGGTAGATATGACAGATATCTAGATAGAACTGAATGGAAATAGAAAAGAATATACCATTTTCTCAATAGTTCATGGTTCATTTACAAAGGTTGAACAAATATTAGTACATAAAATTTTTATAGATAAAAGTAGAAAAATTAAAAGTATCCTTTTCAGATAATAATGAAATAAAATTATATTTAATGAGGGAACAAGGAAACATACATTAAACATTAATTGGTGATTAAACATATTAATCTTAAAGAATGAGTGGGTAAAAGAATGAACCACAGTAACAACCAACAATTTCATTAAAGAGAATGACAATAACATGACAACATATGAAAACCTATATAATACAGAAAACCAGTGATTACAGGAAAAGTTATATCTCTAAATGCTTAATGAAATAGAGAAAGAGGAGATTATTGAATTGGGTACTGAATTTTAAAAAAAATCTGGAAAAATAACAAATTAAAAATCCCCAATTAAAGACTAAATTGGAAATCCTAAAAAAAAAAAGTTAGATTGTTGAAGAGTTTCAAAACAAAAGGTAGCATGAACTAAATTAAAAAAAAAAAACCTTCAAATTTTGCCTCAGGAATTTCAGCTATATTACCCTGGCAGTGTACTTAACCTACTAGTGTCTTGATTTTCTTATCATTAAATGATAGCAACCAAGATATCAGAATATAAACATAAATTCACCTGAAGTCTCTCAAATTCCTTTCCAAACAACATAAAAATAAGACCTTAAATAAATTTCTGGAGAAAGTGAGCTAACAAAGGGTCTAGTTCACAGGCTCCCAAAATGGGTAATACTTTCGTATGGGAGTGTTGAAACAGTCTCAGAAGGAGAGAGGGCAGTAGTAGCCTGAGATGCAATTGGGGGCATTGAATAAAATATGGAAGCTGTGGAAGCATAACGAAAGAAGAGAAGAGAAGAAAATTTTGAACTTTGTAACAAAGTTCACATTACAGTGATTTCATTATCTTCTTCAGTTAGCTTTTGGACCTCCTTTTCCATTTGGCCAATTCTTCTTTTAAAAACATTCTTGGGGAGGGCAGAGCCAAGATGGTGGAGTAAAAGCAGTGACTTGCTTGAGCTCTCCCCCTAACTCCTACAAATACAGATAAAAAATGGGTCCAAACAAATTCTAAAGCAGCAGAACCCACAAAAAGACAGAGTGAAACAAATTTCCAGCCAAAGACAGCCTGGATGGTTGATCAAAAAGGTATGTCTCACTGGGTGGTAAGAGGAGCACAGTTTGCTGTGGGCACACAGGCCACGGTGAACCTGGAGCAGGCCTCAGAGGACTGAATCATGGGTAGCCATGGCAGTTTCCAGACTTCTCAATCCATGAATGCCAAAGACAACTTAGAAGGTCAATGGGAAAAGTCTATGTTTGCAGTGCTGAGAGAGAAGCAAGATGGTTTCAGCTCCAGTTCCAGAGGGGCAGCAGCTCCTGAGCTTCCGGCACATAGACTGAGGGGAAATCCAGTGGCTGATCAGAGGGGGATTGCAGTGATATGTCTGCTGGTGTATGATTCTCTTGGTTATGCCCAGGTTTGGATCTTGGTCATAGTTATGGGTGGCAGTCCTGGGGTGAGGAGGAACGCTGGTGTAGTGGAGCTTTTAGTGCCTGTGTGGAGAAAATTCTCACAGTTCCAAGACAGAAAGGAGTGCTTGTGGTCACTCACAGACCAGAGCACAGGCTTCGTCCTTGATCCTAGCACCTTGGAAGAACTGAAAATTTACAGGTCCCTAAAAGTATCTCTGAAAACAGCTGCATAAAACCTCTGAAGCTTGGGACAGTACATTCTCCACACTGGAAACAGACTCCTACATTAACAAAGAGTTTATAACTCTGGGATCATGAGCAAGCAGTGCAAAAAGAGTCAGACTGTATTATCTTACTTTGGTGACAAAGAAGATCAAAACATACAACCAGGAGAAGACAATGAAGCCAAAGCTCCTACCTCTAAAGCCTCCAAGAAAAATATGAATCAGTCACAAGTCATGGAAGAGCTCAAAAAGGATTTTCAGAAAGAAGTAAGAGAAGTAGAGGAAAAACTGGGAAGAGAAATGAGAGTGATGCAAGAAAATCATGAAAACAGCTTGCTAAAGGAGACCCAAAAAAATACTGAAGCAAATGGCACCTTAAAAAAAATAGCCCAACCCAAATGGCAAAAGAGGTCCAAAATGCCAAAGAGGAGAAGAATTCCTTTAAAAAACAAAATTGGCCATATGGAAAAGAAAGTCCAAAAGCTTACTGCAAAAAATACCAAATACTTCCTCAAAAATTAGAATGGAGAAATTGGAAGCTAGTAATTTTATAAGAAATCAAGACACTGAAAAACAAATCCAAAAGAATGAAAAAAATTAAAAATGATGTGAAATATCTCATTGGGAAAACAACTGAAGCGGAAAATAGATCCAGGAAATAGAATTTAAAAATTTTTTTGACTATCTGAAAGCCATGATTAAAAAATAAAAAGAGCCTAGACATCATCTTTCAAGAAATTATGAAAGAAAACTTCCCTGATATTTTAGAACCAAATGGCAAAATAGAAATTGAAAGAATCCATCGATCACCTCCTGAAAGAGGTCCCTAAAAGAAAACTCTTAGGAATATTGTAGCCAAACACTAGAATTCCCAGGTCAAGGAGAAAATATTGCAAGCAACTAGAAAGAAACAATTCAAGTATTCTGGAAACAATCAGGATAACACAAGATTCAGCAGCTTCTACATTAAGGGATCACAGGGCATGGAACATAATATTCTGGAGGACAAAGAAGATAGGTTACAACCAAGAATCACCCACCAGCAAAACTGAATATAATCTTCCAGGGGAAAGAATGGGTATTCAGTGAAATAGAGGATTTCAAGCATTTTTTTTTTTTGGCTAGGCAATGAGGTTAATGATTTTCCCAGTGTGACACAGCTAGTAAGTGTCAAGTGTGTGAGGCTGGATTTGAACTCATGTCCTCCTGAATCCAGGGCTGGTGCTCTATCCAATGTACCACCTAGCTGTCAGTCTTTCAAACATTCTTGATAAAAAGACCAGAGGTAAATAGAAAATCTGACTTTCAAATACAAGACTCAAATGAAACATGAAGAGGTAAACAGGAAAGAGAAATCCTAAGAGACTCATTCAGGTTGAATTGTTTACATTTCTGCATGGAAAGATGATATTTGTAACTCATGAGACCTTTGTCAGTATTAGGGTAGTTGGAGGGGAAAAAAATTATATACATATATATATATATATATGCAGAGAGAGAGCACAGGGTGAGTTGAAGATGAAGGGGTGATATCTGGAGAATAAAATTAAGAGGTGAGAGACTATTACACTGTGAGAAGGAGAAAGGGAAAGGTAGAGGGGGGCAAATTATCTCACATAAAATAGACAAGAAAAGGCTTTCTTTCACAGTGGAAGGGAAATAGGGAACGGTGAGAGGGAATGAATGAATTTTATTCTCATAGGATTTGCCTTAGGCAGAGAATACAATACACACTCAGCTGGGTATGGAAATCTGCCTTACCCTACAGGAAAATAGGGGAGGAAGAGAACAAGAGAGCAGGGCCATGATAGCTGTGAAGGCAGATTCGGGTAGGGAGTAATGAGAAGGAAACACTTCTGAGGTTGGACAAGGTCAAAAGAGAGAATAGGATGAATGGATGCCAGGATAGCATTAAGGGAAATATGGTTAGTTTTTCACAACATAACTACTATGGAAGTGTTTAGCATGACTACACATGTATAAACTATATCAAGTTGCTTGCCTTTTCGATGAGTGGAGGGAGGGAGGGAGGGAGGAAGGTAGAAAATCTGGAACCCAGAGTTTTAAAAACACATGTTTAAAAAATTGTTTTCACATTCAACTGGGAAATAATAAATACAGGAAATGGGGAATAGACATCTATCAAGCCCTACAGGAAAATAGAAGAGGAAGGGGTAAGAGAAAGGGGGAGAGAAAGAAGGGAGGGCAGATTAGGGGAAGGGGTATTCAGAATGCACTCCATCTTAGGGTGGGGAGAGGGACGAGATGGGGAGAAAATTTGGAACTCAAAATCTTGCAGAAGTGCATGTTGAAAACTAAAAATAAATAAATGCTATGATCCTAAGTGGTATACAAAAAAACTTACCCAGCCAGGGATTTAAAAGAAACTTCTTATTTTCACTAAGGAATGGTCAAGTATACTACTAAGTTACCAGGGAAATCAACTGAAATGATCTGTATCAATATCATCCAATAACATTGTACCTGGGTGTTTGGGTGTGGATAAAGGAAAAAGAAAAAGGAAAAAAAAAGTTGACAGTGAAGAAAAAAAAAATCCCCTCACATTCTTATCCAGATTTGTCTCTCTTCTTATGAATATTTCAGAAGGTAATATGTTAAATTGGGTCAGAAAGTAGCTTCAAGGACAAGCTCCAATTGAGCTAACAGAGGTTTTATCTTGACTTCAATCTCACTAATTATTTTAATAATTAAAGATGTTATGCTAAGGCAGGTTGTAAATCAGCTAATTATTTACTCTGTTTATGTTTCCTATCAAATTATGCATTTCAGTTGCTGTAATAAATATAATCTTTAGGAAGATGCAGGTGTAATGCCGATGTGAAATTAATCAGGAACAAGATCAATATCAGTGTCAAATAAAGCAGGTGTAAAGAGTTCCAAGGGCTAATTGGGAAGGGGAATAGCATTTATAGGGTACTCCTAACAGAGTCACTTGCGCTGTCTTAGCAATGTACATCTGTGTGTTTGTGTGTGTATGTGTGTGTAAGAGACTTTGCTTTTTAATGAAGATTTCTGTTATCTGCATAAACCAATCTGAAAATTTACTGCTCTCTTATTCTGTATTTATCACTGTAATAGCCTCTCCCTCTCAAACCTCTGTCCTTCTGGCATCACCTTTGAACCTTATAATTTTTGTTTTTTACCTCTTAGTTTAAGTAAACGTGCATTGGCTTACATTTCGTCCAGATGAGAAGACCAAAGGTATAAAAAAAAAAAAAACTGGTGATAATAACCGTTTTGTGAGTGGAGGGCCGAGATTTTTGTGGGGGAGGGTTATATTTCTTAATGTCTAGTTTCTATTTGTGTTTTCCTATTCTGTTTTGGTAAGGACAAGTACGGGCAAAAAAAAAGGTGCAATGTTTTGTATAAATCTGTCACAAGGAAGCTGGAAAATATTTAGGTTTTGAAGTCTTGAGAAATTACCTGAAGACCATATAAATACAGGATACATTTTCTTTAATGATGTTCTCTTGAAGACAAGTGATGCAGAAATGAAAACAAAAAAACAAAGAAAGCAAACAGTTGGTTAAGAAATTTGTGTCTATCCTTTCAAAGACTCCCTGCCAAGATGGCAGCATGGGTAAGAGGCAGGCTGCTCGGTTCCACCATACCTACACCAGTAAAACTATAACACACACACACACACACAACACACACACACATACACACACACACTTTTATGAGAGTTCAAAGAGGGAAGGAAAAGGAAGTAAAAAAGATATAATAATCTAGTATACAAATGAAGAAGAGGTGGAAGTTGACTATTTCTTATAATTGGAATTTGAGAGAAGAATAATATAAAAACCACAAATGAAGAAGTGGTAGGGTAGACATCAGATGAAACTCATTCTTTTCTGGATCACAAAAACAAGAAAATTTAACACATGCAGTTAGGCACAGAAATTTATGGTAATCTAAAGGCAAATGAATGGGGATGAGATCAAAGATAATACAGAGGAGAAAATGTTGTACAATGATTTTTCAGTGGTATCTGAGGCTCCGTGACATGACCCCATTTTGGGTCTTCTCAGCAGTGATACTGGAGGGGTTGACCACTTCCTTTTTCTCACTTAATTGAACAATTGTGATGTGGAAAAGTCATGTATTGTAAGTATTCACAAAAAAGGAAATTCAGAAGGAAGTACAGATAAGCAGTAAAGTGTTGTAATTATGTGTGTGCATATATATGCATATGTGTATGTATATGTATACATATATAATGTATATATATATGTGTGTGTGTATATACACATACACAAACACATGGTATATATATACATATATATTATGTATATGTATATGTGTATATATATATATATAGTATTTATCTACATACATGTGGTTTTGTATATGTATGTGGCATAGATAAATTACAAGTGGTATGAAATGGAGACTTGTTATTTAATATACATCCTCTTCTCATGTTCTATTATGTTTGTAGAAATTAATATTTTTGTCTTTAAGTTTAGAATTTTAAAAAATAAATTAAAATAAAAAGACACATATTGCATGTGTTTTATTATAAGAATCTGAAGCTGCTGAGCTATGAAGAGCCCAGAGAGAAAACTGAGGAGTTTGGCACTTCTCTGTCCAATGGAACTGCTTATCATCCTAATAACATAACACCACCTTCTCACCCTTTCACCATTGAATATGCATTAAAAGTGCTTGTCAGTGCTCCATCATTTCGAGAAAAGGACCTGATTTTTTTTTTTTCAGCAGGACATCATCATTTATCCTTCATTTCAAAGAGAACCAATGACATCCCAGGATGGTGTCCTGACTCTTGCCTGAATTGGATTTAAGTAAGGCAGAGTTGCCCAAAGTCCTCAGTCTCACTCTCTCTTCCATTCATTGAAGTCCAATGAAAGTCAGGATGATTGGTGATTACCCAGGAAGCAGTGGATGACCTTGCTCTCTTCGATGTTTGACAAAATTCTAAGTGTTCCACGGTGCCTGCATCAGTCCCCTTCATGGCTATTGGAAGAAATTGTTCTCTTCTGCCTTTTCCATAGAAAGAAGTCTTTACATGCTTGTGCAGACATCCCAAGTCACCATTTGAATTTGAGGACTGTTGGCTACTTTCTATCTCCTTTTTAGCCTGTCTGCAGAGGTTTTACCATGTTTTGACTACTGCACATGCTACAGCTTCTTGGAATCACTGGGGAGAGTTGGGTGAAAGGTGGATGTAAAGTTGGATGAGCAATCCCCCCTGAGGTTCTAATACTCTTCGAATACCACCTACATCCCAGTCAATCAATGAAGACTAGAAAGAGGCCTGGAGGTGATCGATGGCAGCCAAGGCTTTCAGCTAAAGCTGTGAGTTGCCCAATCATAGGTGAGGATCTCATTTGTGTGTTTTGGTTTCTGTGAGCATGTGTCCAGTCTCTCCCATGTATACCATGTACATTAGTGAGTGAATGTGCCCCAAGTTTATGTACAAACCGATATTAGTTTTCTTATTTGCTCTTGCTTTATGTTTACATAATTGTTTTATGTTTGAGAATATAAAATGCTATTTAAGAATGGGTTTTAGATTTATAGATGATGGCTCAAAATATAATGATGGTGATTTTTTTTTAAAATGGAGTACAATAATCATAGGCTCATAAGAATACGTTTGTCAGATGCCTTATAAATCCAAAATAACGGGAGTAGAAGAGGGTTTCCTAGTGCTCCCCAAATCCCATAATGCAGAATGACAAACTCAATATCAATGGTAAATATACTACAGTTGAATGAAAGACTACTTTTTGCTTCCTTTTGGAATCCCTAGTATCTGGAAAAGTGCCTTGAACACATTAGGCACTAAACAATTTGTTGTTAGATTACTCTGGGCTGGATTGGATCTAGGACCAGGAGTGAAACAGTTCTACTGATCTGCTGGCCAGAGCTGCTTTGAAAGACTAGGCCAGCAACGTGCTCTTTTCCTAATTCCTTCCTAGCACATGGGATGGCAAGGGCATGGGATGCACGCTTAATGATAACAATGATGCCAGAGCTAAAATCATTTCCCAATTGGATTGACAACACCTAACCTATAGTACATATAAGAAGACTGTCTGGACTGTCCCCTTTAATAAAAGGAAGGGACACAGTGTCAGATTCAAACGATTCTATGGGGCCTGTGGCATTTGAAAAGGCTAATTGGGCTCTGCTGGTGGAAATTCTCGCTTTCCCTATGTGTGTTTTTGAATAGAGCACTGCAACTCAACAGGGGGCTTCAATGGAGGGGTGAAGCTATGCTGCTTGAGTGGCCACCCATCTGGAAAGCAGCAGGCAGCCTTTCCCCCCAAGGGACCTGACCAGGCATTTCAAAGTTTCCATTCAGCTTCTGAGCATGAGCATTAACATCAATTTGGACTAACCCATGTCCCTTGATTCTTCTCAAACTCTCAGTTCTTAAAGGTACAGTATAAATGACACCATTCTGTTTGTATATCTCCTCAACGATCACAAGAGCTGAATATTGGCTTATAACCCTTCTTAGTGAATATGCTAAAAAGGTTACATCATTAATTGTTTTTATTATTATAATTACTACTAATTGGCTTATGGTTCTTGCTTAGTTCTAGTCAATGTCGGATTAATTTTTATTAAAATTAATTTTTACTATTTCTTTATTAAAATATACATGTTCGCTATGCAGTGAGAACCTTAAAATAATCAACTTTGGGGTCCAGGTGTTAATGTAGGTGCATGTATGCTCCTCTAATCCCAAAGAAGCTTCAGGCTTCCTGATGCCCTGCCCAGGGAATGAGGAAGAACCAAACTGATTGCCTTCCATAAGAAGTTTTCTGGACATGTATTTGGCAAAGCTTTGGTCACCAGAGTCATCCAGACAAGCAATGATCTTCAGCAGTTTGGATCAAGTAACCCCCTAGGTCCAGTGATTCTGTTACCACCTGGCACTCTTTGTAAAGGCTGCTGAACATTTCCTTGCATGTATTTGGTTTTTAAATACCCTGTAGTTCTTTCTAATCTCATCAATTACATCTATGCTTATCCACTGAATAGAAAGAAGAAAAACACAACCTGACATTCAAAAAAGTCTTTTACAATGCCTATTTGGATGCTCGCTTTCTACTGTCTTCCTAATCCTGTTTTCATACTGGCATATCTTTGATGCTTCTCCCACTTCATTTTCATTTTGTTTTCCTTCCTTTCTTGACTATTTCCAAATGGCGTTAAAAGAACTTTTCATTGTCTCTAATCCTGATTTTCCCTATCTGGATCTAGAGTTGATGACCTGAATATGGCCTGAGAAGGTAAGAGTGGAGCCAAGCACCCTCCCCACCTTTTCAAGATTGAGCTGTTTAAGCTAGTCCTAATCTGAGCAATAACGATCATTTATAGAGCACTAGAAGCTTCATGAAATACCTCATGTGTTTTTTTCTATTTGATTCTCACAGGTATGCTATGAGGTAGGAATTATCATAGGATTATAGGATTATCATAAGCTCATAGCTTTAGAACTTCGAAAGGCTTGAGGAACCATGGAGTCTAATTCTTCATTTTGCATATAAAGAAACTGAGGTCAGAAAGGTCAAGCAATTTATACTACATCATATATGCAGTGTCAGGGGCAGGGTTTGAACTCAGGACTTCCTTCAGACTCCAGAGACAGTATATTTCCATTATAAAGCGTTATAAAGCCTTATGTCATTAGCCTCATTTCATGGATGGGGGAACTAAAGCTGAGAAAGATAACGTGACTTGGTAGGGCTTACATAGCCAATAAAAATGTGTGCCTGACTGCTTCTGGTTCTAGGCACAACGAACCAATCACCAGAGTACAAAGCTTCTCATTCTGTCAACATCATAAGATTATGTTCATTCAAAAATAATTATCACGTACTCATTCTCAAGTATAACATTAATGTGGCAAAGCCTTGAGTAGGTCTTGGGGAATTCCTCTCCACACTACCTGAGCTCCCCTGCAATGTCTGTGCTTTCAGTTGCTTTGGAAATATCTTAACTGATCTGGGAGTGATTTCTACAGTGAAGGGTTATGGTGGATTTTTCAGGATTCCTTATACTGTTAGGTTGTCAGATTTGCCTAAGATCCCATGGAGTCGAAAGTCAGGGCGCAGAGGTGGAATCCAAGTCCTCTGACTCCAGTGGGCAGCTAGCGCAGTGATTCAGCACATAGAATGCTGGGCCTGGAATCAGGAAGACTCAGCTTCATGAGTTCAGATCTGGCTTCATACATGTACTAGCTATATGACCCTCAGCAAGTCACTTAACCCCATTTCCCTCAGTTTTCTCACCTGTATAATGAGCTGGAAAAGAAAAAAAAAAAGAAATGGCAAACCACTCCAGTATCTTTGCCAAGAAAACCTCAAATGGGATCCAAAAGTTGGACACAACTGAAAGACACCTTGATGAATTACCTCTGACTACAAATTGAGTCCTTTTTCTACTAAAGTCACCAGCTAATTAGTATTGAATAAGCTCTTGAGTGGTTGGAAAGCTCATACTTTAAAAGGGGAGAGAACATGCACTTTGCATAAATAAAATTGAAAAGAAAGAAGTGATCTCAAAAGGAAAGCATCAATAGGAAGAAAGGCTTGGGGAGGGGAGAACAGTTGTGGGAGACGAGAATTTTGCTGAGACTTGAAGGAAGTTAGGAGGCAGAGATAAGGAAGTAGAGCAATCTAGGTACTGAGGACAACCATTAAAAATCAGTGATGTCAGATGGCATATCTTGAGTTAGGAACATCAAGATGGTCAGATATTAACATTCAAAGTTCTGAACATCCCAAAGGGACTGACCTTGAGGATAGGATGAGCAGAAAGAAATTAAGGATGCCATGTCTCTTCAAAAGCGACACAAACACAACAATCAGAATGACTCCTGTGCCAAACCTGAGATTTGGAGACCGAATCTGGAACACAAATTTGATTGCTTTTTGTTTATTCGTTTGTTTGTTGGTGGTGGTGGTGGTGGTGGTGGTGTTCAAGGAGAATAGAATGTATACGACCTTTGCCAGTAATTGGCTGGGAAGAAAATAGGGTAGAAAGCTAGACTTTGCTGGAGCAACAATCCTAGGGCTCCATGGAACTATCAGACCCCTTGAGACCACATCTGTAGAATTTGTGTGTGTGCATGTGCGTGTGTGTTTGTTTTAGGCTTTTTTGGTTTGTTTTACCCCAGATTCATGTATACAGACATGATAGTTGATGTTGTAAAAGTCAACAAGATCACCAAGATAGGGTGTATAGAGTGTAACAAAAGGTTGCCATTTGAATGCAGAGGTATCTATACAGAAGGGCACAAAGAACAAATCTGAAGGACTTGGGGTCTGCTTCGGAGTTAAGTTCAGGGACTCTCTATTATGTACTGCTACTTTAGAGGTAATTGGTATGCTTTGGACCTCATTCAGTTCCGTGAAAGCAATTCTTCCTGACAGTCATGGCTAATTTTCAAGAGCACTGTAGGTTGGAGTGACACAATCACAAAATCTTGAACTCGGAGGGGTCTTCAGTTCCAACAATACCCATGAAAGAGTCCCACTACTACATGATAGACAAAGCAGCCTCTGCTAGATCTCGAGTGAGGAGACACTCACTTCCTCTCATGACAAAGAACCTGGGTTCAAATCCTAGCTCTGTTATTTACTAGCTGTGACCAAGAAAATAAATCTGTTAATGTCTCAGGGCCTCCTTTTTTTCTGTAAAGTGCGGGATCTCTACTTGGTAAATTTTATGGACCATCCAGCATTAAATCTTTGATTCTTTTTGAAGCCTTTGCTGCTTAAATGATAGTTGGAGCCTGGGGTCTTTCTAGACTTCTAGACTGCTCAGCCACCTGACCCTGTGTGATGGTTACATACCCTTACATACCTCTTATGGGTGCGTCTTGTGTGGAGGAATACTTAACATTTTTAAATTATAGTTGAAGTTGTCCATGCAAAGAAATTAGCTGGGACTGGCAAGTCTGGATTGAGCAAAAATTCGCCCAAATAACTCCATGTATTTTTAGTGCTGTGTACTCAGTAAAACTGCACCCTTGCTTTCAAGGAGAAATCAGTTTGTTTGTTTGTTTGGTTTTTATTTATGGGGTACAATCTGCCAACCAGAACTGGCTGCCAATTGTCAAAAGATCCCTGAGATTGCACAACTAGTTCTCCTGAAGAATTTGGGGGATTTGGGTATTAGCAAAATTAGTGGAGAATGCATATTGGAAAGGCTTGAGGATTCTTAGTGGCCCAGGATCCCAGAGAGAGGATTGTGGAGAGCTGGGCATTTATATATCTTATTTTAATTCTTTTTTCGTAATTATTCACTTAAATACAAAATGAGAAAAAATGTCACAAACACAGTATACCATAAGAGAGGATTCAATATAAAACCAAAAAATCCATTTCAAGAAAACCTATATAAGAACTGCTACACATTGTTTTCAAACTGCCTATCTTTTCTTTCCTTCCTTATTGGTTTTCTTTTGTTCTCTGCTATGCTCTTTTTAATTTATTTTCCCCCTCCCATTAAAAAAGAAGACTACAATTTATCATGTGTGTGTACACACATGTGTAAATGTTTATGTATATGTGTATATCTATAAACACACATGTGTGTTGTGTGTGTTTCTTTTCAGGTGGATAACATTTTCTTTCATAAGTTCAAGTCTTTCCATATTATTTCTAAATCCTCCTCTCATTTTTTCCTACACCAAGCAATATCCCTTTCAGGATTCAAACAGCATCTTCTTTCATAGGATTTTGGTGGTTAGTTTGAGAGTGTGTGTGTGTGTGTGTGTGTGTGTGTGTGTGTGTGTATGTATATATACACATATGTGTGTATATAAGTATATATATATATATATATATATATATATATATATATATATACATATGTGTATGTGTATATATACACAGATGTCAATCAGAGTGACTTGGTTGCTCAAAGTGGGCATTCATATCATTGGGCTTAGAGTCAAGAAAACCTGGATTCAAATCTGACTTCAGATACTTATTAACTGTGCGGCTCTGGGCAAGTCACGTAACTGCCATCTGCCTGAGGTTTCTCAAATGTAAAATGAAAATAATAATAGCACCTACCTAATAGGGTTGTCACCAGAATTAAATAAGAATATTTACAAAATGCTTGGCACAGTATCTCCAACATAGTAGACACTTAATAAATCCTTTTTTGACTAACCTTAGATATCATCCCACCTGATGACATTTTACAGAAGCATCACCAGAGGTTTCAGGAAGTGAAGAGTCCTCCCTGATGTTAGATTGCAAATCTGAGTAGCACAAGGCTGTGCCCAGATCTTCTGAAGACACATGCAACATGCTTTCTTATCTTGACTTGAGACATGGAAAGGAATGTAGAGTTATTTAAATTACTTCTGAGTTTTAAGAATTACAAAAAGGTTCACATGTATGATCTAACTGCACATTCATAAGACCCGTAAGGTAGATACTACACGGGTTATTACATTTACTCCTTTTTATCTAGCCCTGTGATTTCGATTTACAGCGATCCCTGTTATATATACACACACACACACACACACACGTATATGTATATATGTATATATATATATATATGTGTGTGTATATATATAACATACTATATTCTATACTTTCTCTCTGTGTGTGTGTGTGTGTGTGTGTGTGTGTGTGTGTGTGTGTGTGTGCGCACACACATAGTGAAACTTGAACCCAGGTTTTCTTGACTCTGAAGATAGCTCTCTATCCATCAGGCCACTTCAGCTTATAAAAGCATTTATAAAAATGTTCATATTCTTACTTTTTAGCTGAGGAAATCAAAGTTCAGAAAGTTTGGGCTTTACTTTGGGTCATGCAGGCAGAAACATTAAAACATAAGATTCAAATCCAGGTCTTTATGACTTAATGACCAATGTTCTTTCCTTCAGCATTGCATCTCCATGACAGTTCCTTTCTTGTAGTCATAGTGTGGCTCATTGGACCTGAAGGCAGACCAGATGCGGATGACAATAGATAAAGGATGGACTTTGTTAGGAGCTAGTGAGATGTTCTTAAAATGTAGAATTCTCAGTGGTTTATTAGAAGCCACTCTGCTTGTTAAAGCTATGGGGGAATGATCAGGAAATGCTGCAGTAAGGATAGTGTTTGGGTTAAGTGCCTTCCTGAGATCCCAAGGGAACATATTCAGTGCCCTTTCATGATTCCAAGGCCAGGGAGATTTAAAGAATAGAGATCAGATATAGCTCTGACATCTGATCCTTGCTTTACCCTTCATAACTATCAGAAGCACTTTCCCTACTTAGAGGTAAAAAGAACAAAATAAAGTTAATTTCTTTCTTATTGCTATACCATCCATCTGAGAGTCAGAAGGAGATACATACACACACACACACACACACACTTGCATACACACAAAAACACAAACACATATACACACATATGTTTGCTTGTATGTATAAATATGTGTGCATGTATGTGTATATTATGTATATGTGTGTGTATGTGTGTGTGTGTGTGTGTGTGTGTGTGTGTGTGTGTGTGTGTGTGTATCAGCTAGGTGGTGCAGTGAGAGTGACAGGTCTGGAGTCAGGAAGATTCATTCCTCAGACTTACTAGCTGTGCCTTGGACTGCTTTTGGTCAAAGAGATTGAGACAAAGTGCTCTAGAGAAAGGGATGTCTTGTGAGAATGTTTTTCTAAGGAATCATAGATGATTCCCCCCAATTTACAGATGCATATGACCATAAATTAAGAGGTGGAATGGGTATCTGGTAATGAACTGCAACCCTCTTATTGTACAGATGAGGAAGGGAGATCTCAGGAGGCTAAGAGATTTGCTGCAAGTCATAGAGATAATAAGCCTCTGGGCTGCAGTGGAGATTGGGGGGTTGGCTCAAAACAATCTCTTTCTGACCCTTCACTACTCTTGCTGTGGTCACTAGACTTTATTCCAATGCTTCAGGGGATACATTCTCTCATCTTTTGGGGCATGTTCCATTGTTCACAATGCAGACATTCCAGACCATCCTGCACAGCTCAATGCCCATGTTGTCATGTCTTCACAGAAACTGTGTATCGTCTCCGCTGAGCACACTAGGGACTTTCCTGTAGTTCTCCTGAGAAATGAGATTACAGGGACCCACAGAGGCTCTCCATCTGGTTTCTCTTGCTCTCATTTCATTCAGCTCACCACTTCCATTCTCAGCATGTCTTTGATGACATCCTTCACATCTCTTGCTTTCCCAGAGTTTTCTTTGTAATCTGTTGCAGCCTGCTCACACCTACCATTAACTTTTCCATTACCTTTTGGGTAATCCTTAATTTCAGTTATTCAGAAATGATAGGCTTTCATGATTTGTAGCCACAAACATTACTAGAATAATCTTGCCATGAAAAAGTTTCAAGGGAAAATTAGAGATTTCAGAGAGAGTCTGTGGTACTCACCAGCATATTCTAATTTCCCAAAGGCTACTATTCAGTCTTTTAAAAATAAGTCATCAAGAATTCATTAAGCACCTACTACATGCAGACACTGTGCTAATTTCATTGTGAGAAAAAAAAAGGGCTGGAACAGGACACTCCTTGATCTGAAGAGATTCGCAATCTAAAGTCTAATGATGAAAACATTTGAACAACTATATATAAGCATGTGTGGCTATACACATATATACACACTTGTTCACACACATATATGTACATATGTGCATGTGTATATATACATAAATGTATTCTCTCTATATATACACACACACATAAATATACACACACATAACATATATAACATAACATAACATGACATAACATAACATAACATAACATAACATAACATACACAAATAATGGGAGATAATCAAGAGGGCAAGCTCTGGCATTGACAGATATTTGGAAAGGCTTCTTGTAAAAGATACGATGTGAGTTGGACCTTTTTTCATGCTAGATAGGGCAGGACATGGTGATGAAGAGGGAGGGAAGTCCAGGCACAGAGGAAATGCAGTGAAAAGCATGCAGCCAGAAGATTAAATTTCCTGTTTGAGGAATAGCAAGGAGGGAAGTGTCACTGGAGAGTAGATGTCATAGGTTAATAAGGGGTAAGGAGAAAGAAGACTTCAAAGAGAGAAGGAGGTCAAGTTATGGAAGTCTTTGACCTCCAAATGGGATTTTGTATTTTATCCTGGAGATGTTAGGGATCCATTGGAGAGGTTGGTTGGTTTGGTTTGGTTTGGTTTTCCTTTTTGAGTGCTGTGTGATGTGGTCAGACACAATTTGGGATTTAGGAGATATCCCTTTGAGAGGATAGACTTTGTTTTGAGAAAGACTTGTGGAAGGAAGACAAAACCACAAACTATTGTCAAAGTTCAGGTATGAGGTGATAAGAGTCTGCCCTGGGATGGTGGTAATAATGAGAGAAGGCAGAGGATCTAAGAGGTGTAAGGAAAATAAAATCAAAACTGTGAAGCAACAGATTGGCTGTGGAAGATGGCAGAGAAGGAGTACAAGAGGACTTCTAGGTCTTAAGCCTAGGTGACTAGCAGAACATGGGCACACTCAACTACAATAGGAAAACTACAAAGATGAAGAAGATGATCCAGTTTGGACATATTGAGGTTAAGATAAGAAATGCCTTGGTTAGGGTAGAAACATGTTTTTGATGTCTTGTGAATTATCTTTCCCCTATTTACTATCTCCTAGTTTTTCTACCAACAGTGATAAACTAGATTAATCTAATCCTTACTACTAATAACAAATGTTTCAATAATTTCTGGATCAATTAATTGCCTTGAGTGGGAAACCCTGCTACAAGCCTTCCATATTTCAGTAGGTGGGATTTAAGAGTTTCTATTAGAGATGTACGAATCATCCTGTAGACCACCCAGTAACTATGAGTCTCATAGCACTTAAGTAGGCTGATCCATGGTTGACAGACTCAGCCCTTCTGAGGCCAATACGTAGAGCTTCTCTCTCTTGGTAGTACCTGTCAAAGCTTAGGCTATACTGACAAAGACTTGAAGAATCAGGCATCACTGCCATGACAGTGTGCGGCATTAGAGCAGAACTTTTGTGGATGAGATAATAATAGTTTTCATTTATATAAGCTAGAAAGTATTTCCTTGAAACAAGCCTGTGAAGTGTGAATTGCAAGTTTTCTGTTGTCTATTTTTTTTTTTATGATCATGAGTCATGATCTAAAGAGTGTTCAAAAAATTAAATTGAGAGTTACCCCCAGGGCAACAGGGAGGCACTTGGTGGAAAGTGTTGTGAGCAGGTGCCAATGCATTACCAACCAAAGTAATTCCAAAAGTTGTTTTTTTTTTCTATAAAAGTACATTTCAGGAAGGGACTAAGGAAGACAGGAAGGAATGAAGGAAGGAAGGAAGGAAGGAAGGAAGGAAGGAAGGAAGGAAGGAAGGAAGGAAGGAAGGAAGGAAGGAAGGAAGAAGGGAGGGAAAAAAAGAAATATATATTAAGCTCCCCTTCTATGTCAGGTACTGTGCTAAACATTTTACAGATATCTGCTTTGATTCTCACAATAATTCTGAAAGGTCAATGTTATTATTATCCCCATTTTACAGTTGAGAAAAGTGAGCCAGAGTTCTAGTGACTTAACCAGAGTCATATAACTGGTGTCAGAGGCAAAACAGATTTGTGTCTGAAAAGTAAAGTGGAGCAATCATGTAGTAAGAGTGTGACATAAATGATGAGATGTACGCAGGTCACGCTGACCAAGTTAAAGCTTCCTGGCATTTTGAGCAAAGCTCCTTTGCATGAGTTTAAGCTAAAGCACAATGATCATGAATGATAAAGGATAGACAGATATGCTTCTAACGGCATGTACTTCACAAGGTGAGTGAGATTTCAATCTACAGTGTGTTTCTTCTGTATAATGTTGCTAAAATGTGATTTAGTTAACATGGTACTCTTTCTAGAAATATAACAACTTGCCCAACTTAAAAAAAAAGTATTTTAGTGAGTTATCCCTTAAGGACCATAGCTAGTAATGGACATTTATGAAATTTGGAAAACTGGGAGAGAAACCTTTTCACCTTTCTCAGACTCAGTTTCCTTTTTGTCAAATGAAACCATTTGAGGGGGTAGCTACGTGGTGCAATGGATAGAGCACCTGCCCTGGAGTCAGGAGGACCTGAGCTCCAATCTGGCCTCCGACATATAACACTTACTAGCTGTGTGGCCCTAGGCAAGTCACTTGACCCCCAGTTGCCCCCACCCGTCCACCCACCCACACACACACACACAATGAAGCCATTTGATTAGATGACACCTTAGGATTCTTCTGCTTCTAAAATCGTATGATCCTCTGTCATGTTACACATCATAGATCACTGGTTATTGATTTTATTTGGTGGTATCCTTCTGTGGACTCCCAATGCTTTGGAGAAAAAATCTGAAGAGATAAATGGAAACAAGTATCTTTCTTTAGCATCCTACCATGATTCAGATCTAAATCTGAAAAGGAACTTAAGTACCTTATACGGGACAGAGGAATGGACTTGGAAGCAGAGGACTTGGGTTCAAATCCTTGCTCTGCCATTTCTTTACATTGTGGATTTTAAAAGCCCTTTCTTCTCTCTGGATCTCAATTCACTAAAGTATAAACTGGGAGTACTGGGCTAGATGTCCACATAGAGGCTTCCAGCTTGAAGTCTGGGATCCCTGGTCATGACATGTCTCACCAAGTACCTCCTTCTCTGTGTCACCCAGGCAAGTCATCAGTTAGCCCATTGCCCTTGTCCTTGGGTGGCCCAATATCTAAAGCAGGAGATCCCAAGTTGGGGCCCAGGTACCTCTCTGGGTATAAGAAGCTTCCTAAGGAAGCATGGGCAATAGCTCTATTAGCTTGATGAAAATACAGAAGTTCTGAGTCAGTTTTAAATCAATAAAGTTACAAAATTGCTAGTGTGCTTTTGGAGGAAAATTCTTATTTATTTCTTATACACATGTGTGGTGCAAATTTTAAGCTTTGTTTTCCTTCATGCTGAACAGGATGTGTGGAGAGGTTTAATGGAAATAACAACAACATAACAAAGGGCAGAGGAAAAAAAAGGCTGGAAACCCTAGATTGAATACATCCCAACAAGATGGGGTCTGTCTCAGATATTGCCCATTTCTTTGCATTCCATTAAATGATAGGATTGAGAAATCAAGAAAAAATGTGGGGATAACATACCTCAGAAGGGAGTAAGGAAATAAAGAACATCCTAGCCAAAACATGAATCACCCCCATTGTACTCTCTTGGTTAGGTAAATACCTAGTGTCATTCAGAACATCTTCCACAGTTGAGTTTCATGAACACACTTTGTACCTTTGTTTCCGCATCTGAAAGATTTCTTGATATGCAACTTCCATGAGCAAACACTCACTGATCCTCTGGACCCTTGGTATGTCATTAGCATACAGTCTACCCAATCTATTTGGTGCCTCTCCTAACTGTACTAAAAATAAATGCAGAGCAGTTATTGTAATTATAGAGTAAATATAACAAATTGACATAATTATAATTAAATGCAGGAAAAGTGGTGAGCACTTTGAAATGTATGAAATTAATTCAAGACCCTTTTTTGCCATGAAAAATTCCCTCTCCTTGGCAGAGCAACTGCCTCACAGGGAGCTTGCTCCAAGACTTCTGAATTTCTCCAGCTACATTGGGTTTGCATATTCTGTCCATGGATAAAACTAAAATTAATCAAGCAACAAGTATTTATGAAGTATGTTCTCTGCACCAACAATGTATTTGGCCCTAGAAATACAAGTAAAATGAAAGGTCCCCCTAATCAATAGAAGCTAACAATTTAATGAGGAAAACCATCAGTATAGATGCAAATATATAATGAAAAATATGAAGTTAATAAATACAAATTCTATCATTAAATCCAAGGTTGTTGGGGACGAAGGCATTATTAGTTGGGCTTGGGGTGGGATCAGGAAAGGTTTTATGCAGAAGATGATGTTTGAGCTACGTCTTGAAGGAAAAGAAGGCTTTGATGAGGGGGAGGCAAGTAGTAAGTACATTCTAGTCATGGGAAATTCCCAAGGCACAGAGAAAAGAAAACATGTGTTTTATCTGAAGAAAAGAGAGAGGGCCAGTATGCAAAGTGTTAGAAGGTAAGCCCTGGCCAGGAAGCCCAAAAATTTAGGTTAGGGCCACACTATAGAGGATTTTAAGAGCTAAACTGGAGAGTTTATATTGTATCCTATAGGTAATAGGAAGCCAATGGACATGATTGAGTAAGGAGTGACATGATCATATCTGTACTTCAGGAAAATTGCTTTGGCAAAAGTGTATATCAAACATTGGAGTGGTCAGAGAACTGAGGTAGGAAAGCTAATGGAAATCTATTGCAATTATCTCGGTGAAAGGTGATGAGGACCTGAATCTCACACTCCTGGAACTTCTCAGTGTATGAGAGAAGGTAGCAGATATGAAGACTGTTAAAAAGATTGTAACCACAAGATTTGGGCACTGGCTGGATACGTGGGGTGAAAGATAGTAAAAAGTTCCAAATATTGATGAAGTTACAAAACTTGGTGACTGGGAAAATGCTGATGTTGCAAAAAAATAGGGAAATTTGAAAGAGGCATGGTCTTTAGGGGAAATGATGTAAATACACACAGAGAAGTATGTACCTGAAACTGAGAGAGTAAAACTCCCCATCTCTTCTTATGAAGATCAGAAAAGAATCTGAAGGGAAAGGGGCATGTTAGTCTAACCCTGAAAGAACTTAGAGATTTGAGATGCTCATATGGAACGGAGCCATCAGGCTACATTTTCATCAACTAACAGGGTGCTTTGATATTCCTTCTTGGAGATAAAACTGATTTCCATGTCTAGAAGACAACGACTATTATGAAGAAGATTTGGGAATTTTAATGGACTCTCAGCTCAGTTTCATTCAGTTATGTGATGTAAGAATCAATAAAGCTAATGTGATTTTGGTAGTGGGGCAAAGATTCTGGGAAGAAAGAGATAATAACATCACTGCATTCTGCCCGCTTGAGAAGTGATTTGTAGTACTGCATTTAGGTCTCAGTGTAACAATAGAAGAACGTTGGTTAACTAGATGGAAGAGTGGCTGGACCAACAGACTTGGAATGAGTCTTCATAGTGTCTCAGACATATATTAGCTATATGATCTGGACAAGTCATTGGACCTTTCTCAGTCTGTTTCCTCATCTATAAAAGGGGGATAACAATTCAGCAAACTTACAAAGCTGTTGTCAGGACCACATGAGGTAACCCAGTAAATGATAAGCTCTTCAAATAGAGGGATTACTTTTTCTTACCTTTCTTTGTATCCTTAACACTTAGTACAATGGCTGACACATAATCAGTGGGTAAATAAGTGACTATTTGTAAAACACTTTGTATACATTAAAAGGCTAGGTATAAAATTATTATTATTATTGCTATAATAATTATTATTATTTTATTATTTGCTGGAAAATATCTAGAGGAGCACAGCTAGAATGCAGAAGTGCCTCAAATCCATGTAATCTGAAGATCCACTTATGGAACTGTGCATCTTTAGCCTGAAGGAGACTGAGACTGGACAAATTAGCTGTCATTAAATATAAGAAGGGTGGTCTTGTGGAAGAGAGCTTAGAATTCTTCTATTTGGCTCAAAAGGGGCATAACTAGAAAAAAAATGTGAGTAAATTTCAACAGACAATTTCAGCTTGATGTCAGGAAAAGCTTCCAAACAATAAGGAGACTGGACTCATTGAAAGAAGCTGTTTTTCTCCTCTCCTGGGAAGTCTTCAAGTAGAGACCAAATAACCATTTAATCCTGGCAAGGAATGAATTTATAGTTAGGGTAAAATTTTGTTATGGACAAAAATACATTTATTGTATTTATAGCATCAGCACTTAACAGTATGACTAGCACATAACTGATGCTTGACATATTTTTGTTGATTGACTAAATGATAGTGGAGATTCTTTTTTAGATATGAGTTGGACTACATTTCCACTGTGGTACCTTCTAACTCTCAAATGCTGTCATTCTGGGAAAAAAAATAATCTATTACGTACTTACTATGAAGTGGGCACTTTGCTGTTCAGTGGGAAACAGAATACAATAGTGATGCCTTTCCTGTCTTCAAGGAACTTTCATTCTGATAATGGGAAAAAATGCATTGTTTTGTTGGCCCTGGCTCTTTTTTGGCCTTGGAAATGACAGGAGGCTTAGAGGAGCAATAGGAAAATTGATCTACAAAGACTTTTTACAGAGGCAATTGATTAACACACAGGAATTGTAGTGATTTTGTTACAATTTCCAGAGGAAGATAAGAAAAAGGATGTGGGTTTGTGTGTGTCTCTGTCTGTGACTATGTGTGCGTAAGGAAATACAGGTGGCTAAAAGAGGTGAGCTATTGATTCCTAAATGGAATTTCCTCATTTTATGGAAGAGAAACCTTCTTGCTGCCCTTCAGCTTTCTTTTATTGCCTTATCCCCAGGACCTAGCACAACACAAAAGAGATACTTAATAAATACTTATTAAGTTGAAATGCCACCTAAAGTTACACAGTATGTTGTGATATCCATCTTCTCATTCATTCCTTCATCCATACATTTTCTGGCCACTCGTCTTTCATTCTTCACACACTTTATGAAATCCCTATTATGTCCAGTACATTTTTTCTGATGCCAGAAAGAGCTTGACTATAAATATAAATTGCAAAACAATATTTTATTAAAATAGTTTCTAAGTGAGATGTGAAAGACAGAAACAGATCATTTGGTTCCAGCATAGGTAAGAGAAATACTTTACCTTCATTATCTGGAGTTGTGGTCATATTGTTGATTTGGCTTGAATCACCTGGGTAATTGGACCAATGTTCCTTCTATATTGCATATGAAGACATAGATGATGCAATGAAGAATTGTTTCAGGGATCCATTTTTTTTTTCCAAATACTATTGCTTGACAAAGCTCTTGTAACAAGCAGAATGACATTTTTTCCCCTTTAAAATCTCTCTGGCATTTTCTTTCCTGTCCTTTTGCTGTCACTGTTTTTATGTCTCCCCTTTTTATCAGGCTTGCTTTCACTTTAAGTGAGCTCACAACATGTGAAGATCCCAGGTAGGTAAAGGTGCAGTTCCAATCTTTCACTGACATTCATAAAACCCTCCTTAAGCAAGGCTAGTCAATGAGAAGAAATGATCACCGCTGCATCATCTCCGTCCAAATGCTCTGATTTAATGTTAATAAAAAGACCTTGATGGGCAAAGCACCTGCAAATTGTCTGTAGCAACAAAGTTCCAAATTCTAAAGTAAATGTGAGTCAGTGATTAAAGGGCATTGGGCTCTGAATATCAGAGAGGAGAGACTGGAAAAGCAGGAAGCAGGACAGAAAATACAATGAAAGAAAGCAATTGCAAGAGAGTCAGGGAAGGAAGGGAGATCTGGAGAAACCAACATGGATAATGAAGATGCATACGTACAGAGACGGAAGGCCTGAGCACATCTGTACTAATAGACAATGAAGACAGTGCAACAGAGATGAATGCCAGGCTTGAGGAGGCTTTTGTTTTATTTTGTTTTTGTTTTTGCTCAATTCCATGTGTATCATTAAGTAGGAACAACAGAAGAGGAACACCAAACCCTAAGACAAGCCAATGTGGAGCCCTAATTCAGGACAGGGCAGTAGTAAGAAAAGGGATGAATTCCCCTGAGACTGAGTCAGGGAGGAGTCTGACTGAGTGAAGAGTTGGGGGCAAAGAATTAAAGAGAGGAAACATAAAGGAGAGAAAGATGAAGGGATTCCCTTTGGTTGCTTGCAAGACCATTCTTTAGCTCATTACTCACCAAATGAACACAGAACAGAATTAGCAGCAGAAAATAAAGACTTTTTGGGTGGATGGACAGAGCTCTCAAAATGGTGAAAAAAGAATATGGATTCATCTTTTCAGTGCCAATGGTGCTAATATTATTTTCTTTATCCATGTTTTCTGAGGAGGAGAGTAAAATGGGAGAAGGAAATGGAAAATGGAGAGAAGATGCTGGATTGAAAGAAAAGAGATGAAAACAAAGCACAGAACTGGGATTTTCTTGCTTATAGAAAGTTCCATTTTTCAAGGAACCTCTAGACTGAGTCAGTACATCTCTTGGATAATCCACAGCAGTCACAAATGCTCTGTATTTGAAGCAAATTTCTGGATTGAGAATGCTCAGAGATTTTAGGGGATTATGACAAGGCACTGCTTCCATGGGCCTGCTGCTTTCCGATTGTCTTTGGGCCTTCCACTGGCTTGCTCCTGTCTTAAAGGACAGACTATTTGACCCTTGGACAATTGCAATTTCTTTGTTTCACTTTAAGAAAAAGGAATATCTCCACCTTGCTGCAAACCTCATTTTGTCATTCACACAACAGCAATGCTACTTTATGGGTTTTTGATTTCATCTTTTTTTTTTTTTTGTATACTCTAGAAGACAGCAGCCATTTTCAGACAGTTTTCATACTGGGATGTCAAAGCACATTCCACTGCAGACAGAATTGATTCAATGAGTTGAGAAGAACATTATTTCAGTTTTATTTGTTTGTTTTAATGCTTTTATCTACTCTTTCTACTGTTTTATAGATCTTACAAGGCTAGGTGAGTTTTCACTGAAGTTTCTTCTGGAAAAAAAAAAAGTGGTAAATACAAATGGATGGTATGCTCTTCTGAGTTGGAATTGAGCATCATTCATAACCAGGAACGTTTTTTTTCTGTGGATAGCCACTCTCAATAACATGTAGCCTGGTGAAGAGTTATGTAACTGGGGTAAAATTGGGAGCATGGCTGAAGAGGAGCACTACCTCTTTCCTTTCTGGACTTGAAACTTATGGAGGCAGAGCCACGTCTTCAGAGCTTCTTCCTCCTGGCATCCTGCAAACACAGTATTCCATTTGTCATTTCATTCTGACCTGAGGGATGGACCACAGAGTTGAGGCTCTGAGTAGTTTACTTACTAGATTAAGGTCACACAGTTAATAGCAGCATTTGGGATTTGAATTCAGGTCTTCACAAACTCCAAGACTGTTGTTGCATTTACTCGACCTTCCTTCCTCTCCTTGAGAGTTTATATTTATTTAAAACCATTTTTATAAATTTACAAAATGTCATTTAATAATTTTAATTCAATTTGCAGCAGGAATCAGCAAGTACAAACTACATTTTAACGAAAAAAATTCTGAGGATAAAGACAAAAAACAAATATTCCCTGCTCTCAAGGACTTTGCATTCCCTTAGGAGAACACTGTCTATACAGTGTGTGTGTGTGTGTGTGTGTGTGTGTGTGTGTGTGTGTGTTCTATGAAATACAGGTATGTATGCACATATTCACATACATATAGATATATATGCAACTGTGTACGTATATATGTATATGTGTGTACATAAAAATAGGTATAGAGATAGAGATAGAGATAGGGATATAGATAAAGAGATATATTACAAAGAAATTTTGTGACAACCTATTGGCAGGGTCAAAAGCACTCTTCTGTGGAAGGTAGCACTTGAATTGTGCAATGAAAGAAGCAAGACCTTCTGAAAGGTTGAGATGAGGCATGGTGGCATGATAAGAATGGGGGACAAGTTGGGCAAAGGGAAAAAAATAAACATGATTTGGGGTGTTGCACATGGTATACACCAAGCACAGGTGTGAATCCTAACTTGGGGAAGTCAGAGGAGGCATTCCACAAGCATCCCTTGGTGGGCAGGCACCCAAACTTGGTAAACCCTTAAAGTCCCTCATCCAGAAAAATGGACGCAATTTGCTTTATGCCGGCCTATCAAGTTCCCATTGAAGTTTATTTTCTCTGTGTTGTAAAATATCTCCCAAAGGGAATCTTGAACAAATACTTTAAATATTGCAATCAGTTTGCATCACATGTTTTCATCAGTTTCATTTACCAACTGGAGACAGAGTTCATGGGAATCTGTACCACTTCCAGCATGATTATTTGGCAAGGACAGCTGAAACATACAGCTGATGAAAGCAAAGCCAAAACAAAAGCAGAAAATGACAACAGACTTGGCTGCCATCAAATAGCCATATATGATCTTCTGGGTATTTCTGAAGCTATTAATCATGCATATCTTGAATTTCTTGTCCCTGGAATGGAGGCTTTGGGAAAGCAGAAAATACTAGGAGAGGATTGTAAGTGTGTATATATGTTAACAGCAGCCCCCCTCACGTAGCACAGGAGTAATGTGTGTTATTGTGCTGACCCAATGGAGGCAGAATAGACATCTCCAGGCTCTTCCCCTCTAGCCTTCTCCAAATGATATTCTCCTTCTTTCCAGGGGGTGCAGCACGAGGTCGGGGCTAGAGACCACTGCACTTTCCTCAGAGAGAAGTGGCACTGTGAAAGATTCACATCTAGCTGCTCCTTTAAATATTGTTGGTCTAGGAGATTCAATGTTCAGATGCAAGTAGCTTATTTTTCATTAATGGGGAAAGAAAAGCCCCAAGCTTTATACCCAAGGCTTGATTCCTGGCCCACCAAATACCTGTTCCATAATGAAAGCCCACAATAGGTAACAAAGGAACCTTTTATCCAAGTTGATAGAAAAACAGAAATCAGACAAATTATGCAAAAGAAGATATTCTTTTTTTTTAAGGCAATTGGGGTTAAGTGACTTGCCCAGGATCACACAACTAGTGTCAAGTGTTTTGTCTGAGGCCGGATTTGAACTCAGGTACTCCTGACTCCAAGGCTGGTGCTCTATCCACTGTGCCACCTACCTGCCCCTGAAAAAGAGGATATTTACCAGACAAAGAGGGTAAGGTGCTCTCACATTGGGAAGCCAGGAGTGCATGAAGTAACAACAGAGAATGAAGAGCCTCAAGACAATCTAAGACACTGAAAAGTAAAGACCAAAACAAACAAAAATGGAACCTGAAACACTCCTCTCAGCCCCTCTTAGCAGTTCCACTCATGCTGGTCTGGGCCACTGATTTTTATCACCAAGGAGAGCTACAAACTAAGGGGCTTTGGAGTTCAAGTTGCATGAAATCATCTGTCTTTTATTTTATTCTTATTTATTCTGTTAAATATTTCCCAATTCCCTTTTCATCTCATTCAGGCTATACTAGGGAGCCAAGTGGGCACGTGCAGCCCTTGGGATATTGGACAACTAATACATAGAACAAAAAGGGTTTGAGTAACTTTTCTGTGGTAACAGAGCAAACCTGTTTCAGAAGCGGGACTTGAACCCACATCTTCCTCACTCCAAGGTCAGTTCTCTACTTATTGTACCACACTGCCTCCTAACACAGACATATACGCATGTATGCATGTATTAGCTAACATTTATATATCACACAACCCTCTTTCTCCCTTCCCTAAAGGAAGTGGCATGGTACAAGGTTGTGTGCCTTCTTAATCACTTTCAACTTATCTGAGATGAGTTGACAACAAAGATTAGAAAGTTTTACTTTATTCCAAGTCTATAGCCAAACAGAAATCAGAGGGAGTAAAGGCAGAGGAAAATATACCAGACAATGTAAAGCATCTCTCCTATTGGGAGATGAAGTAACTCAGTTCAACCAAGAGAAAGTCTCAGTTGTCATCTAAGTAAAAATTCTCTGAAGTCTCTAGTGCAGCAAACTGGTGAAAGGAAGATGCTGGTGACCACTAGGTCACCTTATGTAGGCTTCTTCCCATTGTCTTATGCTCCTTTCAACAACTTGAAATGGGGTTGGCATTGTGCTTCTTTCTCACAGCTGGAAATTAGAAATGCCCCCTAACAACCACAGAGCCCAAAGAGACTGGAGAGAGCCTAAGGTCAAAAAATGGAAGCTTCCTCTCTCCCACTCTTGCCAGCTCCACCCAATCTCCCATACAGTTGAGGTGCATTGGTCTCCACCAACGAGAACAGTTTCATACTAATAAGTTTTGTGATTCAGAGTACACATATGAGAATTAAATTTTACCCACAAATATGTGTAACCATTTATGATAATTATAATTGAAATGAATCCTCCCTTCACATTTGTGAGTTTCTGGGTGTTTGTTTTTTACCTTTGAATCTGAGATAACTGGTTGAGTCCTGGTAGGTCCTTTCTCCTCCCCTGGTGGGATTTAAATGTGAGGCTTACCCTTGGCTGCCCTTTCACTAAAATGGATCTTCACTAGGGTGGGAGGCTAAAGGAGAGTATGGGAGGGAGCAGGGCTAGGGAATGCACCAGTGGGACAAATCAGAGTGCTCTCAGAAGCTAAGCCTTTTCTTTCAACTTCATAGCCTCACTCCCATATGCATTCAATGAAGATTTGGGCCTTGACAATTACTAGGGCTTGAGCTATAAAGAAATATCTCTGGCTTGTGAATCAGTAAGACTTGGGTTCAAGTTCTGCTTTCAACACATGTAAGTTGCAAGTGTTTCAGTGCTCTAGGCAATTCTTTAGGACAGCAGAGAATAAGCATTTATATGGTTCTGTCTGACAGCTTTTACAGATATAATCTCATCTGATCATCATTACAACTAGGGGAGGTAAGTGCTATTAGCATTCCTATTTTCTAGGTGAGGAAGCTGAGGCAGGTGGAGGTTAAGTGACTTGCCCAAGGTCACAGAGATAAAAGTATCTGAGGCCACAATGGAACTCAGCTTTTCCTGACTCCAGGCCTGAAGCTCTGTAGACTGTGCCACCTACTTGCCTCTAAGTTTACAAATCTCTGTCCTCATGCATAGAGTTCAGTTCTTTTCCCTGAGTTGGGGAACAGCAGAGTTGGGAGAGAGAGAGAGAGAGAGAGATCTTCTTCAATCCTTTTCAGGTTTAAGTCACTTTGGGTGCTTTTGGCTTTCAGTTTTAAGAAGTTGGAAGAGGCCAACATCATTTCAGGTTACTGGAGGAAAAGACTGGGAAGACATCAGAGGAGTCTGTGGTTTCCATATAGCCTTGTGCCCAGCTTGCTCCTCTAGAGGCTTCAGAGAGTTTCCCCTGGTGAGGTATAAAACTTACTCTCTCTCTCTCTCTCTCTCTCTCTCTCTCTCTCTCTCTCTCTCTCTCTCTCTCTCTCTCTCTCTCTCTCTCTCTCTCTCTTTTTCTCTCTCTCTCTCCCACAAAGGGAAAGCTGCTTCACTCTGCATCGTCTGGTATATATCCTCTGAAGGATGCATTCTCTGATTTCTGTTTTGTAACCAACTTGCTTAAATATGTTTCCTTTGCTAGTCACTATGTTTGTTCATTGTAGACCTTAGTATTAGATAGACAGACAGAGGGATAGAGAGAGAGAGAGAGAGAGAGAGAGAGAGAGAGAGAGAGAGAGAGAGAGAGAGATAGAGAGATAGATAGATATGGGCATAAAGAGATGTATCTGGCTATATAGATATATAATAGATGTAAAGCTTGGAATCCCTCTTTCCCCTAATTATAATGACAAAATGATCAGAACTTTGATTGAAACCAATCATATACAGTAGCCTAACAATATTTAAAGTAGCTGTTAGATATAATTCCATCCCTTCACCCCTTCACTTTGAGTAGAGCAGAATGGCCTCTGGCCCCAACCTTCTGTTGTTACTCCTGGCAAGAATGAAAGACTCCCTTAGGGAACGGTTGGAGGAGAATATGCTAGAGATGTCTATTCTCCCTCTCTTTGAGCTATACAAGAACACCTCCCCATGACATAGGTAGAGGAACAGCCCTTCTACCATGAGTGGTCTACGCATTGGTCCTCCCCATATGGGGCACTCATTCTTCTCTACACACACACACACACACACACACACACACACACATGTGTCAACTCCAAGGAGCTCACATTCTTAAACGGGAGGTGAGTAATAAGCAAAAGCCCATGCACATACAAGATAAAAAGAATCCAAATGATATGTAATCTCCTCAGGAAGTCACTAACTTTGGGTAAAGTCTTTCAAAACATTGGATTTTAGCTGAATTTTGAATGATTTTCAGGAAGGCAAGATATAAAGATGAAGAGGGAAAACACTCCAGCTATGAGGACAGACAATGAAAATGCAAATTTAAGAGGTAGAGTCTCTTGTGCAAGGAACACCAAGGAGGCCAATTGTCTTGGATCATAAAGTACAAAGAGGAGAGTAAAGTATAGGATTAGAAAGAGAGGAATGAACTGGGTTAAAAAGAGTTTTAAAAACTAAAAGGGTTTTTAGATTTTATCCTGAAAGAAAGAGGTAACCATTGCAGTTTACTGTGGAGGAAAGTGACATTCATTATCACACTTGCTTTTAGGAATGTTTCTTTGCAAGTTTATTGGATGAATGAAAGGAGTGGGTATAAGCAAGTACAAACATGTTGTAAGGAGCCCAAGCAGAGTGGGAGTCCGAGCAGTGTGAGGATCTGAAGGCCTACACCAGAGTGCAGTGACTGTTGTGGGAGTAGAGAGAAGTTGACCCACACAATCTATTTTGTTAAAGCTGAAACGATAAGACTTGACAACAGATGGAATATGTGGGATGAGTAGGAGGGAAGAGTCACAGATGTTACCATATTTTAGAACCTGGCTGAGGAATAAATGATGGTACCCTTGACAGTAACAGGGAACTTTGGAAAAACAGATTTTCTCTCTCTCTCTCTCTCTCTCTCTCTCTCTCTAACTTTGTGTGTGTGTGTGTGTGTGTGTGTGTGTGTGTGTGTGTGTGTTTGTGTGTGTGTGTTTGTGGAGTGAAGAGTGAGGAAGTAATGGATTCTGTTTTGGGCATGCTGAATTAGAAATATCTTCAAGACATTCACTTTGATATGATACAAGTATGGCTGATAATGAGATATTGGAGGTCATAAACAAAAGAATAGGGCCAGATAAATAGATCCAAAAATCTTCTGCATTGAAATTATAACTAAACACACAGGAGATAAATGAAATTACAAAGTGAAATGGCATAGAACAGTGGTTCTTAATCTATGGTCGAGGAAGTCTCAAAGGTCCGTGCATACGTTTCAGGTGATGCACGAAACCAGTCGTAATAAAAATACATCTTTCTTTTCAATAAGCTCTAACTGAAATTTATCATTCCATTCAATTGTGAAAATAGACAACAATAACCAAAAAATTATTCTAAGCAGGGTCCCATAGCCTTTACTAGACTTCCAAAGGGTTTCATCACACATGCACACACACACACACACACAAACTCACACACACACACAACACACACACACACCAGTTTAAAAACCAATGGTATAAAGGGAGAAGAAATGTGGGTATAGGACATGATTTTAGGAGGCATCCATTTAGTGAGCATGATCTGCAGGAAAATCAAGCAAATAAGACTGAAAAGCAAAAAAAAGAAGAAAGGTAGAAGGCTAAACCAAGATAGCAGTGTCCCAAAAACATGGAGAGGAAAAAGAATCTGGGAGAAGAGCTTTATCAGTAATGTCAGAATAGGTAAGGAGGTTAAGAAAGAGGAGGATATAATTACATTTGCCAACTGAAAGATCTTTTGGCATTTTTGCAGTGAGAACTTTTAGTTGAACAAAGAGATCTGAAACCATAATACAGAAGAATAAGAAGAGAGGAGAGGAGAGGGCTGGGGAAGCATCCATTTCATGTGGCTTTCCAAGGAGGTCTTCTTTCTCAAAGAGTTTATTCATGAAAGAGGAGGAGAGATATAGAAGAAAAGCTAGCAGGGATTTTCCAATTAAATAAGGGTCCAGGAAAACAATAAAACCTAAGTTTGTTATTTTTTTAATGGAAAGGAGAGTGCAGTTTTTTTTTTACTTTCTCATACTCACAAGCACTGCTCCCACTTTCCTATTAAATAGCAGGTGAATATAGCTACAGTCTCATATCTTCACTTTCAGTCTGGGTTTTAACATTGAGGTGCTGGTGTGAGGTGGTGTGATACATTAGAAGTCATCATTCCCCATCATTCCACTGGCAGGGCTTTTCATAATTTCAGCATCCTGATGATCCTGTCCACATTTAACCACCAATACATATGGAGCCACTGCAATCTAGCAATTCTATTTACATGCAATAAACATTCATTAAGCTCCTGCTACAGACAGAATATTAGACCAGGCTTAGGCAGAGATCTGAGTTTGCATGTTTTCCATTCCTCTGAAATCAGACTCAAAAAGGCAAAGAACATTTTTACAACTTACCTTGTTCTCTTGTTCGCAAATGGTTTTTCCATCCTCCAACTGTGCAGAACAATTTGTAGCTCTGTTACTCTCATTATATTTTATTCTATACTTCAGTATATGCAAATCTTGCAGGAAGGGGGCATGTAGTGCTGGGCTTTCAGTGAGAAATGCTTCCATGGAAAAGCACAAGCTTCAGCAACTGGGTAAGCCTTTCTCTAAGACTAAGTTTCCTCATCTGTAAAAATGGGAACAATAAGGACACACATTAATGCTTATTTCACAAAGTGATGGTGAGGGTCAGGTGAGCAAATGTAACTGAAGATCTTTGCAATTCTAAGAGCATTTTTAAAATGTCTATTAACAAATGAATTCGTGGAGCCCCTCCTCTATGATAGAATCTGGGTCTACAAAGACAGAAGTGAAAGTAGTTTAAAATGTAATTAAAATGTAAATGTAGAAAACATATACATAATCAAAGTATAAATAGAAAATTATATATGAATACATATATGCATGCATATATAAACACATGTGCACATGCATTTGTGTTATATATGTTATTTATGGTGCTTATGTATGTATATGTGTGTGTACATGTGTATGTGTATGGAAAGCAATCATGAAGAAGATGGTGGCTGAGCTGAGCTCTGAATATGACTTGCTGGAAATAATAGAAGCTTCCAGTTTTTACACCCTAATGAAAATATATTACTTTCTTTGTCCTGCTACTCTACTTTACACTCAGTGATGTCACTTTGATGATCTGGGAAGACATAAAGTCTCAACTGGTAGTGATAATAATGATGATCAACCCTGTCATGATTTCAAGCTTGCTTTGATTTCATCTTCTCATTTAGGAAACTCAGAACAAGCATAAGATTTGAATCTACCACATCAAATATTTCCTTGTCAAAGCATTTTCTTGACCATGATCCAGCAATTCAATTCAACACTCATTGTCTATCCTAAATTATATTTCCTAAATTCTTACTATGTGTTAAGCACCAGAAAATTGCCCCAGCAATACAAATAGAAGTAAAAGAAAGATAGTTCTAGAAACCAGCTTTCTAAAACTGGGCTCTCACAAGGTAATTCCATTATACTGCCTTAATTAACTCACTATTCCACTTACCACAACAGCTTTTAAAAAAAACTCATTGCTCCTCATACTGCCCAGATTCACACACACACACACACACACACACACACACACACACACACCACCCTCCCAGTTGAAAGCCTTGCCTCATATTCTATTGAAAATATTTTGGTCATTAGCCGATCTTCATCCCTGTTTCTCATTGTAGTTGTGCCATTCTCTCCTCCTTTAATCTATTTCACAAGAAGAGTTGGTCCTCTTCCTTGCCAAGCAAACTTTTTATAAATGCGTAAATAATGCATTCTTTCCTGTTTTTTTTTCCAGTAGATTGCCTACTATCCTGTCATTAATCTTAAACCTCTCCCTGTCCTGCTTCTCTACTGCCTGCAAACATGCCCATTTCTCCTCAAACCTCAAAAACCCATCATTCATCCAGACACATTAGCTATCATCCTATCTTTCCCACACCTTTGGTAGCTAAACTTCGTCAGGAAGTCATCCATAGTATTTGTCTCCAATTCTTTTCCTCTATTTGTCTGCTTCTGTCTTTGCATTCTCACTTCTGAGCTCTTTGAAACAAAAAGGCTCCCTCCAAAGTAGTAATATCCTAATTTCCTTATCTAATGACCTTTTCTCAATCTTAGTCCTTCTTGCCCTCTCTAAACTCTTTAACACTTTTGATCATTTTCTCATTCTCAGTTCTCACTTATCTCTAGTTTCTTTGGTTTTTTTCTGATTTTCTTCTTACCTATCTGACTGCTCCTTCAAATGTGACCATCATCCAGATTACCCTGGCTGATGGTGAATCTCCTGCAGGACTCTGTCCTGGGCTCTCTTTTTCTTATTCTAAAGAACTATTAAAAAGAAACTGTAGATAAAATAAATAAATCCTAAAGAATTGGCACAAAAATGATTGACAATTTCATTAAAAAAAACTATAAAGGGACTACATTCTAAAAATTGGGATACACAGCCTAAGAGCTCCTTAGGGAAATTTCTATCTCTAACCGTTTTTACAGAAAAATGATTAAGAATAGATCATATTAATTAGAAATGCAATTAAAATACTAGAAAAACAACATTTTACAAAATACCAATTGGTCACCTAGCAATACTAAAATTAAAACAAAATCTTAACAAATTTGAACAAAATTAAACAAAAAATACATAATGTATTTGAAAATAAATTTAGGAGCTTAACTTAAACACATATGCACACACACACAAAAACACACACATATATATGTAGCAAGAGAGATTTCCATCTATACACAAAAATATATCTCATCTACTATTCTATCAATCTATCCAGTGATGCAAGAAGCTTTCCAGTTCCTTAGAACCTTCTGAGAATACTACCAATTTACTTATCACATACACATCTTGTTTGTACACAGCTGTTCATTACAGTGCCTCCCATCAGACTGTGAAGATCTTGAGAGCTGGGCCCATTTCTTGGTGCTGCTCCTGTTGCAGTCACTGTTGCTGCTTTGTTTCATTTTGTTTTTCCTTTCTTTGTATCCTCACTGTGCGGATTCAGTTCTTAGCATGGAGTAAGTACTTATTAAATTCTAGTTCATTGACTGAGAAGATGACTGATTGATTGGGATGTGAAGACAACTCACAAAAGAAAGATCAAATGGATCTATATGTAGTGGAGATAACCTTGAAACATTTCCAAGAAAATCGGGGGTGAAACAATGATGCTCACTATCACCTTTTCTATGTACTATGATCCTAGAAATGTTGCTTATGGCTATGAAACAAGAAAAAGAAATTGAGTCAATAAGCATGGGGAAAGAAGGACAAACATTTTTCAGGTTACATGATGATATCCAAAGAATGCTTGATAGTCAAGGTATCTAGGTGGTGCAGTGAATATAGAACTGGCCCTGGAGGCAGGAGGACCTGAGTTCAAATCTGACTTCAGACACTTGATACTTACTAGCTGTGTGACCCCGGGGCAAGTCACTTAATCTAGATTGCCTCAGCAAAAAACAAAGGATGCTTAATAATCAACTAAAAAATTAACTGAAACAATAACTTTAGTAAACTGGCTTGAGCTCAAATACATTCACATAAATCATAAGCAATTTGTTCTAGTATTGTAAAATCCATCAGAAAGAGATAGAGGAATTATATGTAAAATAAGTCATTACTGTCCTTTATTCTTAAAGAGGACCAAAATGACATCACTACATCAGGGTCAAGGTACATTGTGTCCAACAGTGGCTGATCTGACCTACATGAGCTTGGAAGGCTCTACCACAGGTTAGGCACACATAGTCTATGTGAATATTTGGAGTGGAGAATTTTCAAAACTTGTACTTCTCACATTTCTATTGAGGTATTCCAATTCTGCTTTGTTCATAAAGTGTAGCATCTTCTTCAACGTGGGCAAATCAAGCTAGATGATCCTGTGTCAGTGTATCCCGTATCTCACAATCAATTCCAAAATTCTTCAGAGAGACCTTGAAAGTGTCCTTGTACCACTTTTTCTGACTTCCATGTCAGTGCTTGCCTTGTGTGAATTCTCCATAAAATGATCTTTTTGGCAAGTTTACTTTTTGTATTCAAATATGGCCAGCCCACTGGAGTTGCAATTTCTGCAGTAGAGTTTGAATGCTTGGCTGTTCAGCTCAAGAAAGGACCTCAATGTCCAAGACTTTGCCTTGTGAGGTGATCTTCAGAATCTTCCTAAGACAATTCAAATGGAAACAACTCAGTATCCTGGCATGGTACTGTGGATGGTCCAGGTTCCAAAGGCATACTACAAAGTGTTCATCACATTGGCTCTGTAGACCTTCAATTTGTTTAGCAATCACTTTGCTCTCTACCGCATTTTCATTCAGAGCCTCCAAAACACTGACTTAGCTCTGGAAACTTGTTCATCAATTTCATCATCTGTGTGCACATCCCTGGAAAGCATACTGCCAAGAGAAGTGAACTTATCCACAGCATTCAATATTTTTACATTTTCTATAATCAGTGGTTCCAAATATGGATGGCATAGTGCTGGCTCATGGGGTATCTGTGTTTTCTTGGTGTTAACTGCTAGGCCAAAAATAGCACAAGCAGCAGATAATTGATCCTTCATTTGTTGGACCTCAGCCTCAGAGGCTACATTGAGTACACAAAGAAGGACGAAGAAGAACTTGCATGACAACTCTCCCTCTATTTTAGTCTTAGGTTGCAGCTTTTTCCCATGAAATAATTTACCATTAGTTTAGTAGCTGGCTTTGATGCCATTTTGATCCTCATTGAAGGAGTCTGACAACATCATAGAAAATACCAAGTTAAAAAGCATGGGAGCGAGCATACAGCCTTGCTTCACTCCATTGGTGAGTGGGAAAGCACAAGAGTATTGTTCATCATCCATTATCCAGGTAAGCATGCTATGAAACTGACATGCAATACTAATGAATCTCTACAGGCAACAAGATTTTGCCGTAATTTCCCCACAAGCCCTCATGACTGAGAGTGTGAAGGGCCTTTGTATGAATGTTGTGTATGGACATCTGTTCTACTAGCATTTCACCTGGATGTACTGGGCAGCTAACACCATATTGACCATTCCTCAGCACTTTCTGTACCCACACTGGCTCTTAGGTAGATACGCATATTCCAGGTGAAGGACCAGCCAGCTAAGGAGGACTACGGCAAGAATATTGCCAGCAATAACTGAGACACCTCCCCACTCCTATGATTGTCACAGGGCAATCTATTTCCTTCACTTTTACCAAGATAGACAATGGAGGCATCCTTGAACTCTGGGGGAATAAACTCACCTTGCCATATAACTCAGAAAATTGCAGTCAGCTTTTATATGAACAGTGAAGCCGTTGCCTTGTAAATCTCAGCCAGAATAGAATCAGTACCAAGTGCTTTGGTATTAAAGAGGAGCCTAATGACATTCAAAATCTCTTCTTCACTTGGAAGTTTGGGTAGAGAAGTAATGACTTCAACCCTGAGGTACACAGTCAATGGCCTCAGTACTGATTGATGTTCGATTGATTGAGAACACTATAATTGTGTTTAGTCCATCCTTCTCACTAATCAAGGTGGCTCCTTCAGCACAGCAGGTAAGATGTGGGTCTTTGGCCCATAAATAGCCTTCAGGGCTATTTATGTCAGTTGCTACTTCCTTCTTACTCAACTGACAATGCTGAATCTCTCTAAGTTCTGCTTGCACATTCCTTCTGATGGAGTTAAATGCTAGCTTCTTAGGGACAGATGAGCTATCCTACTGGTAAACCCTGTGTGAGTTACTATTTTTCAGTAGCAGCTTCTGAATTTCTCCATCATTTTTGTCAAAGTAATCTTGATGTTGGTGTGTGTTCTGGCCCAGATGAACAAATGCAGTGCTGTACACCAAATCTCTGAAAACTACCCACTCTTTTTCTGCTCCACTGTTGCCAAGTGTGTGTTGTCTCAGCTTTCCTTCCAAGTTAGCAACAAATTGTCCATGCAGGAAGAAGCACCCGAATCTATTCACATTAAGTGTTCTGGTACTAGCTTCATCTTGGGGCTGCAGCTTTTGTTGAATGTGAATGGTTAGGTTGGAGAGATAAGTCTATGATCAGTCCAGCACTCTGCACCACGCATTGCCTTTGTCACTCTCACATCCTACCTGCCTCTTCTCCTTACAATCACATAGTCTATTAAATGCCAATGTTGGCTGTGAGGGTGCATCCAGGAAGTTTTATTGCATTTAGGTAAATGGAAGACAGTGCTGGTGATGAGAAGATCATGGGAGACACAAGTCTTCAGTAGTAAGTAAACAGTGCTGTTGCTGTTTCCAACTCCACTCCTCCCAAGGACTCGCTGCCAGGTCTGATAGGCTATGCCCACTCTGGCATTAAAGTTACCCAGAAATATAAGCTTTTCTTCTTTCAGCACATGAATGATGAGAGTCTCCACGTCTACATAAATGTTTTCTTTCATCCCATTAGGGTTCATCATGATGGCAGCATATGCACTGATGATGGTGGCATGGTGCTTTCCTGCAAGTGGAAATCACATTGCTACAAGACTTGGAGGTAGATAAAAATGGTATGAGTATTTAAACAACTATAGAGTATATAAAATGCTTGGGCGTCTACCTACCAGCATACACACATGAACTACATAAATAGAACTAAAAATCACAATTTACATAACTGAAAGATACAAATCATTGGATAATCAATTATGAAAGGACAGGAGGAATCAACATAATAAAAATGATGGTATTACCTGTTGATTTACATGTTCAATACTAAAACAGTCAAGTAACCAAAGGGATACTTTATAAAACTTTATAAAACTAAAAAATTGGTATTAAAATTCACATGGAATCACAAAAGGGATCTCAAGGGAAATAACTTAAAGAAGAATGAAGGCAAGGACCAAGCAGTACAAGATCTGCAATTACACTGCAAGGCAGTGATTCTACTGGTTGAAGAATATAATGTGATCTCTTAGTGGAACAGACTGGCTACACAATACACAGCAGCTAATCTATCTAGTACTCTGTACCAGATAGTAGTAGAGTATTATCTAGTACTCTACCATTTGATAATCACAGAGGCCCCAGCTAAGGAATCAATATTTGACAAAAACTGCTTGGAATATTTGATAGCAGCATGGAAGTAATTAGATAGCAGCCAATAGAGTAAATCGTACTCTAAGAAAA
The DNA here is from genome assembly GCF_003287225.1 of Phascolarctos cinereus. NCBI lineage: Eukaryota > Metazoa > Chordata > Mammalia > Diprotodontia > Phascolarctidae > Phascolarctos > Phascolarctos cinereus. The sequence continues at coordinate 474,925,457 of NW_027555958.1, read as the reverse complement.
ATTCCAAACGTTATATGTGGCCAATCTACACAAGAGTAATAAAAGAAAGAGGAAAATATACTATATGTATAAAAAATTTGATTGTAGCTCTTTTGAGTGGTGATAACCAAAACCAAAACCAAACCCTGCAAATCAGGGCACGCCAATCAACTGAGAAATGACTAACCTAATTGTGGTCTGTGAATGTTATGGAGTCCTATCATGTTGTAAGACATGAGGAATTAGAGAATTTCAAAGAGACATGGAAAGACTTGCATGAACTGATACAGAGTGAAGTGAACAGAACCAGATGGACCATTTATATTTTAACAGTATTTTTTTTAAATGAACAATTTTAAAAACTATTTTTTAAATGAGGAGGAATGAGATGATCAGAGACAGTAGAATAATTTGTACAATAACAATAACCCTGTAAAGACAACTTTGAAAAACTCAAGAACTATGATTAATGCCATGTTCATCCATAATCCCAAAGGATCAATGATGAACTATATTAGCCACCTGCAGACAGAGTGGAAACAGACTGAGGGCACAGAATGAGACACGCATTTCTGGTACATGACTGATGAAGAGATTTGTTTGGCTTAACTATGTATATTTCTTGCAAGGTATTATCTTTCTTTTCTCTTTTTCTATGGAATAAAGGTAGAAGGAAGAGAAAATAGATTGCTGTTAAATATTACAGACTTAAATGTGAGGGGCACGATAGATGTTGAATATTGATTGCCCTTTCTGATAAGGTCACTTTCTTGTTAGTTTCACTTATTTATTTACTTTGTATAAGAGACTTCCCAAGGAGTTGGGGTAATGTTGGTAATGTAAAAATAAAATGTTAATAAAATTTTAAAAGGGGGGAAAAAAGAAAAAAAATAAGTTTAAAGAGTCAGAAGTGGAGCCTCAAATGGGATACTACTATTCATCTGGTGCCATGCTTAGAGCTAGAAATATGAAAAATACATTTTCCCTTCCTCCAAGCTCATACTCCACTGAGATAAAACAACATAAACATAACTATGCAAAGACTATGTATGATCAGTAATGAACTTAGCACGAGTCCTCCTACTCAGACAAGATCCTGGTGTCATAATACACCCCACGAGTTTGTGTTTGAAATGGATGTACAGGCATTTGTTGTTGTTCCATTATTCAGTCAGGGCTTACTCTTCGTGACCCAATGGAACATAGCGGGCCAGGCTTTTTTGTCCTCCATGATCTCTCAAAGTTCATCAAAGTTTACGTTAATTGTTTCTATGATAAAGTGTGTATGTAATCATATATAATCAAATATAGTGTATGTATGTATGTGTATATATATATATATATTATATGTATATATATATATATATACACACACACACACACACACACACACATATACTATGCACGTATCATCTGCAAAGTGGACTGAAGAAGGAAATGGTAAACTACTCCAGTGTCTTTTCCAAGAAAATGCCAAAAGGGGTCATGAAGTCAGATATAACTGAAAAAACTAAATGATTCAACAACATTGAACTATTTTTATAATCTTATATAGGCAAATTATCCTGATAATAATAATTATACTAGCACTTATTCAGCTCTTTAAGTCTACAACATGACTTACAAACATTATTTCATTTTATTATCACGACAATCCGAGGAGGTATATGCTTTTATTTTCCCCATTATACGGATGAAGAAACTGAGATAGGCAGAAATTAGCTGACTTGCCCAGGGTCAAATAGCTAGAAAGTATTTGAGGTTGGATTGAACTCAGGTCTTCTGAACTCCATGTCCAGAGTTCTATCCATTCTGCTACCTAATTGCTTAAAATTCAGAGACTGCTGGCACTAAAAAAATGGAGAAATCAGAAAACATATTTTATAGGAGTTAGGTGATATGAGGAATTAAGAGTTTCACAAAGCAGAAGTGAAAAGAGAAAGGCTTAGAGCCATGAAATCCAAACTGTGTGAAGATTCTATCTGGGAATTCAGATGTTTCAGATGTAAACAGAAAGTAATCCAGTTGGGTTTCTTTTTTGGTTTGTTTTTTTGTTTGATTTTTTTTTCCCTGAAACACAGAGTATGTGAATGGGAATAACATATATTCATCTGCAAAATATAGGCTAGAACCGGATTGGGAGGAGATGTAAAGACCAAATGGAGGATGCTTTCCTTGATCTTGAACACAGTGGGAAGCTGGGAATCTTTTTCAACAGAGGAGTGATAGGTACCAGACAAACCTTGAGGGTAAACAAAATCTCATGTAAGCAGACATGTCCCCAAGTGTTTACCTGAATAGAAGGCTTTATGGGAAAGCCTTTACTGTGAGGGGTAAATGAGGCCCAACACATTGTACGTTTATAAGAAAATGTCTTTGCTGGGGCTGAACAATTTGAATTCAAGATATTACTAGGACTATATGCCTTTTAAAGATTATGAACAAATATTAACAGCAATATTAAATGTTACACTAATATGATCAAAGGAATGTACTCATTAGGTGATTTAAAAAATCCTAGCACTGAATCAATTATAGCAAAATGACGCACCCAAAATGTGTGTAGGCTGGGGAAAAGGTCGCCTCAATTACAAAGAGCAAGATTTGCCCAAAAGGTTGGATTTATTTGGAATTGATCTGCTAGTTACTTAAAATACAATAGTCTTTACCTGACTATTTCCCAAATGATTCCTTCTATTTACAACTACACATCCCCCACATCCTTTTGTCCAGGTTATATCTTTCTAAGTCAAGTTGTTGGACTTTTCTCACATTTGGTCTTTGTTTCCAACATTTATTAGAGATGAAATTACATATCCTACCCTTTGTGGTACAGTGATAGTGAAGTATGTGTCCCATTAATTATGCAGGTTTCATATCTTATCTACCCTGGGCTCCTGAAGCTATTTTAAGATGGCATTTTCATTTTTTACGTTTCCATGTGCCCTTCTATACTGTAGAGCTTATTATTAAAATTACCTATCTAGTTGTCACAGGAAATGTCTTAGAAAATCAGACCCTGCTCTTTAGCACCATTCCTATGAGTGGAATGAACTCTTCCTTTGTATGTCTTGTATGTGACTGATGGGGTCACAGCAAACAATATTTACCTCTATATCTGCATTGTAGTTAGCAGATGTAATTCAGAATGCTGAGGTTTAATGTGAAGTTTTTCAACCCGTGATCCATTCATCTTTAAGGAAAGGTGGGGTCAACTGTCTTTCTATTAACCCTCAGTTCTTTTCATGCTTGAGGAATCCCTCAATTCTCAACCTATAAATTTAGGCTTAGAGCAACTCTATGGTATTCTTATGTAAGCAAGGTTCACTCAATGAATTCCCAGTAACTCCTAATACTAATATGGGGTAATAGTAATAAAACAAATGTGAAGACCACATATTACCCTGAGGTCCACGAAGGTATGGTAGGTGCTTATTTATATTTTTTTAGTAATGTCCAATTCTTGCCTTCCATAATGGGGCCCATTACAAGGATGAAATTAAGAATGAAGCCCCAGTGAAAGGCAAATATCAATTGAGCAAGGGAGGACAATCATTTTGCCTGCTTATGGGTATATGTCTAGGATCTTAACATATTATTTCAAGTGAAACAAAACCTTTCCTGTATTCAAAGTTTTGTTATCCTATATGCCCTCCTGGGAGATAAAGCTCATATGCAAAGACAGGAGCCATAATCTCATATTCTTCAAGGAAAACCTTACTTGGAATATGGGATAAAAACTTAATTCCCTCCAAGTTTGACCATAGTTCATATGTGCTGAAATTTTGAAAATGAGCTGTGACTTACACAGAAATATTTTTAAAAAATGCATGTAATCAGTATCCTAAAAATCCAATTAATTCTAAATCATTGCTGAAATCATAGTCACTTTTTTGTCATTATGTATTTTCTTAATTAATGGATATGAATAAGAAATTAGAGATAACATGGAATCGTGGATAGAAAACCTGCCTGGAAGTTAAGGAAACTGCATTCAAAGTCCCTCCACTTACAGCTATTCTCTGTGTGACCTTGGTCAGGTCACCAGTTGCTCCTCTGCATTGATTCATTGATTAAAAAATACTTCCTCAAATGTAACCCAAAGGAAGAAAGAAGAAGGAAAAGGAGGAGGAGGAGAAGGAGGAAAAAGAGGAGGGAGGAAGGAAGGGAAGAAGGTAGGAAGGAATGAAGAAAGGAAGGAAGGAAGGAAGGGAAGGAGGAAAAAAGTAAGATATATTGTCTTATAACATGCCCAAATGTGTATAAGTAAATATTATGGAATGGAATTTGGCCATACTTGACATTTATTAACCCTAGTGTTTTAACATTCATACATTCATCACTCTGTTTTTTGCTCATTTCTATCTGCTTTCAAATTTTATATCGTTTTCAAAATCCATATTGTCATTCCAGATTTTGAGGAGGATAATGTGTGTCACTTGAAGGACAACTTTCAGAAAATGACCACTTAAACTTTTGTCTACATGCAATCAGGATACATTCTTGCAGAATGTTGGCTTACCCACAAAACAAAAGATAGCACACAGTATTTCATCTGCCTTGCTTGCTTTCTGTTGCCTTTTACATTTTGTTTTTCAGTCTACATGTCTGGAAGAAAAAAGCAAGGAGAGCTTTCTTCTAGTTTTATTGATTAAATTTTCGAGGACGTTTAAATTTTCGGACACAGAAATGTTCAAAGATCACATATAAGGTTATTAAGGTACTTGGATCCTCACTGATTAAGGCAATACACACACACACACACACACACACACACACACATTTTTGACTTAAAGTACTGAAGTGTTTTGGGATAATAAAATTAAATTTGCACACAAATGTTCACACAGTTTCAAAATGAAAAGGTTCAACTTGATTCTACCCTATGGTCCTTTCATTTATAAATTTCTTTATTCTTTTGACCCAGAAATAGTAGTTCTAGGGCAGTATCCCAAAGAGGTCATATGAATGGGAAAAGGACCCACATGTACAGAAATATTTATAGCATCTCTTTATGTGGTGGCAAAGAATTGGAAATTGAGAGGATGCCCATCCATTGGGGAATGGCTGAGCAAGTTGTGGTATATGAATGTAATGGAATGCCATTGTGCTATAAGAAATGATGAACAGGCTGACTTCAGAAAAACCTGGAATGACTTGTATGGACTGATGCTGAGTGAAGTGAGCAGAACCAAGAGGACTTTGTACACAGTAACAGCCACATTGTGCCATGACTAACTTTGATAGGCTTAGCTCTTCTCAGCACTGCAAGGATCTAAGACATCTCCAAAGTTTCATGATGGAAAACGCTATCCACATCCAGCAAAAGAACTATGGAACCTGAATGCAGATTGAAGCAGACTATTTGCTCTCTTTTATTTTGCTTTGTTTTGTTTTTCTTTCTTGTGGTTCCTCCCATTCATTCTAATTCTTCTTTACAATATGATTAATGTGAAAATGGTTAATAAGAACATATATGTAGAGCCTATATCAGATTGTGTGCCACCTTGAAGAGGAGGGAGGGGAGGGAAATGGAGAAAATTTAAAACTCAAAAGCTTATGGAAGTGAATGTTGACAATTAAAATTATATTAATTAATTAAAATAATAAATTTACTTATTAAGTTTGCAAGGAACCAGGCCAGAACATCTTTCAACAAGATCTACTAAGAAAAGCAATCAGTGGATTGAAGGGAGCATCTGAGAAAATCATCACCAACCATACATAGGGAACCCTTTACCTTTATGTAGCACTGAGAAGTTTGGAAAGGGCTTGCTATCTGACCTTCTTTTGGGCATCCCAATGACCCTCTGATGGCAGTAAGATAACAGATTAGAGAAAAATATTGCTGATTTCAGAATTGACAGAGGGAAATTTACAAGTGAGGAAACTGAAGCCCAAAAATATCATGTGGCTTGTCCACAGTCACACAATTAGGAAGTTTCAAAAGTGGGTTTTGAATCCCAGATAAACATAATTCTAAGCCCAGCAAGCTATATCCCCAAATAAAGATAAGGTTGATGAGGACCAATTATATTTTCAACTAGAGGTTATTCTGATGATTAGTAGATCTTTGAGTCTTTGGAGATTTACTTGGGAATAATCATTACTTATTCATGGAATTATTTATATGTTTCTCTTTCAAAACTATATTTTTTTCATTCCAAAATGTCTAATTTTTTTTTCCTGAAAATAAAAGAGTTGTTCCTCATACAGTTTAGGAAAAAATGTCTTTATCTTATTTTTTTTTTGGCCTGGGGTTGGGGGTGGAGGTTAATGACTAAGAAAAGTGAGAATATCTTCTTATATGTACTCAAGGCATTCATTCAATGGTACTCTCTGATACAAGAATATAAACAAAAAGTATGTGCATGTTTACATGCATATGCATATTTTATTGTTATTATTTAATCATTTCATCATGTCTGACTCTGTGACCCTATTTGTGGTTTTCTTGGCAAAGACATTGAAGTGGTGTGCCATTTCCTTCTCCAGATCATCTTACAGAGATGAAACATAAATAGGGATAGATAGATAGATAGATAAATGGAGTTTACTTAGATGTTAGTGCAGCATTTGAGAAAACATAATTTTACTTTTAATATTCCTGTAGAGAAGAAAGGGAGCTTTATACTAGAAAATATAACTGGACATACAAAGAGGTGGCTGGAAGGCTGGTATCAGAGGGTCAGATGCATTGCTCAAGCCTAGAAGGAAGGTCATCTACTGTAGTCTCATTTCACATATTCTAAGTTGAGAAAGTGAAGTAGAGAGATCAGTGACTTAATCAAACAGGGCTGAGAGTTGGGATTCTCACCCAGGACTTGACTCTTACTTCTTTCACTTCCCTTTCTATATCACATTATTTCTCTTGTGTATATCTTTAGAATTGTAATGAACTTGGAACTTATCCAGCCACAGGATCATACGTTAGAATTAGGAAAGATATTAAAGGATCAAGTTAATCTCCCCCATTCTGCTTGGACATATCACCAAATGATAACTCGAGAGTTGGAATGTACCTTAGAGGCCAACTTGTACAACTTTTTCCTTTTACAGGTGAAAAATTGACTCTCAAAGAGGTCATGAGGTTTGCCCATGTTGACACTGGTTATAAGTGAAAAAAGCTGGATTTCAACCTGGGTCTTCTGGCTCTAAATACAATGCTCTTCCATTGTATCAGTCCAATTCCTCCATTTAATACATGAAGAAACTGAGGCCCAGAGAGGTTAAGTGACTTGTCCACAGTCAAAGTTGTAGAATTAAACAAACCTGGTCCTTTGATTCTATAATAAAGGCCCTTTGTGTGGCATCATGCTTCCTGGTCCTATGAAAACTTCCATTGATGGTCACCAGGTCCTGGTGCTACCTTCAGAATGACCTGCTGAACACTTAAGTATTAAAGTGTTTTTGAACTATTGCTTTAAGCTATACCTGTGGTTTCATTGGAGCAGGGAAGTTTTCACTGTGGAAAATACATCTATCACCAAAGCACATGGGCAACTTGTCAGTGACTTATAATCATAGACAGCAACTCAAGGACAGTAAAAATGGTGGTGTCTTGCCCTGGACCACACAACCAGTAATTGTAAGAGGCAGGAGGTGAATTTAGTACTTGCTACCTTGAGCCTTATCCCATGATCCTATCTCAAACCTCCCAAGCAATCATGCTAAATCCCACTTCTCCAGAGCAAACCAACTAAAAGATGAGTGGATGCCATCAGTGCCCTTTGCATCAGGTGGCAGACTAACTTTCTCCCACAATCAGGTAATTTCTCCCAATGTCTATCACCAACTTAACCTCCCTCTTGCTACCCCCAGGTTCAGGAATTTGGAATTATGTTCAACTTCTATCTCTATTGTCTCCTTTCTGTTCAATCATGCTTCAGGTGTTATTTATGCCTGGCACTCTTCCTTGTGAAGTCTCTTCTGTATTTATCTTGGAAATCCATATATATAAGTCCTTGTTTATCTTACATTTAGGTTGTCATTAACATTATCATAGGAAAAACTTGACAGAAAAGATTGTTAATAACCAAATACTAATACATGGTGTATGGGGGAGAGATCCAGGTTTTTTCCTTTGTATTTTCTCATCCAAAATCCAGCTTCTCAAGGTTGCTTCTGACCTTGCCCAAAGACCATCTTATCTTGGTAGAATTCTTACCCTAGCATTACTCACTGTTCATTGTCTAGGTGGAAGATAGATCCTTTTGTATAGGTTACCTGTAGCAGGAGTAATTTGGCTTGAGATGAGTCTCTTTTTGTCCATAAGTGACAAGATCAATGTCTCATACCCAGACCCTCATTAAAATAGGACCACTTCTCATTATAATATTCATTTTCTCATTAATTTTTGACCAATCAGAATTGATTTCTGCCTGTCAGGATATATAAGCATGGAGTGGCCTCCATGATTCATCTTTGGTTTACAAAAGAAAGCCAAATAATCATCACTTTATTATCTTATGGTCATAATTAATAAAATGGATTGTTAATTACCCAGAACCTGTCTCTCAAACTTTTCATTCATCACAAACTTCATAATGAATCTTCTTATATCTAATCCTTTCACACTTTGGTCAACGCTTCTCAGCACAGTGAAAATATGTAACTTCACCCAATATTGTATTCTGCATCCATTTAATTTGTAGGACATAACTAGGACAGGGTGACTAGGGATTTGTCCCAGAGTGCCAATATTTAGGTTTCACATTTCCTGACCAATACTTTCTTCTGTGCCATTCTAGGGGAGAGTTACTTCAACATCATTTCTCCTGCCTACTGCTTAATCTTCTCTGCGTGTCTCTGGTATGATTATCCCAAATGGGGCAGGATATACCTGCTTATGTTGCACCTCCCACCACCTCCATCAGCCTATTTAAATGAATTTCTTGTGATTACCAAGATTGATAATGATTACTATACCATCTTGACCTTATGTCAAGCACCTACATAGTTATGACCAAATGAAGGTCAATATTGGGAAAGCTTAGACATGTTCAAATTGACTTATCTTTACCTCATGCAAAGGGCAATGCATTTTCGAGAAATGGTACCTTTTAAGGTCTGTCTGTTTCTCAAAACGTTGAGTGATGCTTTAGTTCAGAGACCACCTACATTGATAGAAATTACCAAGCCCTGAAGGATTAATGCTTCTCCTACTTAGACATGCACTATTTTGCAATCCTTTAATTTGAAATATATGTATATTTTAATCATCCCAAAATACATGATGCATTCCTTGATCTCCATTCTCAAGCACTGTTTCTGGAATAGTGTAAACCCTTGATATGACAATATATGAAGGTTGATATGGGTACTTCTTCCAAAATGCAAATTGTAACCCTTCCATAAATTACCATGTAAATCTTGGGGAGTGTTCAAAGTTTCAAGTTCAGTGAGTTACCTATGGTCACACAGTTAATTGATTATTGCAAAGGAGGAGAACTCCAAGCCAAGCACTCCATCTACTTTGACATGCTGTCTCTCTGACTTTTAATATAATTGTATCATTGATTTCAAAGATTGTGCCCATAACTTCATTTGTTTCTTCTCCCATATTTAACTTAGTTGGGCACATAGTAAGTACATAATAAATGTTAGTTGACTAGGACCTTTGGGGGAAAGGATTGGCTAACTCTTCAAGATGCCCAGTACTCTATCAATGGCAGTAGACAATGATTAATTATTCATTGGCTGAATGGATAGATGGATGTTGAAATTTTCTATAAAGTATTGGAAAATTTTGTGGCAACGTGTTAGTAGCTATCTTCAAATGTACATCTTCTCATTGACAATACTTGCTCAAGAAATATCATCTTTATCTTTCTTGCTGGCTTTTTTTCCAAACCTCAATATGGAACACAGCCTCATCTTTTTATTTAATCTTCACATTTATAAGGATTCACTTTTCTGCAAGCATGAAGACTTCCCTAGCTATTTTCCTATTGTTCTCCCAGTCAGCATTAGGATAATTAACATCTTTCCATGATTAACGTCTTAGCCCTGCTCTTATCTACATACATATTTCTCAATCTCTCTTTTCCCCTTGTCTGAGAATAATTACTTTCTTATCATTTATTTCTTTTCCAGTTCTATCTTTCCCTCTAATCCAAACAATCTCTTCAGTGCTGTTAAAGATGTATCTGCAATTTCTTTCCTGTGAAAGTACTGAATGAGTCCCCCAACCCTCCAAGCTTTTCTCTCCTGATACGTCTTGTTTGGTAATTTAAATTTCATGCTAATTTTTAGAAAAGTTGTCTGTATGATTCAGCTTCGTTTCTGTTACCTCACTAAAATGCCCATGTCCCATTGCTTTTTTTTTCTTTACTTGAATGCAATTGATCTGTGATATCATCACCGTGGTGATTCCCTTCAATATTGCAGATCACAGCTGACTCTTGTTTCCCATCTTGTGGGATTCTTACTTCCACCATGGGACTGATTTTTCACTTATACAATTCTTTCATGACTTTCATTACTTTGCTTGTATTTTTGGAACTCATTTTTTTTTTCAGTAATGTGTTTCAGCCCACTCATATCCATCACCTTCCTCCCCCTTTCTATTTAAGTGGTTTTCAAATTTCAGGTCTTTAGAGACTGTAGGGTCCCATAGCCTATAGCCAAGTGACAAAGAAAAGAAAATCTCTTTTCTTTTCCCAACAAAAATGGCATTTGGCACCAGAGAAGTGCTGCAGTCAGCTTCTATGGGTTCATAAGAGCCACTGATTAAATTGCCACAGTCAGCATTTATCCCTCAGAAATGGCAAGCAGGACAAATACAGTCTTGGTTTAGTGTTTTGTTTCTGGTTTAGACTTCATAAAGAGATAGAGAAAATGTTAATAATGCAGATTTTACTTAAAATTCAATCCTGGGTTTTGAGGAGAGTCAGTTATTAAACATTTGCCGGTTCACTGCTGATTGACACTTTCTGTGCCTTTCAGTTTGAAAGTGCTGCCTAGAACAACTAAGGAGAAATGACTTAGCCAGGGTCATATGTGTCATAGAGGCAGAACTGGAACTCTAGTCTTCCTTCCAAGACTCTTCTAATGCCACATGGCCCCTCCTTTTCCTTGTTATGAGGGGAAAATAAACAGATAAAGAATCTTTGTCAAGAAATTTTCCTCCTTTTTGTTCTGTTTCTCCTCCATTAATCAATTTTCCAAAACAAAATAAAACAGTAAGGAAAACAAAGAACAATAACAACAAAACCATAGGCTTCAGATTTGAGGGAGCTCTTATTGTATCCTTGGCATTTCATCTAACGGGGCAGTTAGACAGTGAAGTGGATAGGGCACTAGGCCTGAATTCAGGAAGACCTGCATTCAAATCTGGCCTCAGTCATTAACTAGCTGTGTGACCCTGGGAAAGTCATTTAACCTCTGTTTACCTCAGTTTCCCCATCTATAAAATGGGTCTAAAACACCACCTACCTCTTAGGGTAGTTGTGAGGACTAAATGGGATGATACTTAGCAGAGTTACTGGCATGTCGTACGTGCTTTGTTAATAGTAGCTGTTGCTGGTTGCCATCATCATCATCATCATCATCAGTCTAGTGCGTAATATGTATATTTGTACCAGGTACATGTTCAAGGCCACATAGATCCCATTTTTTACAGAGCTTGCTTTCCTCATCCAATTTCAAGTGTAAGAATTAATTCAGGGATATATTTAACTTTGCAAGTGAAGGAAAAGCAGATTAATTTTTCTACAAGTCTCTTGTTTGTGGACATCAACTTCCAGAGAAAGAGAAGAGCTTCTATTAATGTATCTGTGAGAAAGAGACCTGGCTCTTGTTGGCTAGAATTTGTCCTCCCCCCACCCCAACTCCTTATCTGGTAAGTGTTTAGATGTGGCCTAAGACTCCCTGCTCTTCCACCTTGGACCTCTATAGCCTCAGGCAAATTGCTTCGCATCTCCAGGTCTGTTTCCTAATCCTTCCAACAAGGAAGGTGCTTCCATGCTCTCTTATAATCCCTTCAGTCTGTCTAGCAATTAAGCAAAGTTCTGACCATCACCATTCTTTCAGTCAGGTTCTATTTGCTCGGGATCCCGAGTTCCTGAGTACTCTTTCAGGTTCTTGAGTGATAAGAAAATAAAAATAGCTCTGGGAAGATTGGTTGAGTGACCAGGAGATTAGACATTCCCATGACAGCGAGTCATCTTTGGGCAAGAACCAGCTTCCCATTGTATCACTTAATGCCAATGGAGGGGTAAGGGAAGGGAGCTTGCTTGTGTTTATTCGTAATTATATCTGTTCAAAAACATTCAGCTGAAACAAATTCTCAAATTCACCAACTCCTCATGTTTTACCAAAAGCTAGAAGCCGTGGATTTCCTTCCCCCTGTGATTTCTGCCCCTCTAACCACCCTGGCCTTAGATTATCATCCCATTTCCGTCATTCCCATTAGATGCCAGTGTACAACACAGTAGGAGAAATGCTTTAACTAAGTCTCCTTGTCATCTGCTATTTTTTTAGCCTCTTCATTTAAAGAGGAGGGAAGTAAAACACACCTTTCATTTAGAGCTTTTCACTGCTCTCTCCCTGATCATTTGTCTTTTTGACTGCCTCATGGGACTTCTGTCTGAGCTAAGAGGCCAACGCTAGTCATTTTTCTTCAGTGTATTACCACCTAGCAAAATTTATATATATTTTTTCACAAGCTGCACTGGTGGCAAAAAGTGTTGAGGGATGTATGATCCTCCAAGGTTTCAGAGACTGCCTTAGTCTGTTTTTTACGTCAATGGGTCCAACTCAAAATGTTTTTGTTTTTGTTTTTAATTTATGAGGTGTTCTTTGAAAGGAAAGGACTCATACAGATTTGGATGGGATAGATGCATTTAGAAGATAGTGAAGGAAACCAAAGTGTCATGTTCCTCCCCTTCCTTTCTTCTTTAGCTTTGTGCTTCACATGAATTGATGCTCTATAATTTCTGTTTAGATAATTAACTTTGGGCATAGATGGATATCTGGAGACTTAATATACATTGAACTTCATTTTCAATATGGACAATGTTTCCAGGCAGGCATTATGTGGGATAAGTGATACATTGCACTAGCATTATAAATGAGAAGTTGTGGATGCCTCTTTAGGTCTTTATTAACAAGACATTCTTAATGCAGCAAAATGGAAGTGAACAGAATCTGCATGCCAATGTTAAATCATAAAGTCATAAAGAAAGCTTTGCACATTTTTATGCTCTACATTTGTCATGCCATATATGCCTACAATCACTTCTGGTTTGCATAAAGAGAAAAGAGTAAAATATGATTTTTTTAAAGGGGAATATATTTCAAAATACAATGTTCATTATAACTCACCTCTGGATTGCCTGTTCTGGGTAGCTACAAACTGCTGAGAACTGCTGGGAAGGGCTTCTTTCCCAGGCTAAGGATGAACATCAATTGGCTTTTCAAAGTCGTAAGATCATAGATTTAGAATTGGAAAAGACTTATGAAGTTACTTAGGTCAATGTCTTGCTTTCACATTTAATGAAATTGAGGCCTACTGAGCTAAGTGATTTGTCCTCGATTGTAGAGGTTTTTATTGGTAGAATAAGCACTCAAACCCTGGTCTTCTAACTGCAAGTCCAGCTCCCTTTGCACTTACATAAATTACAATTATTATATGAATTGTTAATATTATTCCCATGGTTAATATTGTTGTTTCTTTTACTGTTGTTTAGATAAGGCTTAGAATAAGTGGACTCTATGGTTCCTTCCATTCTGGGACACTTAGAAACATTCACTTCAATGGTTTGTGTCAACAGGCATTTGAATGTGCAATTTCCCTGGGTTAAATTATTCTTCCTTTAAAGATAACCCCTAAATTGACTTAAGTAGTCCTGATCTCTCTCCTGAACACCAATCCTGTAGCTCCTGTTCCCAAGGGTTATTTTGAGGAAAGTAAAACACACCTTTTATTTCGAGCTTTTCACTGCTCTCTCCATCTAGGCATTTCAAATTCAACATGATGAAAACAGAACTCATTATCTCAGTCCAAAGCCCAAACTTTGCCATCTTCTCAATTTTCCTATTTCTGTTTAGAGTATCCATAACTATCTTTTCTAGTCAACCAGTTCAGAAGCCTTGGAATCAAATTTACCTTCCTCAGGTCTCTCCCAATCCCAGTCCATCCTTCACTCAGCCACTGAAATGACTTTTCCTAAAACACAGTGGGTGCAATCATGTCACCTTCCCACTCAATGACCTCTAGGGGCTTCCTAGCTCCTCTAGAATAAAATATGAATATTTTGCTTGCCATTCAAAACCCTTAATTACCTAGCACTCTCCTACCTTTTCAGTCTTCTTACCTCTTACTCAGCAACATGCACTGTTTGATCTGTTGACACTGATCCACTGCCTGTTCCAAGAAGATGACACCTGGTCTTTCAGTCCCAGGTGTTTGCTGGGGCTCTCCTACATGTGTGGAACGTTTTCCCTCCTCATCTCAGCCTTTTGGCTTGCCTGGTTTTTTTCAAGTCCCAACTAAAATCTATTGGGCACCTTTTCAATTCCTTTAAATTTGAGGGCTTCCTCTTTTAATTATTTCCAATTTTTCCTGCATATCATTTGTTTGTACATATGTGTTTGTTTGTTGTCCCTCCTTGAAGTCAGGAACTACCTCGACTTTTTTTTTTGTATTCCCAGGGCTCAGCACAGCTCCTGACACATAGTAGGCACTTAATAAATGTTTATTGAGGAGCTGCCTGATGAACAATGTCCAGAAGTTGGAAAGAGGCAGATGTAAGCTGGTAATTCAATTCTATGAAACAAACAAAAAACTTTTTAACATTTAGAATTCTATTCAAATGGAATTGACTGCCTTTTCAGGAGGAATTTCTCTCTCTAGTCTTCTTCTCAAAAAGCCTACTGCATTGCTGATGGGATATTAGTTAAAGATATGCCGGCCTGGCTGGTTTAATATGTCTTCAGATTCTGGGATCCTCATATATGTAATTCAGAGAGCTCTTGCACCATTCTAAGAACACAACCTTTAAGTATTCAGATTTGAAACAAATCTCTTTATTCTTAAGCTCCCAGCTCAGGAAAGAAAATAACAACTAATGGTAAAGAGGTAAAGGGGGCTCTGCAGACCTTGGGGATATCAAACATCTCAAAGAAAACATCACTTTGCTGTGTTAAGTGTAAATGATTCAGAAACATACAAATTACATTTCCTTTAAAATACTCATGGGGTGAACAAAGTGTCAAAAAAAATGTTTGATTCATTTGTTATGGGGTTTGTTGGATGCAAGAAATATAAAAAAAAATTCTATTACCTCTGATTTGTCCTCACTTTATTTTGTGTCATAAAGAATATCCCCAAGGGTGGGAGCAGAATGCATATTGAATTGGTGACAGAGAGCACTACTACTGGTGTGACCTTTTTGGTACTCTGCTTCCTCACCTATAAGTGCTTCAAATTGGACATGATGGTCTCTGAGATCCTTTTTTCTCTAAATCTGTGTGAGAATGTGACCGTCTCGAATCAATGCCAGATGACTATCTGCCAGTTCATTAATCCAGAGGAGATTCTTTTCAGGGATTCAGCTTGGACCAGCTAGCCTCTGAGCTCCCTTACAACTTTGACATTCTGATTCTGACAGTAAGGACTTCTCAGTTCAGGTTGGAAACCCTGCCTCTTGCTAGATGTGGGACTTTGAACAGTTAGTTACTTCCAGGAGCTTGAGGTGTTTTCATTGCTACAAGGAGGAAGCTGGGCTAAATATTCTGAAAGACCCCTTTCAGCACCATCATTCTATGATTCTAATTGTAGGCTGACCACTATAGAAAAAAGTAATGTACTTGGAAATCTGGACGTTCTTAATAGCTGTATGCTCATTAAGATGAAAAAGCAATGCAAATAGCCTGCTTCTACTGTAAATGACACCATTCGTCTTTGAGTTCTAATGGGCTAAATGCTCATTGTAACCAGATCACAAATAAATCCTGCTTCCTTTTGTCAGTATTCAAGTTTGTCTAGATCATATTATTATAGAACAGTATTCTTATGTTGGGATAAAAGAGTGGAAGCATTAACATTTACAATTCTCACTGGCGAAAATGCAGATGACATACACTATCATTTTGTAGCCGGTAATTCAATTGCTGGCACATTAGGATTTTTAACATTAAGGCCTCTGCCATAAATTTCACTTCTGTGTTCCATCAGTAATGAACAAATGCTGAATTATCTCCTTCCTTAGACATACACCATTGGAATCCATTTAAAGTGCTTAATGATGTATTAATAAACCATGATTTTCCAGCAGAGTTTTCTGAACTCCCATCCCTGGCGCCAGTGCCTGCACTGCCAATCAAATTAGAATGTCATCGTTTCTTAGTAAATAAAGGTTAATTGGACATAGAAAAGGAAATTGAACAGCAGAAATACCCATAGTGGCCTTGTTCTTGCTTAAAAATGTGTTAGTGCATTTCCAGAGTTTTTCATATGGGGCTCAAAGATCACGGGGAACACAGAATATGGGGCTGTTGCCAGCTTTTTACAAAACATGTGTGCTTTCAGAAATTTCATCTCGGCCCCTATATAGGCTCAGAGATTTGGGCTGAAAGTAGGGCTGGGCTGGTAAATTATTAACAACTGGTGCCTTAAAGGAAAAAAATCAACTAGCAATGCATTTTAAGTTTATTTTGTATTATTAATAACTTTCCATCACTTTCTTGAGTTTAGATAATCAATAAAACAGTACATCAAGTCCTGGTTTGTGGCTTACGCATAAACATTCATACTGATTTGTTCAGATACATTTCTGAGGTGTAAGTACTCATACTGGAAATTTAACAGTTAACTCTGAGAGTAGGTTAAAGCTGGCTCCAGCAGACTGACTAGAAGGGATCTCCAAGTCCAACTAGCCAAATGTGCTTATTTTAAAGGGGCAGTTAGTGATACAATGGAATAGTCCTGAGCTATCATTTAGTGGAAAGGGAGCCAGGCCTAGAGTCTGGCAATGGCTGGAACAAGACCACGACAGCTCCTCTGATTCCAAATTCTGTATTCTTTCTCCCTTTACCACACTAGCTCTAGTGATCTTGTTCCCATGACTATTTTCATGTAATGGCTTCCCTGACTACTCCCTGGGGGAAAAAAAATGATAAGCATTGCTAATATTTCTACAGATCTTCACAGTTCACAAAGTGTTTCATAGGAAAGTATGTGTATATTTGTGTGTGTGTGTGTGTATACATACATATATATATGTATGTATATATGTGTGTGTGTATATACAACTTTTGTGGTTTGGATGTTATTATGAACTCTATTTTACAAATGAGATCAAAAAGATAAAGGGACTTGTCCAGTGTCAGACAGATAAAATCAGAGGCAGGATTTGAACCCAAACCTTGGAGCCCCAAGTTATATGAACTATGCAATTGCTCGTGCCAACTCAAAAAATCAGTGGTGTTTATCCATTCGTGCTTGGGAAGTTTTCAGTTCTCCCCAATTTTTTTTTAGATGACTATGCCAAAAAATAGTGATTTCCCTATTCTCAGATCACAGCAGAATTTCCCTTCCTTCCAACCAGTCTTCTCTTCACCTGTGAGTCTGCTTGACTGAGGCAACTTCTACCTTTTATAGAATGAGAGTCATGCTACTAGGTGACTATAAAGGATATATTCAGATGAAATGCCTGCAATTCATTGGGCTTGCAGGATGTGGTGGGTGTGGAAAGACTATATAAGCAGCTCTTGGTGACCATCTAGACCCTGATTTTCAGAAAATTTACATATTTGTTGTAAGGAAAATAAGCATTCTAGCATCATGTAGTCTTAGAAACTACCCTCACTCTGGAGGGAGCCCCGAGTTCAGATTTTACCTTTGATGCTTACTACTTGAGTGATTTTGTGTAAATCATGCAAATTTCCTTTACTGCATCTCTTCATCTATATCTGAAGAGTTTGGACTAGAAAGCCGCTCAGGTATGATGCAGCTCGTGATCTTTCATCTTGGAGGAATCATAAGACTGAGAGCCCAAAGGACTAGATCTCAGTTCTCATCCTGTTACCCACAAAATGTGAAATCTTAGTCAAATGACACATCTATATTTCCATTATTTCATAAGAATATTGATCTGGCCCTAAATGTCTTAGGGTCATCGATTTAGAAGGAGAAGAGTACTTGTAGGCCACAAAATCCAGCAACCTCAACCTAGCAGTGGGGGGAACTTGGGCAGGGAAAGTTAAAGTGATTTGCCCAGATGTTAGATGCAGAGCCAGTTTTTTATCAGTGTCTTTTGACTCCAAATCCATTGTTCTATACAATGCTTGCTCTGCTAGGGAAAACTGGTAAAAATGTATTATTTTTGTATTTTCATCAAGGTTAACCTCAATCCATAGACAAGTCTTCCATTTGCACAAACTCTTTACAGAAATGAGAAATCATGCAGATGGGTCATTAATTGATTATACCTTTTCAGTCACTGTTAAATTTTTAATTTTAGTAAAAGCTCTTCCAGAGGTATTCCACTCCTTTGCAACCTTCTCCCCTGTTCAATATCTTGACACTTAATTACAGTTGTCTCATGTTTAAAATGTAGTTGATGGGTTGGGGCCAAGATGGCAGAGTGAAAGCAGGGATTCATATGAGCTGCCCCACCTTCCCCTCCAAACAACAATAATGCCTCAAAATGAATTCTGCTGTAGCAGAATCCCCCCAAAAAATAGATGGGTGAAACAGTTTTCCAATTGAAAATAACTTAAATTTTTTTCAGAAAATGTCTGTTGCTGTGGTGAGACTGAAGTGCAGTCCAGCACAGGCCATGCATGGCAAGCCAGTAGTAGCCTTCAAGGTAACTGCATCTGCAGTAGTGAGTTGAAGGCTTCTTCGTCCACAGCTTATAAGGGGTCAGACAGCTGGGCAGAAGATTACAGGGGAACACTTGTTAGCAACGGTAGCAAAATTCTGTTGCATTGCCCATACATGGTTCCAGCTCACAGTCCCTGAGCAAGAATGTGCACTGACTGGAGCAAGGACCATGGTCACAATTCTATGGTAAATAAGAGTTTCAGTGGTATCTCATAGACCACAGCATGGACCAGAACAGTGATTACATCTCTCCTAATGTCATACAATCACTAAAGAATAAAAACTTACAGACCCTCAAAACTAGCTCTGAAAACAGCTACAGAAAAAACCTCAAGTTTGGACAGTGCTCCCTCCACCACGGGAGTGGGATCCAACTTTAACATAAAGTTAAATGTCAAGAAATATGCAAGGAAAAAAAAAAGAGCAGACAAAAAAAAAGAAAAAAGAATCTGACCATAGGAAGCTATTACAGTCACAGGGAAGATCAAAAAGCAAACTCAGAAAAAGGCGATGAAATCAAAGCAACTAGCTGCAACGCCTCAAAGAAAAAATGGGAATTACTCTTAGTCCCTGGGAGAGCTCAAAAAGGATTTTACAAATCAAATAAGAGAGGTAGAAGAAAAATGAAAGGAAACACAAAAATTACTGAAGAAAATAAGACCTTAAAAATAGAATGAGCCAAATGGTTAAAAAAAAGGGGGGGGCGAAATAAAAATCCACTAAAGAGAGCTCATTAAATAGCAGGATTGGTCACATTAAAAAAAAAAAAAGAGGTACAAAAATTAACTAAAGAGAAGAACTCCCTGAAAAACAGAATTGGCCATTTTTTTTGGGGGGGGGAAGAAAAGAAGGCACAAAGCTAACTGAAGAAAATAATTCCTTAAAATTAGAATTGGGTAAGTTGGCCTTCCAGGTTCATGGGTACAGTCTTTTGAATGAGCCCAAGTTTTACAGAACAAATGTTTTTATTAAGGAAATTTGTTATGTGAAGTTTAAATTCGATCAAAAGTTTACACTTGAAGATCTAAAGGGTCACATGTGGACTTGAGGCCACAGGTACCCCACCTGTGGCTTAGAATGTGATATTCTGAAGCTAGGATTACAACCAAGAAACACCTACTCAGCAAAACTGAATGTAATTCTTTAGGAAGAAAAATTATATTTAATGAAATTGAGGATTTTCAAGCATTCCTGATGAAAAGAACAGAACTCGATAGAAAATTTGACCTTCAAATACAAGACTCAAAAGAAGCTTAAAAATGTAAGCAGGAAAGGGAAGTCATAAGGAATTCAATAATTAAATTGTTCACATTCCTACAATGGACAATGACATATGTGACTCCAAAGAATTGTATCATTTTTAGAGCAGTTGAAAGGAGTATATATAGACAGAGGGCAAAGATGTGAGTAGACTACAATTGAATGTTATAAAAAAAATAAATTGAAAGGGTGACCCAAAGGGATGCACCGAGGTAAAGGGAAAGGGACAGGTAGAATGGGGTAAATTATCTCACATAAAAAAAAAATAAAGATGCAAAACAGGTTATACATTGGAAGGGAAAATGAGGGGATGATGGGAATTGCTTGAACACTTACTCTCTTCAGAACTGGCTGAAAAAGTGAATCACACACACACAGTTGGGAATAGAAGTCTGTCTTGCACTACATGAAATAGGAAGGAAAGGAAAAAAAATTAAAGAGGGATTTGGAAGAAAGGGGAGTTTGGAGGATGTGGTGGTCAGAAACAAAATACTTTTGAGGAGGAAGAAGGTGGAACAAGAAAGATAAATGGGGCAGTGGAGGCAGGATTGGTAATCATAACTAAATGTTAATGGGATGACCTCACCTATAAAACATAAGCAGATAGCAGTTGATTGAAAATAAATTCCTACAATATGTTGTTTAAAAGAAACACACTTCTGACAGAGAGGCACATAGAATAAAGGTAAAAGGCTGAAGCAGAATATATGATATGTCATCTGAAGGTAAAAAAAAATAATACTAATAGTAATAATAATAATAATAAATGCTATTATAGCAATTCTAATCTCTGACAAAGCAAAAACAATACACCTAGTTAAAAGAGACAAAGGAAAACTACATTTTGCTAAAAAGAAAAAGGTATCATAGGCAACGAAGTAATATTAATAGTAAACGTATGCACAAAATAGTATAGCATCTAATCAAAGGAAAAGGTAAAGTTGTTACAAAAGGAAATAAACAGTAAAACTACACCAGTGGCAGACCTTAACTTTCCCCTATCAGAATTAGATAAATCTAACCATAAAATAAATGAGAAATAAGGAGATGAAAAGCATTTTAGACAAGTTATACATGAGAGATGTTTAGAAAAATATGGAATGGGATTGAAAGGAATATCTATATCTATATCTATATCTATATCTATATCTATATCTATATCTATATCATCTATATCTATATCTATATCCATATCTATATCATCTATATCTATATCTATATCTATATCTATATCTATATCTATATCTATATCTATATCTATATCTATATCTACATTTTCCCTGTGTGGTACATGGCACCTAAACAAAAACTGAACATGTATTAGGGCATAAAAAGCTAACAACCAAATGCAGAAAAACAGAAATATTACATGCACCCTTTTCTGGCCATTATGCAATAAAAACTACATTTAACAAATGAACATGAAACCAGACTAAAATTTAACTAGAAAATGAACAATCTAATCTTAAAGAATGAGTGGGTCAAAGAACAAATCATAGAAACAATCAATAATTTCAATCAATACATTCATTAAATGTTGACATTAAATGTCAATGAAGAGACAATATACCAAAATTTATGGGATAAAGCTAAAGCAGTACTTAGCGGTAAATATTTATCTCAGTGCTTACATCAACAAAATAGAGAAAGATCAGATCAATGAATTTGGCATGCATCTAAAAACAGCTAGAAGAAAGAACAAATTAAAAATCCCCAATTAAACATAAAATTGGAAATCCTGAAAATCAAACAAAAGATTAATAAAATTGAAAGTAAGAAAACCATTGAACTCATAAATAAAACTAGTAGCTGGTTTTATGAAAAAAATAAAAACAAAAAAATAGATGACACTTTTCTCAATTTGATTTTAAAAGGAAAGGAAAAAATACAAAGTAGCAATATAAAAACGAATTATGAATTCAACACCAATGAAGATAAAATAAAGTCAAATATTAAGAGCTATTTTGCCCAATTATATGTCAATAAATCTAAGAAACTAAATGAAATACATAAATATTTACAAAAATATATAAATTGCTCATATTAACATGAGGAAATAGAATACTTAAATAACTCTTTCTTAGAAAAACAAATTAAATCATCAATGAGCTCTATAACAAAATTCCCATGACCAAATGGATTTGCAAATGAATTCTACAAAACATTTAAAAATTATTAATTCTCAATATCACATAAACAATTGGTGAAAATAGCCAAAGAAGGAGTCCTACCAAATTATTTTTACAAAGCAAATATGGGGTTGATACCTAAACCAGGATGAGCAAAAACAGAGAGAGAAAACTATAGACTAATTTCCTTAGTGAGCATCAATGAAAAAATTTTAAATAAAATATTAACAAAGTGATTACAGCAATAAATCACAAAGATCATATACTATGACCAGCTAGGATTTATACCAGGAATGCAGGGCTTGTTCAATATTAGGAGAACTGTCAGTACGATTTACCATTTCAATAATAAAACAACAAAAATCATATGATTACCTCAATAAATGCAGAAAAACCTTTTGACAAAATACAGTATTTGTTCTTATTAAAAATACTGAAATCACAGGAATAAATGGAGCTTTCTGTAAAGTGATAAGTAGCATCTATCTAAAACCATCAACAAACATTATCCATAATGGGGATAAGCTAGAAAGGAAGGAAGGAAGGAAGGAAGAAGGAAGGAAGGAAGGAAGGAAGGAAGGAAGGAAGGAAGGAAGGAAGGAAGGAAGGAAGACCTCTGTTTTCAAGGAATCCAGAGTCTAATGGGGAGACAATATGGAAGCATTTTGTACAAATGAGACATATAAAGAGAAAATTGACATCAATTACAAAATAATGACAAAAGAAGTATTGTTCACTTCATGCTTCTAGGTATAAGTGGAATAAGTGGAGATTGAATTTGCACTCAATTCAGTACCCAGGAAGGAAATATCTTGTCCAAAATATTAGGCCATGATGTTGTTGTTGTTGTTGTTTTTAATTTAATTTCTTCAGGTAAATTTTAGATTTTGCCTTAACCAAATATGAAATTTTATTTGAGATTTTGTCTATGCAATACTCCAATTACATCTGAAAAAGACAGATAGACATATTAGACAGAAAGAGATGATTGGTGGATAGACAGATAGTACATTTAATAAGCCCCTCGCATGTTCCAAGAACTGTGTTAAGCATTAAAGATACAAAGGTGAGAAAATAAGATGGGTCGTACCGTGCCTTTTCTAAAATGGGAATGTTAGATACATACACACACGTATGCACACATACATTCACACACACACACATATATCTTCACACATATATGTGTGTATTGTATATATGTACACAATATGTATATAATGTTTGTATATGTATATATTTATGCATACATATACAAGCCTATGCATTGTGCACCTATATGATTTATATGTGACCATTCACATATCATATATATGTATATATGCGTATAAATATATATGACTAATTTATGAATAACCTGTTTTACACACACATGTGCACATCTTTTTATGCATGTATTTATGATTTATATGTGACCATACTTATATGTGTATAAATGAGACTGTGAATTGTGAAGAATCTGATAAAAAACCTGAAATAATTTATAATCTCAAATCCTCAATAAGCTTATATTCTAATGATTACCTTCCTCTAAGCTTTCACTACCCTGGATCTACATCTGGGAATAATTTATCGAGTCATGCCTCCCCTCTTTCTTGTTTCCTTTTCTTTTTCTTGAAAAAACTAAAATAAAAAAGCCTTGATAAACTCAGAAGAAGGCTTATTTTATATAGGAAAGGGGCCATATATCTAAATTTAGAGACAAATTTTGAAGGAATTTCCTATGCCATTTAATGGAAGTTTCTTTAAAAAAAAAAGACACACTGATGTTACTTGTTTGCAGCAACACTACTGAACAGCCCTGAAGACTTGTTTACCACTTTCAATTAATTTTTATTTGCCTATTTATTTTTTGGGCATCATATGTTGGTGACAAATTCAGTCACAGAAAAGCTACTTTCATCTGGTAAGGAAAGTTTCACAAGGTTACCAGGAAGGTCACCATCAACAGCCATCTCTGAAAGATCCAATCAGCCTCTGCAATAGGATTGGCCCTGCTTTGTGCTTATCCATTTAATCTGCAATTTATTTCCCCTGGCTTGTTATTTTTAGTTTGCTACCTATCTCATCATTGTGTAATCAGGTTCAAAAGTTCTTCCATTGTGTGACATTATGTTTGTGTAACAGAGCTGCCTGGCGATGCTTTTTTTCATCATCCGTCTTGGCTTCTGCATTCTGGATGTTAATGGGAAGGTCTCCACTTTTAGTGTTTTCTTTTTCTCTGATTTTGATATCTTTCTGTTAGTTTTTTTTTTTTTTAGTTTACACAGAGAACCACCTATATATCTAATGTTAACGGCTCTTTAAGACTTCTTGTGACTTGTGAAGAATCTACTAAATATACCAAATACAATTAGTGGAGGACTCAGTCTATGAGACATGGGCACTTCTGGGTCCTGCTCATTGCATAAAGAAATTTATTGGGGTCTCTGTTCCCTGGTATCTATGATACTGTAAAGTGAAGAGTCAAATCAAGACAAGTTTTCTTTTATCAATGATGGGACAAATTATTTGATTATTTTTTTTTTTTCCTGCTGAAATGACTAGTTGAAACAGCAACAGCAAATAACAGCAATATGGGAATCTTCAAGAAGATGCCTGGAAGCTGTGAGGCACTCTCTCTAGTAAGGCTGGCTTGTATGTGACAAGTGTGACAGAAAACCACTACAAGTGAATGAGATCTTTGGCTGTTTTTAGAGATATTTAAGGAATGAGGATGTGATAGTTCTGCTAGTGTTGGCTCTTGGCTGTGTAGACATGTAGACAGTGTAGAGTTTATGTGTAGAGTACTCCACTGTGTTCAGAGAGACATAAATTAAAAGTGGCATCATGTAGGTGTCATCTTCCCTTTTAGAGTAGATTTCATTCTTTGAGAACAGGGACTGTTTCATTTTCATTCATTCATTCATTCATTCATTCACTTCTTCATCCCCAGTGCCTAACACAGTACTTAGCACAGCATAGGTACTTAATAGATTCTTGATGATTGTTTGCCAAAGTAGTTTCCCGTAAGCACAGCTGTGACAATGCGACTTTTTGATTCAATAACTTCTAATGACTTCCTACTGCCTCCAGGTTAAAATATAAAACCATCTGTCTAATTCTTAAAGGATTCTGTGAAGTGAACCCTAACCTAACAGAGTAGACACTAAATAAATGTTGGTTGGTTGATTGATTGATAAGCTGGAGAATGTTCACACGAAGACAGCTACAATGCTGAAGGCCCTCAAGTTCCTTCCATGTACAGATGGATTCAAGTAACTGGAACTATGAGAAAACAGAAGACTTGGGGGGGCAGTAAAAGTACGTCACAATTACCTTCAGGTACTTTAAGAGCTACAATTAGAAGGCAATTTAGACAAAATTCACTTGACCCTAGAGGTTAGAACTATGAATTATTAGACCACATTCCATAAGACAGAAGAGTATCAGTCTTAAGCCCAGTTTTGAAATAGGGGATCATTGTCCTGGGTTGTTTTTCCCATTTCTTTCAACACCCATTGCTTCTACCATGGTGCCTAGTGGAAGCCCATCACCTGGATGACTTTATATCCTTTGAGCTCATCTTGTAAAATGCCTGCCTTCCCTCTAGCTAATATGCTAAGCTTCCCAGGTCACAGGATTATCCCTATTTACACTTTAACAGGAAGAGTCCAGAGAAAACCCTTAACTCAGTCACTATGGCAGCCTAATAGAAGAGATATGTTGGGAGCCTTTCTAATTCTCTTAAACCAATTGCAAAGCCAGCATCTTGTTCTGCCTCTGGGTAGGTTGTAATCAGGAATTCCGTCTATTTAAGGAACCGATAAGTGTTGGACATATTGTTATAGACAACCTGGTGGCCAAGGGAAAAGAAGGTAGAATCCCATTTCCAAGTGATGTGAAGTTAGATGAGAACATGAATAAAATAATGTTAATGGAACAACAAAATGAATGCTCCATAATTATAATGATTATTTTTGGCTCCAAAGAGTAGAAGGAGAAAAAGCATCACATTCCCTTTTTTGCAGAGTTGGGGGCACGATGGTTGTGGAGCAATGTATCATTGCATATTCTATGAGACTTGGCAAATATCTTGAGCAGTTTGCTAAATTGCTTCTATTTATATGTCTGTCTCTCTGTTTCTGTGTCTTTGAGTCTGTCTGTCTGTCTCTCTCTCATACACACACAGACACACAAACAGACACACACACATAAATGTTCTTTGTTGGAAGTTTACAAGGGCAAGGGAGTTGGTCTTTAAAAGAATGACATAATTATAGAAAGAGGGGAAAATAATAACATATTAAACTGTTCAAATATATCCAGGCCAGGGGACCCTCTTAAGATATATGAACAAATCCCTGAGTTGATTAGAAAGGTAGCAATAACCTAGGACAAATAATGATAGACCATAGTGCATTTTGGGAAGAAATTTTAAAGTCAAATAGGTTGGCCCTGGTAGAATTCATATGAAAAAAGAAACACATCTCCTCACAGGCCAGTGAGAAATACATAGAGTTGGAAAAAGGAGGTCATGAGAAGATGTGTGAAACTGGAATGTGGGAAGCATGGAGCAAGGCGGCTGCTACAGAGAAAGGGACCAAGGACCTAGGATTCTTCAGAATGAAGAGGAATGAGTAATGTCAGTACATATGTTTGTTCCTAAAACTCCTCCCCCAGAATTTATGGTCGTGGTGGTGGGGGAAACATTTAAAATGCACCTATTATGCATTTACAAATATCACATTTGATATACATTACCAATGTGGTAATCCTTTTTCTCACTTTGGGGTCCCTCATGAAAGCTTCATGGAAAGGCCTGAGATTTTCCTTTTGGTTAAGGGGGAAATGTACTTACCTCTTCTCATTTTAAACATTAACTCTGTCTTTAGAAATTCTGCTAAACAAAGTATTGTGTTAGCATGGTTGTACTTATTGGTAATATCAATGGGAAGGGAAATTAGAGGAGAGGAGAGGCATCCTAAAGTCAGTTAGTCAGTCAGTGAAGATGTATCAAGGATCTAAGTGATGCAATATTATGGGTTGTGCCAGATCACTGTTTCTGACTGAGACTTAGAAGCTCAAAAAGAAAGAGAAATCTACAGATACTTCAGAAAAATGTCTATGAGAAGAGGAATGTTTATTCTAGGAAATCCATCTAGACCTTGGCTAAGTAGTAGGTTGGGGTGGCATATAATGGTGGCTGAACAACTTCCTTCCAAATCAGGCTCTAGAGTTGTTTGCAGAACAAAGTTATAAAATGCTTAAGTCAGATTTATTAAGATAATTAACAGGCAATTCACAAGGAAGGAAAATCCTCCAAGGTGTCCAATGCAACGGCCTTGCTGCGTTCTAGAGGCTGTTTTCCTAGAACCTGGGAATCTCAGACCAAAATGGATTTGTGTACTTTGCCAAAGACCTTTTTGTCAAAAGTGCACCAGGCATAGTACATTTTAGGCCTGGCTTTTGGATTTTAAATGGGCTTAATACAGGGTTGGCCATCATTTGCTTTTGCTTTTCTGGATCACTGGTTCACTTTCTCTTTGTTTTTCACAGCCACAAAAAAGAATTCATGTCTACCTAAGGTTAAAATAATGGTTATTATCTGAACTTTAGGAAAAGGAGGGAAGGGAAGGACTGAAAAGCTTCTTCTCCCTCCTGACAGCTGTTACCACGAGGATGTACAGTCAAATGCCGAATAGTCTGAATGTTGGCCCTGGAGAGGTAGCCCTAATCAGAGAAGGAAAGCTTGCTTGGCAGTCTGCTGGCTCTTCAGAACATTAAGCATTTTATTCACTCATCAGTATTTTGAGGATCTGATTTTCTGAAAATAAAATAAAAACAAAAAACATTTTTTTTCTCTAATTTAAAAAAATATTTCTAGGTTGAGATCACTGAGACAGGTATTTCATTCAGAAAAGATAATTATTTTGAAAATGTGTAAGTCACTGAAAGCAGAATATTGATACAAACAGATCACTCAAACAGTGGGTTTTTAAATAAATAATGTTATATATCACAAATAGAACATGTGTGTACATACATTTGATACATACAATATCATTGAAATATAATGTAGAAGTAACTGAGCTTTTCTGGGAACGCCCAGATAAATGAACATGGAAGTGTCTTTTGGAGTCTGTCCAGGTTGCCTAAAATGATGGCTCTCTGTGTCCTCTATCACATGGGTGAAGGTAGCCTTCTTTGCTTGGCTGCATAGTCCTTAAAACTGGTGAGACTGAGACAGTCACTCTCTCTTTCTTGTTATATTTCTTTCCTGCTCTGCTCCTTTATGTCATATGGAGGGAGATGTTCACAGTTCACTCACAATGCAGGAGAAATGAACTGAACAAGTGAAGGAATTGCTTCCTCTGCTCCCCCTTTTGCCTTGACTCCCAAACAAACCAGCATTGATGTGTTTGACCTTCTGCGTTGTCCATCTTCAATTTCAAATGCCTCAATAATCCCCATTGGACCCGGAAGTTTAAGTTCTGGTGAATTAGGAGCCGGAATGCCTAGAGCGATGGAACAGTCAGCCAGCGTGGCATGGAAGCCCAGAAAAGCCAGGGGCTGGGAACTCGAGCTTGAAGGCAAGTTTGGACTTGGATCTGGGACTGTGCTGGTCAGGAACTAAGGCTGCACAGGAGGGAAAGGGCACTTTGTTTCCCACGTGTTAAGGAAGCAAGCTTATGTATTTCTGAATATATTTTTGAAACAAATATATCCTTACAAAAGATAATCTGACATATAACAGTGAAATAAAAAGCGGGATGCAGGAGACTACCCCATCATTGAAAAAATACTACCATCAATGGGGGTATGCGGCCACTTGCAGAGAGCTTAGATATTCCCAAATCTTGGAGGATTAAAGTGCAGGGGGCTCTACCTCAAACCTCGGCAGCTCTGTTGATGGGGGCCGGAATCATGACAGAGAGTCTAGATACCAACTTCTTTTAAGGGTGCCAAAAAAATTGGAGGGGTAAGATGAAACATAACCTACTTGTCATTCAGGCAGTAGGGAGCAGGTTAGCAATGGTACAAATATTCTGTCTTTTAGAACATGGTTGAATTAAGTGTTCATAGTTCTGACTTTTATGATCAAGCTAATCTTATCTAATTTCATTTCCGTGTGTGTGTGTGTGTGTGTCTGTGTGTGTGTGTAGTCATATAATACACAGGATATTGTATTCATGTTTAGTCATTTTTCAGTCATGTCTGACTCTTTGTGACCCTCTTTGGGGTTTTCTTGGCAAAGATACTAGAGTGATTTGCCATTTTTTTCTCCAAATAAGCATGAAGTGATAGAGTCAAAAATGTGTCTATGTATGTACCTGTGTATATATGTATATGTATGTTAGTATATATCCTATATGTGTGTACCACACACACACACACACACACACACACATATATATATATATACACTATATATATATATAGTATATATATACATATATACTATATATATATATACATATACATATACACATATTTTGTCAGATCGCATGAGTTCACATCATGTTTATTATATGTATCATGACTATTTGGAAAAGGAAATGGCAAATTACACAAGTATCTTTGCCAAGAAAACCCAAAAAATGATCATGAAGAGTCAGACTTGATGGAAAAAAAAATTACTAAACAATATCCTGCTTATTTTTTGACATCATATATCAATACATTCTAGATATAGAATATATTAATAGAAAACAATCTTTTGAGAATCAATGAAGGCTAGAAACGTTTAGGTGCAAAGTGTGCAGGGAAGGAATACCATGGGATATAACTGCACAGGGAAGATCTTTTTTTAGTAAATAATTAGTTCCAGCAAGAAGCTAAAGAAGAGAGGTGAGGAAGAGCACAGAGAAGTCCCCTTTGGACCATGAGATCACAAATGGAGATATGGAAGCTATCTGGGTTCTCAGAGGCTTTCTAGCTAATCTATTGACTTGATAAATGAGGAGATGGAAGAACAGATAGTTTGGAAAACTTGTCTGAAATCACATGGCAAGTATATTCCAAAGGTGGAATTTGAACCCAGGTAATCAGGTTTTGGGAGTCAAGGTTCTTGCCTCTGCAGCTCTCTATCTCTCCTTGCTAAAGAAAAGTTGATTTTCTCTAGGTGCTCATGTACTACTTGAGGTCCAAAGATATCAATCTTATGAAAGAAAAAAAATATATTCCATAGGTCTCCTTTTAAATTACTATTCGCTCACCCAAATAATCACCAGTGACATACTCATTTTACTTAGGAAACCAAAATGAAAATATAATCATTGTATCCAGCTGTATTTCTCTTTTAAAATTATGGAATTACCAGCTGTTCCTTTGTAACCCCTGTTATACTGGGAGGCCATTCCTGATGATTATCAGAGCAGTATTTACACTTTATTAATAATGTTAACTTAAGCCTTTTATAGTTGTGCTCTGCAAACAAACCTGGAGCCTCTTAGAAGGTTGCTCATGGGAACAGGCCTTAAGCAATGACCAGGCCAAGAGAGAAGCCCTTGTCTCTAGGGTTTATCTTTGTGACACCTGGAAATAACATGAAAGTCTTTGTCGGGAAACAACTAGACAGCCAGCCTTCCCTAGGGGTTAAAGAAAATGCTGGGAAAAGCAAATACCTGACTCTAATAACATCTGGACCACTTCAGCCTTGCTGTGGTTCCAAAGGAGCAATGCAGATATGCTCATCATTCATGTAGGGAGATGAGATGCAGACTGCAGCTGTTTCCTGAATTATCATTTTCACAAACATCTTTCTAGAAACAAGGCTGACATCCTCTCTTTTCAGAACTGCAGGCAGCAAATGCAAAATGCAACTAATCCACTCTTGAGTTACCCAAGCACAAAATTATATTTCAGCAATTGCCTTGACAGCTAAAACACACAGGAGTGTGTTTGCATGTGTGTGTATATGTGTGTGTGTTGTTTGTGTGTGTGTGTAGTTTTCTTTCCATGCTCAGATGACTCAAAGACAGATGAATCAGTTCTTTTCAAATCCCCCCCAGGATCCAAAATACAGTAAGCCCAAGCCCCCCAGCTGAATATCTGGGCTGAGATCAGACATGAGAAATAGCTTTCAAATTCATTTGTTTTTCCAAACTAGAGAAGTTGAGGGAGAAGGTACATTTTCATCCTAATTAAAGTGTCTCCATAACAGTCTTAGACTCTGGACCACCTTTTGAAAGATATCACTTCAATCTCTTCCTTACCAAAGCTGGTGTAAATTCTAGAGGAAGTCTCACTTCAGTGGCATGCTAGCAGCCATTACATAAATTCTTAGCAGGAATTAGATACTTGTGGAAAAGTAGCATAACTTATGGCTGAATCAAATATGGGACTGTATTATTTCTGCATTGTCATAAAAATGAAATCAAATCTCAGATCGTGAAATGACCCAAACAGAATTGGAGGAAGAAATAGCATAAAGGAAGAAGACAAAAGATAGCCTGTGTAGTAATACAGTGGATTTCAAAGTCAATTGGAAAGTCAAATCCATTTACTTGCAATGCTCCTCTAATGTTATGCTATTCAGTGAATTTCTCTGAAATAATATCTGAATCTTTGAGTGCTACATCAGGCAGGGAATGGAATGTCAATAAGTTAGTCATAACCCAGACCTTGACCGCTGAAACACCCTTCCTAAGAGGTATGATTGCAAAGGGTCAAATGCTAATATAGTTAATGTAGTAAAGAAATATTGGAAGTCATGAAGTGCCTGACTAGTAGAGAATTCTCAGATGACATTCACTTTTAAACTCAGAATAATATGACGTCTCATTCTATATTTGAGCAATGGAACTCACAATGGCACAATTTTCCTGCAGCCAATTCAATTTTCTTCCTTTTGGGCATTTTTCTAGTCAAACAAATGATGGAAAAATTAAAGTCAGTTGGCTTCTATAGGATGTGCCCATAGAATAACTGAAAACGAGGATCACTCAGAGGGCAGTCGTTGATAGGAAAGGGCTTTGGCACATTATAAACAGAGAATCGAGAAGGAGAAGTGGAGCAACAGATGTCACCAAAGAAATGCATGAGTGGAAAAGGAGTGGTTGAAGAGCTAGGGAGAACCACTGGGCAGGCCATGGGGCTCACTGAATTCCTTCAAATGTCCAGAGAACTAAAGAAGGTGCAGAGCACAGTGTGAGGACCCTGTTTGGAAAGCATATCAGATATGTGTCTCATGGGTTGGGTAGACATCAATGGGTTGTTACATGAATTAACACAGGATACTCCAGTCCTGATAAAATCATAGGAATTCATAAGATCATAGATTTATACATGGAAGGAACATTGGAGACGGAACCCTTCCTCCTTATTTTACAGATGAGCTGAGGCAAAGGAAATCCAAGTGGATTAGAGAACATCATGCTAGTAAGCTGGGAAGCCTCAGCATGAGATTGGAAGGCAGGCCTATTGACATCAGACTTGGTTCTTTTCCTTGACAGCACACTAGTGCATAGTTCGTAAGATTGCGGGATTTCCAAGATGGAAGAGACATTAGCAGGAATCTATACCTACCCATTCCTGTACAAGAATATTATATTCAGTAGACCTAATAAATGATTATCTAGTAATGGCTTGAAGACCTCCAGGGCTTGGGGGGTGGGTCATCTCGTCCCAGTTAATATCCTCCACTTCCCAATAGTTAGAAAGTTTATGAAGTTTTTTCCTGCCCTCAGGCCTAAATCAGCCTCTGACAATCCTATGCCCTGCTTCAAGCATTCCTCCACATGATTATTTTCTATGTATTTGAGGAGAGTTACCATATCCTACGAAGACGTTTCTTTAATGCCTAACATCCTCAGGTTCTTCAAATGATGTTCATGTGTGCTTTTTTTTTTTTCAAAAAAGGAACAAGAAAAGGGATTTTAAAATTAAAGAAAAACAACATTGGTATGATAAATGTTTACTGTAAATCATCCTCCCAACACTTCTACTGACTCTTCTCTCAAAGTTTCTGATCTCTCAGTCTTCCTGAGACAAGGGCTGAGGAATCAACATAGCAGTCTTTTCCAGAAATCTGTAGTGACCAATTCGGATATGTTGGACAGTGACTGAATGCAAAATCTCCAACATAATTTCCTTTATTGCTCAAAATGACACATATAGGAAAGAGTACCATGGATGAAGAAAGCGCATTGTCCAATTTAGGATTTTTGTTGCACTGATATCATACAGAGCTTTACTGTCAGAATACCGTTACATGTATGTTTTTCAGATATACTCTATATAAATGAGAAAGAAAAGAATGAATAAACAAAGCATTTACTAAGTGTTTTCTCTGGGCGAAGTGCTGGGCTAAGTACTAGGGATACAGATAGAAGAGTAAGCCAGTCCTTGTTCTCAAGGAGCTCACATTCTAGTGATAGGGACAACAAATCTTGCAGGTTTCAGTTGCAAGTCTGATGCAAAGGTCCTATGTCTGTTGGATCCAGCAACAAAGCAGATGATAACACCTTTTCTTTAATGTCATTTCCACTGTCAAAATCATGCCAGTTTCTGAAATTAAACAATTTGACAGCACCAAAGATTTCAGTGAAAGATCTTTCTTTTCTGTTATCATCAGTAGATGAGGGTGTAGCACTCATACGAGAAATAACCAGGCTGCTTTTGCACAGGCATCACTTCCCAAGATAATGGCTTTGGTATGGGGTAGAAGCATTCACATTCCCAAGGCCTTTGGTTTTAGGGTTGTGTGCTCTCTCTGTCAGACTCTGAGGGAAGATGGTGGCCAATTTGGTGGTGGTCATTTCACTTGTCTACCACATGATGCTTCCTATCTCTCTTGAAAGTGCCTTAGACATGTATAGGTGGATATATTATGATGTTATTTTAATGACACTAAGATTCTCACAGAAACATCCAGATTTTGAACATCAATATTCTTGTGGCAAATTTGTATGTCACATAACACCATGGTTTCCAGAGAATGGAAGTTGAATATCACACAAAGGGTATTAGAGAGATACATGCTAGATGTGAGCAGACTACAACCTAGTTCCAATGAGAAATGATGCTGATGTGCTATACAATATATCCCCAGAGAAATGTATTACTGAAGAAGAAATGGCTCAGTCACCTATCATCTGTGAGGGATAAACAAAATCTTAGCCAAGTTGCCTTTTTGATCATTGATCAACAAAGACAGGTTTCCTGGCTGAACATAGCTGAACCACTGGTGGGGACCTCTGGAAAGATACAAAAAGAGTCAAGGATGAAGAACAAGGATAGATGGTCAGTAATCTGCATTGCTGGAGAGAGTAACTATTTGAAGGAGGGCATGATTCCATCCTAATATCTAAGCACTGCATGGAGGACTTATGGGCCCCCAGAGTGGTTTGCTGCTTCTCTAAGCACTCTGGGTAGATTTTTTAGGAAGTATTAAGGAAACAGGGCACAGTGGAAAAAATGATTGGTATTTCAGTCAAAGGACATGAATTTCAATACTAATTTGACTAATTGTTTATTGTGTTATCTTGGACAAATCACTTAACTCCAATGTTACCTCATCTATAAAATGAAGGCACTGGATTAGATGACCTCTAATACCACTTCCATGTTTAAGACTTGTATCCCATGGTTCTTGGAAGGAAATAGACAAAAATATAGAGCATAACAAAGTATGCATTGGCTCCTGTCTGCATCACTGGAGGGAGCATCCTCATTGAGTGGCAATGTGTGCATTGAAAAATTGACATATTGCAGAAAGATTTCAGTTTGCATTATTACATACGTCATACATCACTGCCCACCACAATTTTCCCTAAGGAAGTTCCACTAAACTTCAGCCTCCATCAATGGTGGGGTCTTTTGCTCAGCTGCTTCCCCACCTCACTGCACCCCCTTACAAAGCTGGATTAAATTAACAGACATTTGAATTTGGTGGTCAAATATTAATTCGTGCAATATTAGTTATATTGGTATTTAAAGAGGCTAAACAAGCAATTTTGGGGAGGGCTTGATATTTAATTCAATGTATGCATCTTACATTAGACACCAGATCCATCATTTCCTCTTTCTTTAGATCTAATTTCTAACTTCTTGACATTTGAATTTTGGAAAGATTAAAGATTATAGCCTATAAAATAATGCAAAGATATCACTGCAATAGCAGTTTAACAGACTTTGAGCAGTGAAGAAAATAATGGGGTCCAATATGACTGTCAGAGAACTCACATAAATGCCTACATTCAATCAATTACTGTGCCATGCTCCATGCCAGGCACTAGATAAATGCAAAGATAATGGAGCCATGACCCCTGCACTTGTGGAGTTTACAATGTCCCACAGTTAAAGGGTGTCAAATACAATAAACAATGGCTGGCAGTTTGTAAGCATTGAATGCATATGTTTAAAATTTACATTTCTTTCTTTTAAAACATTTTTTAAATTTTTTTTGGCATGAAATAAATATTCCAACATACCTCATCCCACCTATGTCCCACTCAGAGTCATCTCTTAGAGTAAAAAGAAAAATAGAGGAATCAGCAATTCAGCAAAGCTATTCAAAATACCACAAGTCTGACATTGATCCAGAATTCCTCGCCCTTAAACCCAACTCCACAAAAGAGTGGGGGGTGGGGAGGGTTGGCTTCTCATATCTTTTTCTTTGGGGCCAAAGCACAATTTCTCTGCTTTTGTTTTGCTTTGGTTTTTGTTGGCCTTTCTGTTGACTTCATTGTCTATCACTGTGCATTTCATTTTCCTTATCCTGATTATTTTACTTTATATCAGTTCATAGAAGTCTCCCTATAATTCTCTATTCAGTTTCATTCATGTACTAAATACCTCCTGTTTACAGAATATTTTCTTTTCTACTAAGGGAAATATATATATATATATATATATATATATATATATATATATATATATATACACACAAGGAAATGTATAATTTAATATAAGGTGATGGTTAATATTAAGTAAAAAACTGTGGGGCGTGTGTGTGTGTGTGTATGTGTCAAAGGGCTGAAAAATTCATTTTCATAGGAGATCATAAGAGGGAAGTTGTTACTGTACCAGTTGAATTACAGATGGTTTCCTGGAGGAGGTGGCCTTTATGTTAGGTTTTAAAGGATGGGGACAAAGTTTATTACCCATCAATGGCATAGTGTAAGCCAAGCCTTTGAGATATGAGAGCTCAGTGCAGACTCAGCAGATATTATCAATACATAGCAAAGTACCTGTCCAATTGTAGGTATTTCATAGCTGTTGTATGATGGATCGATTCATTTATTCATTGGATCATAGATTTAGAGTGGGAAGAGACCTTAATTCTCATCTACTTCAACCTCCACATCTTACAGATGAGTGAATGAGGACCCAGGGTGATGAGGTCATTTGACTAAAGTTACACAGAGAGTGTCAGTGCTGGGAATAGAAACCAAATTCTCTATTCTAATCCAGTGATCTTTCCCCTGTACCATGTTGGCTTCAGTTTGGCCAGAGCATATCCTGTATCAAACAGAGTACTATGAGGAAATAATCATAATCATAATAATTTCTACTCCATTAAAAGCCATGCCATTATCCATGCTGTGAGTAAACAGGGAGGGAAGGGCAGGAGCTGTCAAATAAGGGAATGCCACCCAGGGTGATTTACAGTGGGGACTTTTTGTTTCCAGGGACCTTGTGAATAGCAATGAAGACTTTGCAGAAGCCCTGAGTCACCAAAGAAGTGGGCTCTGCTGATAGAACTGATATAATTTAGCACCTCATCTAGGAATCAAGAAACGAGACAGAGCATCATAGGGGTGCAGGCTAGGCCTAGAATGGAAGTGCCTTGGGAACAGGGATTTGCTATTCTTTGAACTTGTATGTCCAGTCTCTAGTATATGATTAGCACTGAGTAAATTGACATGGAAGATGGAAGAGTGAAGGGTGATAATTCGGGTGCCCCAAGACAACAAGATGCATCAGAAGACACAGTAATATCAGTATCCAACCTTATAAAAATGTATCACTGCAGATGAACAGGCCCTTACTGAGGGTAAGACGTGAGGGCATGCAACACAGATGGGAGATACAAACATGTTCATCATGGACCAATACTGCAAATGACATAATAATGCATTGCCGGTCATTGCAGATTGATTTGAAGAAATAGGTGCACCCACAGCACCCATAGCTCCAGTTGGGAAAATCACAGACTTAGTGAATTCTGAAGAAGGAAAAGATGGGGAATCTGATGTTATAGAAACCTTCACTTAACATAAAATCCAGACGTTCTGCCTGACTAATGCTAT
The DNA here is from genome assembly GCF_003287225.1 of Phascolarctos cinereus. Lineage (NCBI taxonomy): Eukaryota > Metazoa > Chordata > Mammalia > Diprotodontia > Phascolarctidae > Phascolarctos > Phascolarctos cinereus. The sequence continues at coordinate 474,888,024 of NW_027555958.1, read as the reverse complement.
GAATGACAAGAATGGTTCCAGTAGAGCAAACAATTCTGAAGAGGCCACAGGGATATTTAAGTCAAAATGTAAAGGAAAAAAGCCCTTTTGAATGAGACATTAGGAATCTAACTGTTAGGCCAGGTATACTCAAGCAAAAACATTCACAAGAGCTAGAATTTGCTATTCCCACCAAAAATGCACACATTCTCCTGTAGCATTTGACAGAAAATGTAAAAAGAAAATACTTCTGTGGACTTGCACACGACAGTTTATGTTGTGGCTGTTTCCATGGGGGGAAAAAAAAACTATGGGAGAAAAAGCATTCTCAACAAATATTCCTAAGGACAAACATCAAGCACCATTATAGAAGAAAAGCCTGGAGAAAAGTCTGGAAGACTTCTGTTCTTGAAGAGAAAACTTCAAATCACAGTGTCCATTTAATGGAAACAAAAAAGGAAATATGTGTAATGGATTAGCTAGCACTTATATAATAATTACAAGCTAGCAGAGCACTTGGATGGATCCTGTCTGCAAACCATTGAGATAGGTGCTATTAATATCCTTACATTATGAATGAAGAGATAGAGCTGCTAAGAGGCCACGTGATTTGAATCACATGACTGGTATCTGAGGTAGACTTCACCTCAAGTCTTCCTGAGTTCAAGTTCAATGCTCTGTCCTCTGCACTTCCCAACTGGCTCTAGAAAACATGTTTATCAGATATTCTCAGTGCCCTTAATCAATGGCTGGTAGTGAGAGCCAATCAGGGAGTCAAAGGAGTGGAAAGGTCAAAATAAACAATTCAACCACTTTGTAAACATTTACCTTATGGTCTGGGGATGCAAAGACATTAGAGAAGAAAGAACCTCTAAAGGCGGAAGATGTAGTCAATTTGGGGTCAGTTATATTTTCACAAGAAATGAAATTTTTTAAAGGCAAATTAAACAGACATGACACAGAAAGCATATGTTCCATTAATATCACGAACAGGAATATTATTACACCAAGGAAAGTGGGCTCTGCCTAGAATGTGGTGATGATTAAGGAAACAAATAGTGGTTGTATGGATTTGGTCAAAGAAACTGAAGAGTTCATAAATGGTATTCAAGACTAGCTCTTTCCTGCTAGAAATTACAGGAAACTTCATCTTAAGAATCTCAGGCCTATTGATAATGCATATTATGCCAAAAAAAACAAGGTAGAAAGCATACAAAATATACTGAGTTTTCAAAAGATTCAGCACAAGTTAAGGCACCATGACAAGAACTATAAATCTGAAGGCTGTTGTCTTCCATAAAGAAATAATTAAATGTTATATAGCACATACAGATGTAGCAATATCCTTGAGAACTTTCACAAATAAACTTGATTACCATCAAAGAATTAACACAGATAAACTCACTGCTCACAATCACTGAGACAATCAAATGCCATTACTATCTCAACCACATGAGGAAAAAAATTAATATAGAGATAAATCAAAACTTTGTGGGAACAAGAGATAATATTTTAAACACATCACCTCGTGTGCAACTGAAATTGCACCAAAGATGTTTGTGGTAAACCTCTAGATGGTGAGCTGCCATCCTAAAACTTTACCTCATTAAATTATGAAAGTAGCCATTTATTTGTGCCTGCCTATGCAATAGTCCAAAGAATATTAAACGTAAAACAGAAACAGTAGGATAGCAACTTGTTCCAGATCACTACTGTCTTAACTCCATTGAATTCAAATAAAAATGGGGTGGTGGTAGTAGTTGTAGTAATGGTGGCGGTGGTGATGGTAGCAGCCTTAGCGTAGTAGTAGTGGTAGTAGTAGTAGTGGTAGTAGTGGTAGTAGCAGTGGTAGTGGTAGTAGTAGTAGTAGTAGTAGTAGTAGTAGTAGTAGGTGGTAGTAGCGGTGTAGTAGTAGTAGTAGTAGTAGTAGTAGTAGTGGTAGTCCAGCAGCATCATCAATCACTTAGGCAGATAGATGGTGCATGGATAGAGTTTTAGGCATAGAGACAGGAAGACCTGAATTCCAACATGGCCTTGAACACTTACTAGCTATGTGACCTTGGGTAAGCCATTTAACCTGTGTTTCTCTAAGTTTCCTTAACTGTTAAAGGGAGATGATAGCAAGACCTCACAGAGTTGTTGTGAGGCTCAAATGAATTAGTATTTGTGAAAAGTGCTTAGCACAATATTTTATACAAAGTAGGTGCTACATAAATGCTTATTCCCTTCCCCCTCTTAGTAGTAATGACTCACACTTATATAGCACTTCATTTCAGTTCAAAAATGATTGAACATAGGGAAGCTAGATGGTGCAGTGGATAAAGCACCAGCCCTGGAGTCAGGAGGACCTTAGTTCAAATCAGCCTCAGACACATAACACTCACTAGATGTGTGACTCTGGGCAAGTCACTTAACTCCAAATGCCACATTAAAAAAAAAATGATTGAACATGCCTCTATTATGGAGCTGAAATTGTGTGAGGTTCTTGGGATTAAAAAAAAAAACCTAAAATGAAATACGAGTTGCCCCCAAACAGCATAACATTCAATATAATATGTACCCATAACAGTAAATGCAAAAAGTAAACAAAGTTAAGATTTTTTTTTCCTCATTGGGGGAGGGATGGAATAGAGGAATAAAGAAAATCTAAGTAATGACATCACCAGGCAATTATTCTGTTCCTCCTTGGTGCCAGGCACTGTGCTAAGGACTGGGGATATAAAAAAAGGTCCCAATAGGCCCTGCCCTCAAGGAGCTTGCACTCTAATGAGTACAACTAGGTTCAGTTTAGTATGAATTAGTAAGAAATCCCCAGAAGTAGTGTGAATATTTGAATTCACGTTGTTTGGAGTTATAATTATTTATAATACAGTGATTGGTTCCAGCTCAATGGAAACACGCAGCAGGAATTCAAAGAATGTGAGCACTTTGCTCTGCACATTCTTTGCACAAAGCAGAACAGAGCTGTAGTTTAAAGGCTCCTCGAGGTAGCTAGAGATTCTGAGAGGCAAAGGTAAGATCGTAAATCATTCCAGGCATTGGAGATGGCTGGGGCAATAACAGAGACTGGAGATCTTAGGTCAGGTATCAAGTAGTTGCACATACAAAGTCAGTCTGTAAAGATAAGTTGGAGCCATCTGTGGGGGATTATGAATGCCGGAAGAGATTTTATTTTATCGTAGGGGCAACATAAAGCTGCTGCAGTTTAAGAATTTATTTTCACATCAAATGGGAATATAGGATGAGATGGCCTAAGTCCTTCATTCCTGGATATATCAGCCTGGAGCATACTCTGGAGGCAGCACGGAGTCAAGAGAGGTTTTTGAGCAGACGTATTCAAAAACAAGTTTGGATGGGGGAAGCCAGGTGGTGCAGTGGTTAGAGCACTGGCCCTGGAGGACCTGAGTTCAAATCCAGCCTCACACACATAACATTCACTAGCTGTGTGACGCTGGGCAAGTCATTAACCCCAATCACCTAACCAAAAAAAAAAAAAATTCGTGCTTGGTCTAGAGTCCTGAGTTCAAATGTGGCCTCAGACATTTGGTAGTTTTTGACTCTGGACAAGTCATTTAACCTTGTTTGCCTCAGTTTCCCCATCTGTAAAATGAGCTAGAGAAGGAAATGGCAAACCACCCCTGTATCCTTGCCAAGAACACCTCAAATGGGGTCAGAAAGAGTTGGGCATGACTGAAAAATGACTGAACGACAAGAGCTGGTAGGGGTATGAAGCCTGGAAGAATGACAGGAAGCAAGAGTACATGTGGGTGATAGTGAAATCCCATTACTAGATTGGTGACCTTGGGAGAATGGGGGAGGGGAGCATGAAATGAACTGGGTAAATGGATTGGCCTAGGAAGTAAGGAAGAGGCACAGAATCACCCACTATATGTGGAAAAAGCTCAAAGGCCGCTTGGTCCAAGCAGAAGAGGAACAAAATCTCCCCAGGCATCACATCTGCCAAGTTTCAGCCTTTGCTTCAATATTTAAAATGAACGTCAACCAACAATTCTCAAAGAAACGCCTCATGCTCACAGTGGGCTCTGACTTTCAGGAAGCTTTGAGCTTGTTTCCCTGGGATCAAGCCTCCATTGGCCTGATTGACCTTCCTTTACCTCGTTGCTGCCACTTCTGCCCTTTGCTGACTACCAGCGGAAAGAGAGGCTATGGTTTCCAATCCTGACTCTACCACTTACTACCTACCATGTAGGTATTTATAAAATACATGAGTATTTTAATATTTGTAAAAGGAAAGCATTTCAGAGGAGAGAGGGAGGTGGGGAGGGAGGGAGGGAGACAGAGAGACAAAGAGAGACAGAGGAGGGGAGGAGGGAAGACAGACAGAGAGACTCAGGGAGACCTCAAGTCAATGCCTCCTTCTGACCTTTACTGACTACAGAACCCAGGGTGAGTCACAAGCTCTCAGAACTCTTCCATGATTATAAACTTTAGAGACAACATCAACCTTCTCTCTCTCTCTCAATACTTTACCTCACAAGGTTGCTGTAGGAGTCAAAAAGTGATAATTTATATAAATATTTTGCAACATCAAATAACGAGATAAATGTGAACTATTATTATTGCTTGGGGGCAGTATTTCTAACACAGTGATTGAAGTGAACATGCAGAGAGTGTGCCCAGATTCATTCCTGAATGCAGAAACTGGAATTGACTGACTTCCTCAAGTGGTGAAACATCTAGATTTCTTTATGATTTCTTGTGGCAGAGAGGAAAGGAACAAAACTATTTCTTTCACTTTTCTGCATTCAACAAAATGGAAATTTTCATTAAAATTAGCGCTGTGAGATTAGATGTAAATCACAGAATTGTGGAAGGTCCACATGGGAATGATGGGGTGTTGTGATCTCAGTTGCCATAAGTAAACATTATAACACACCCTCCTCCCCCACAGAAGCAAGCTCCCTGAGGGTACTTTTTTTTTTTTAACCTGGTATGCTCAATACCTTGCACAGTACCTTGTATATTATGCTTATTGCATTGAAACCTCTATTTAATAATGTGATTCTTGTGATGTCTCTTTCAGATCCACACATATTCTGATCTAAAAATACAGATTCAGATGTTCAACGAGTGCCAGGCTTCTGGCAGTGTAGAAGGATAGTTGTCTACACTGAGCTCTCTGGCTTCCTTGGAAACTTGAGTCCTTCATGCCATCGCATTACAGTCACCAGCATGCGATTTGTTAATGGTGGCCACAGCTGACCTATTGTTTTCTAAATTGTCAGGCACAGCCAGAGCATTACATTTTAATTCTCCCACCCTGCAGGCAGTCCTGGTAGCTGTGCTATCACAAAGGGGCATCTGCAGACTAGTCAGAACAGAACCAGTTCCTCCTTGTGATTCACTTTATCAAGGAAGGACATGTGTGTGCCCGTGCGCGCGCATGTGTGTGCACATGCACAGAAGAAATATATTAATATATATTCCACAGAGAGAGTATACATCTATTGCCCATATATCATGTAATGTGTAAATTATTGTGTTTGTTTTTTAGCCTATATATGAGAAATATATATTATATCACATATACTTTGTTTCTCATGTATACATATATGCACAATGCATATATACACAGCACATATATGTACAGTATACATATGCATGTAGTATGAGCATGTATATATGCACGCATGTGGGTACATAAAACATACATGCACTTAAGTGTTCCTTACTTTGAGGTCAAGTTCATATCCACAATGACATAGTACCTCTTACATCAAGGATCTGTCTACCTAAAGAAACATTTACAGTAAATACTTTGGAAACATATTTTAGCAGATACAATGTTGAACTTGATATCAGGAAGACTTGAGTTAACATTACCTCCTTGTGAACCTGGGCGAGTCATTAAATTTCCCAGTGACCCTAAAGAACTCTTCTCCATGACGATTGTCCAAGATGGCACCAGTCTACTTTAGTGGCAGGAATTTCTTCCCTTGGGTTCTTACTCCCACAAGTCAAGCTAAAACAAAAACAAAACGAAATTTTGATTCTAAACACGTTACTTCTCCTTTGCTTCTCATACCTAAGATTTACTTACTAAGTCATCAGTGGGTTGAGATCCATATCGGTGAAGGCATTAATACCAGATATTTTCCCTAACACACTAAATCATAGATCATTTGTGTATCTACATACATTTGAAGGGTTCAAACAAAAATATCACTTATGTGGGTAACCTTGTTTTTATATCCTAAGAATATACTGACAGCATCTGTAGCTACCCAGCAAAACATAGTATGGGCATTGTTGCTAGCCGCAATATATTTTTTTATCTACTTCAATATGCATCTCCTCAGAGGTCTTGACTGTTTATCATCTCATGGATTCCTCTTACTTCTTAATTGATTGCCTGTAACATGCCCATGCAACATCTGCCATGACTGACCTCTTGGGTGTTCTCTTCAACTTCCCCTGCACTGGCACTACTACACCTTCATGATGACCTGTTCCTCTATGGCCGCTACACTTTACCTGATCGACTTCCATCTCACGTCCGCTACAGGACGACATCTCACATATCTTTGCCTGTAGAAATCGCTTCTCTTTATAATAACTTCCATGGTGATTTCTTATATCTGTCATAAGATGGTAATTATTGAGGTAGCTAAGGTGTTAGGGATAATATGTGGATAATGTGTTTCACTCCACCTCATTTTACAGAGGAGGAAACTGAGTCACACAGAAGTAAAATGAATTGACCAAGATCCCACAACCAGTAAGTGATAACAATGGGATTTGAAAGGAGTCCTTCTGATTCCAAATGCAGTGTTCATTCCTCTGTATCATACTATGCCAACTGTTAGCTGGTGGCTGACAACTCTTCAATTTTCATTTCCTTTGCTGAAACATTTTAGACCCACTCTTCCCACTATTTCCTGTATACAACAAAGTTATTGTCTGAGTAGCATTTTAAAGCCAATTCCAAATTCAGTCTCATCATTTTCACACACACTCCCCAATTTTGAATCTCTATCTGTCATTTCCATTTCTGACTGGGGCATCATTCCCTCAGTTTTTGAACTTACCAAAGTGGAACTTTCCTCGAAGGGCCTTTTATTTCATTGTATAGTATATTTTCTTAATGGTTTTAATTTAGTTGTTCCTATACCAAGTCACAGACTATCCCTGTCTCTTTTCTCCCCACCTCATTCTAGTTAACTCATTAAAATCTTTAAGCAACAAAAATTCTTGCAATATTGTTTCTTATATTGCACTAAAAACTTCCTCCTTACATCATTTTAAAAGGAGTTTTATTTAAAACTCAACACCAATCATTAATTCAACAAATTTTAACAATTACCATTTAGATTTAAATTAGCTCATTTCACCTTGAAAAATACAATTTTCCTTCTTCTGTCCCTCCCTCAAAATCCTCTTCAGGATTCTTGGTTCATTCATTCTCATTTTTTTTTTCTTTTTGCATCTTTATGCTTAGTATCTGGTCCTTTCTTTTGTTCTATTTTTTGTAATTTTAATTATTTCATAAAAATATCATTTTAGGTTTATTATTCATAGTTGTCAGACTTAATTATGTTGCAGTATTCTACTACATAAATGTACAATTTATTTAGCCATATCCTAATTGCTTAAAACTTGGCTGTTTCTATTTTTTCAATTATATATAATGTTTCTATTTAAGAAAAAAAACAGAAAACAGCTTGCTGGTTTCCTATTTTTGTGAATTCTTTCAGAGATTTGTCTCATGCTGCATTTACAAAGGTCAAAGGGTGTATTTAGTATGTACCTTCTCTTGTATTGCCCCATTGCTCCCCCACAATTGGGTTTGCAATTCCACTAGCAATAGATGAAAAAGCTCGTTTCTCTTTCTCTCCAGGTCGCTGTCATTCAAAGGACTTTCAAAGATCTAGAGACTTCAGAGGTCACCTCCTTAAACTCTCTTATTTTACATATGAAAAAAAAGACCTGAGGCCCACACGGTTAATTCCTATACCCAAGGTTGAAAAAAATCCTGTGTAAACCCCGGTTCTTTGACTCCAGCTCCAGCTTCCTTTGGGCTGGTTTGGGGAATGGGAATAAGCATTTATATGCAGCCTACTGTATACTACCCACTGGCCTAAGGTCTTTACAAATATATCATTGGATACTCACAATGCTGCCAAGTAGGTGCTCTTATTACAGTTGAGGAAACTGAGGCAAATAGATATAAAGTAATTTGCAAGTAACAGTCAGAAGCTCCAGTCAAGGCCCTGCTCTCTGCTGCAACACCTCAGTGCTATAGACACACATAAGTGGTATAGGAAATCACGAAAGCTGTTGTTTTCTAAGCTTATGAACAATAAAGAAATCCAGAAGTGCCCATAGCAAAAATTAGCTCATGCAACCACCCGGCATTTAAGGGCTTAAGAGTGGCACGTCATAGCTTTTCTTCCAAGGAACAAGAAATTGACTGGGACTATTCAGGCTGATGGGGGGGAAAAATAGATGTTGGGAAAGATAACGGGGTCAGTGGAGAACAGCTGCATAGATGGTGTTTCGGAAACAATGAACATTAGCTTGGACAGTCTCTGAGAGATATAGAGGAGAGAAGGGCCTGACCTACTGGGTCAAGACAGGTAGGACAGAACTGAATGACACAACCACAACAACCACAAGAACAACAAAGCCAGCCAAGCTCAGCGGCCAGCATGAGGGACATGAATGGACTGCAAAGAAAGGCAGTCCTGCCCTCAAGGAGCTTGTATTCAAGCAGAAAAGAAATGTGTGTGTGTGTGTGTGTGTGTGTGTGTGTGTGTGTGTGTGTGTGTTTGGGGCGGGAGGAGGCATCAGCCTGAGGGCAAGGCAGAGGAAGACAAAGACCCAGCTGGACACCTTTGACCTGAGTATCCTTTGTTTGAATTCTGAGGCTGGCTGAAGTGAGGCTTCCCCTGGGACAAACCCAGAGTCAGTGGTCTATCTGGTGCAGTCAGAAATAAACTATAATTATTTGCAGATAATGTTCATGCTTCTAAGAAGCCACCACTCCATGTTAAATAACATAAAGCAGAAGGGAGAACACAGAGTGTGGGGGTGGTTCTCCTGGCCCATATTGTGTGCAAACCTGGAGCATGGAGGTGGTTGTCCTTGCTTCTCAAAGAGGCCCACAATAAACTCACTGTGTCAAGTAAGAGTGTGCCTGACTGCGGCTGATCAGCCCAATCCGAGCTCGGAAGGCTCCACCACAGGTCGGGCACAAACAGTCCGTGTGAACCTTTGAGGTGGATTCTCTAAGTTTGGGCAGCCTGCCTTTCCTTTGAGCTGCTTCCATTCAGCTTTGCTCACAGAGCCCAGCACCGGGCCTGACCCGGGCATGCTATGCCGGGCGGTCCTGTGCCAGGGTCTCCCATGTCACGCAATGAATTCCAGAGTTCTTAAGTGAGACCTTGAGGGTGTTTTGGCATAGCTTCTTCTGACCACCATGAACCTTGCTCTGTGTGAGCTCTCCATGAAATAGTCTTTTGGGCAAGCATACATTTCACATTAGAGTAACATGGCCAGCCCATCAGAGTCCTAGCAGAGTTTGAATGCTTAGCAGTTTAGTGATCTTCAGTTGCTATAGGTTCCATTATGAGTCCCATTTTACAGATAGGGAACCCCAGCTACAGAATGATTAAGCGACTTGCCTCAAGTCACATTGCTTTCGTTCAATTGTTTTTCAGTGATACAGACATTATTTCATTAGACATTTTCTTGACCAAGATACTGGAGTGGTTTGCTATTTCCTTTTCCTTCTCCAGCTCATTTTATGAAGGGGAAACAGAGGGAAACAGGGTTAAATGACATGCCCAGGATCCCACAGCTAGTGAGTGTCTTCCTGACTCCTGGCCCAGCACTTCATCCACTAAGCCCCCTAGCTGCTGGGACACATTGCTGGTGAATGTCTGAGTGGTGTTCAATGCAGGTCTTCTGATTCCAGGGGTAGCGCTGTCCTCTGGGATGAACACACACACACACAAAGGCTAGCATTCACATATCATATTACAGTTAAAAACATTCAACAAATTTTATCTCATCTGATCCTTGCTTATTCTTGAGCAATTCCTCGTGACCTCATATAGGATTTTCCTGGCAAAGAAAATAACATGAGTTACCATTTCTTTTCCAGTGAATTGAGGCAAATAGAAGTTAAGTGACTTGCCCAGGGTCACACAGCTAGTGAGTGTCTGAGGTTTCCCTCACAGGAGGCCCACTGCTCTACCCCACGAGCACTGTATCCTCAGGGTTTGCTATTATCATCAGCATCTTATTTAAGAGACCTGACTCTAGCATAGTGATGTCCTTTTGGTCATCTTCCGGAAGAGAAGGACAACCACCACCCCTACCACCAAATCCAATCTTCTATAGGAAGCCCCTCCCCCTCCCTCTCAGTCTATTCTTTCTTATTTATCCCATAGATAACTTATCAGCACATTATTTTTTTTTTCTCTTGTCATCACCTGGAGATTGTGAACTCCTTGAGGGAAGTGACTATCTTGACTCTTCCCTTCTACTCTATGATCCCAGTGCTTGACATAGGGCCTGGCACATAGTAGGCATTTAATAATTGCTCAGTGACTAACTGAATTATTTCAATTTCATCTTTGATTTTGACTGGTCCTGATTTTTGTGTTTCTTGTCCTTTGATCATTTCACAATTGTAGACTCATTTATTAAATTCTTAGTCCTTTCCTAAGGTTTGGGGTTTTTTTTTGTCTTTTTGTGGGTTTATGAAAAACTTATCTTTTGTACATATTTTATATCCAACCAAATATATACAAAAAGTTAGGTTTTACTATTGAAAAGAAGGAAGCTAATTTATCATTATTAGCAAATTACATGATACTGTAGCTCCAAAGTTAGTACCCAAAAAGAGGCAAAACATGAGTTCAATAAATATGAAGAGCATGAGAATAACTCAATGAAAGACTTGTATGTTTTAATAACTTGATTTTTTTTCCCCAGAAATGGACATGGACTTTGATATAATCTCTAGCACATCAGAATTATGCCATTTACCTGTCTAGTATTAAATGTAGTCATGGTTTGAATAGCAGCAATATCAGTAATATATATATATATATATATATATATATATATGTGTGTGTGTGTGTCTGTGTGTGTGTGTGTGTATGTATATATACACACACACATATATACACACACACACACACACTTTCCTTCTCTAGATTTCCTTCTAAATTAATAATGCTAATAATAGTATCAATAACAAAAATAGCTTGAATTTAAAGAGATTTGAGATTCGTAAAATACTTTACAAACATTATCTCATTTTCTCCTCACAACAACGGTAGGTGCTGAATGCTTTTATTATCTCCATTTTACAGATTGGATTACAAATTGGAGAAGGCAGAGGTTAAGTGACTTGAGGAGGGCCACACAGCTTGGTAAATATCTGAGGCTAGGTTGGAACTGTTCTTCCTGGCTCCAAGTTCCACACTCTATACTAGGCCTATGTCTACACAATGAGATTGTCTTTTTTTTTTCTTCCCCCATGGAGAGAGTAAAATTAATTCCTGACTATTCTTCTTTCTTTGGAGAAATTTCCTTTGCCCAATGGTTTTAAGTAATTTATGTTATGTGCTATCATCTGAAAATTACACTCACAATACTATTGACTCATTTCTTAAAATTATTAAAGATATTAAGTAAAAATAAAGCAAAATTCTAAGCACTGAAGGGCACAAATGACCCCCTCCTCCACAGACTCATTACATCAATATTATTGCAGTTGTTATTGTTCAGCCAGAAATTCAGTTTTTTGAACTCTCAGAGAGCTAAGCTAATAGAACTAAGGTTAAACGTAAGATTTCATGAGACACTTTATAAAGAAATAATAGCCATATTTCTGATCACACAGTGCAAGAGGGGGAAAGAGCTATTCTCATAGGTAATATACATTTTGAACAAAGGAAAAAAATAATGAAAACAAGACATAGAGATAGGGATGGAGGGAGGATGACAGAGAGAGAGAGACAGAAAGACAGAGAGACAGAGATACAGACAGAGACAGAGAGGAGGAGGAGAGAGAGAGAACACTTTAGTAAAACTAACTAGAGACTGATAGTATCTGAAATATTCTACAATCATGGTACCAACCAATACAAAGACATGAGGGAATCATCTTTCATTACTATTATTATTATTATTATTACTATCATCATCATCATCTTCACCATCATCACAACCCCCTTTTTAGAGTTTAAGGTCCTTGAGGGTTGAGATGATATGTGTGTGCCTATATATTTATCTTTGTAACTGTATGGCTAAGCACATAGTAGGTGCTCCATAATTACCTGTTGATTTAAATTGAAATTCCACTCACTTCTTCCTTTAAGGGAGTCTTCTTCCTTTAAGATTCACCATAGGTGGGATTTTTATATCAAGTTATTTTTTTTCCCTTATTGCTTCACCCACTAGTATATGCCCTTTCAAACCCTTCTCTTTTTTAAACTATTTTGGGTTTACTGTCTTTTATTTATTCTGTATACACTTATATTTGTCCTCATCTCCCCTGTTAGAATGTAGCCTGCTTGGGAAGAGAGATTATTTTATTGCTTTACATTTTTGTCTTTAAGCCCAGGCCAGTTGCCTACCACATAGTAGGAGATTATTCATTAATCTGTAATCTCATCAATGATGTATATACTCAGTCCACAAGACTGCTTCCAAGCCCTCTCCATACTCCCTCTCCTGTGATCCTTTTCCATGTTGTCCTATAGATATTCCATAGAGGGTTGACCGAGCATGCTGGGGGGCCTCCTTCTAATATTAAACCTGTGCCTCTTTATTAATCACTAGGCCATTTTCTCTCAGTATGTATTCTTTATAATATACTGTGTATGGAAGAAAAGGGGCCATTTTTATTATTCCCATTTCCGTTTATAATATCAGCTGTGTTTCAGATTGTAATGAAACTTTCAAGGATGCAATAAACATACTTACCACAGTAAATATGGCTTCCTTAATACTGTTATTAGTTCTCTTGGACACAATTTATAATCAGGATGCCTCAAGCTCCTTGCAATGCCCTTCAAATTCGCTGAGTGCACAAGACAGCATAAAGTAATCCTGAATAGATAGAGCGCTGGTCTTGGAATAAGGAAAACCTGAGTTCACATAGTACCTTTGGATGAGGATGGGATCTAGACCCCAAAAAGGAAAAACCCTGGACTTTCCCACATGGCCAAATCTCAGACATTCACCTGAGGTGAATCCCCTCATCTGGCCTTTCTTTGTGGCTACACCCGATTTCTCAATTCTCTGTTGCCCTTAACCTAGCCTGTGTCCCCTGGCCACTTCCCACTCCTAATGCTGTCTAGGCTGCATTCTCCCTTGGCCCTCTGGAATTCTATTACCTGGTAGACTACTTGGCTACTCCTAGATCTCTCCCATAGTCTTTCTGTATATAAAGTTCATCTTATCTCCATTAAGATGCTCAGATTCTTACAATCTAGCCACTGGTACAATCTAGCCAATAGCTCACAGAAGCTTAGATTCCTTAAGAGTCTAGCTAATAGGGTGGATCTTTAAGAAAACTCTTCTTTGGCTGAAAGAAGGCTTGTGTCAAATTCTTGCAGGCAGGACCCACGTGTTGTGATTTTGGGGTTGCAGCACCCTTAAACCTCCAGGTTCACTTTGACAACTAGTGCTTTGACCATGGCAAGTCACTTAATCTGAATCTCAATTTCTTTAACTGTTTAAACAGAAATAAGTAAAGTCTATAGTACTTACTTCAAAAGGGTGAGGCCTAAATGCTCTTTAGCTTCCTTTAAGACCTATCTGAAATCCCACTGTCTTCCCATATTCTACCCAGTCTGTCACCAGTGGTGTATCCCTGATACCTTAGTATTTACAGGTTGCATTTATTTCTTAAGGACCATGCCTTAAACCAGAATCACTGTGGCTCTTATTAATTGGCCAACAATAGGTCCCAGCCCAAGCCCAACCTGGTCATAGTTTGGCTCAGAGTGACTACAAATAGTAATTGTTTCTGTTTTGGCCATAAACCCTGAGGGTCTTCCCCTCCCAGGTGATTTTTTTTTACAAGGTTAAAGAGGCCATTCTTTGTCTCTTTTCTTATCTAGACTTAATCGCTGAATGGGCATGGTCTCAGTCAAACTGAGACCTGGGAAAGACCTCAGCTAAAGCTAAGGTTTCCCACTGCGTTGGGACCATCTCCAGTCATCCTCATCTGTATCTTTGCCACTGGACCCAGATGGCTCTGGAGGAGACAGTGAGGATGGTGACTTTGCACGGCCCTGCCTCACTTAAATCCACTTTCCTGGTGTCACGGTCCTTCTGAGAATCAAGATCAAACAACAACAACCGTCCATCCACTCCACGGGCATTTTGGGATTACATGAATGCTTTCATGTTGTCTGCTCCATTAGGATCTGACCTCTCAGACAGCAATGATCAGATATGTTGCCTTTGTTTCCCCTGAACTTAGGACACTGTCTGGCACATAGAAGGGATGAATACATTCTTACTCTTGTTGTAATTTTCTGTTATTATTGCAAAAAAAGAAACCATAGTTTTCAATTAAAGATGAATAGGATTCATATCTTAGTCCAGGTATATAGTTTCTCTTTTCTGGAAAACATAGAGTTAAATTGTCCAAATTCAGGGAAAAATCCTACCCAGACGGTGTAACAAGGGAATGAGGCTGAAAACCCACTGTTTCAAGAGAATAAAGAGGGACTAACAGAAGGCCAGCAGACTGAGACCAAAGTCTTTGTGTAGGATTCCAGGGAGCTGATAAATCAGAAGTTCAATTTGGGGTAAGGTCACTCTGAGCATTTGAGAATGGAAAGTGAAACATTTACTACTATTTGTGATCCTTCTCTTAAATCCTCTTGAGACATGATGAAAAGGAAAGGCAGTATGTAAAAATAAATTAAATGAATTAAGTAAAGGAAATATATTGTGGACAAAAATGGGCTCAGTGGGAATTAATAACTTGAAAACAAAAATGTAGATGTGTTCAAAATAAGAACAACACTTATGGGGCACAAACTGACATTTATGAACATACAATGAGGAAGATTGTTGGGATGCACCCTGAACCCAGATTCAAGTCTTGATTCTGCAGTTCATTATTTGGTGATATCATATGAATCACCATGTATACATGATAAATCATTTAATTACTACGTGTGTGTGTGTGTGTGTGTGTTGTGTGTGTAATCACATAATCCCTTTGAGCTTCAGAGTACTAATCTGAAAAATGGAGCTAATAACATGGGCACCAGAGGTATCCCAAAGTTGAAGGGGGAAGGGGGGGGTCCTACAAGGTAGGGTTTAGAAGTATTCAGCCAAAGATGGAGGGTTAACTTCTTCAATATATTTTCAAGATTATTTTTAGGTACAAACTGCACCTGATGACCTTTGACATAGCTCTAACTGTGTGGTAGCTGTTGCAATAGTCCAGGAGAAAGGTCAGAAAAGGTTGAATCAGGAAGTGGTTGTGGGAAATGAGAAAGTTCTAAATTTTAAAAGTGCTGTGGACATGGACTCCATAAGATATGGCAACTGGCTGGATTCAAACACAGTGTCAGAAAGAAGGAAGAGATAAGTATGTTCCAAGCGTTGAAATTAGAGGACTGGAGAAAGGTGATGCCATCAAGTCTATGGGGTGGAAGGTGATTTCCATTGCCTGCTCAAATGATTACGTATATACTTATGTCTTTACATTATTAGAGCTCACTTTTATAGAATCATTTAAGATTTACAGAGGACTCTACATAGACATTCTCATTTGCTCCACATAGAAACTCTGCAATTCCCCTAGAGTAAATGTAGTGTAATACCCATTTTATAGATGAGGGTGTTGAGACTCAGGTGTTTCTCCTTTACTGAACTTTGGAATTGATTGCGTGACATAGCAGACACTGGCACAGGACAGCTCAGCATGGTGTGCCGTCGTCAGAGAAGGTGTTGCGCTCGATGAGCAAAGCAGAATTGATACAGTTCAAAAGAAATGCAGGGTTTGCAAATGTAGAGAATCCACCCCAAATGTTCACACAGACTATTTGTGCCTGACCTGTGGTAGCACATCCCGCACTCGTATTGGTCTGATCAGCCACAGCTGGACACACTAGAACTTCACTCTAGCACAGTGATGTCATTGTGGTCCTCTTTGAGAGCAAAGGCCAACAATCAACCAGCCAACCACAGCCCCTTATGAGAACACAGGTTCCTTGGGGTCAGAGACTGTAGCATTCTTTCTTTGTGTTTTGGGCCCCTAAAACAGTGTCAGAGTGTTGTTGTTTTGTATTGTTTTCCATGAGTTCCTTAAGAAATGCTTGTCAGATTGTATTGGATGGACTTCCCACTTCATTTCAGGATCCATTCTTCTTCTACAACCATTACCAGCATGAGAAATATTTGTCCTTGGAAAACATAAGGAAAGGTAGAAAAGGAGAACAGGAAATTGTGGGAAAACTGTCACAAACTGTTTCTCAGATAGAGGTCTCATATCTCAAATACATAAAGAACTTTATCAAATATGTAAGAATCATTCCCCAATTGATAAATAGTCAAAGAATATGAATAGGCAGTCTTCCAGTGAAGAAATCAAAACAATTTATAGTTACATATAAAAATGCTTTATATCATTTTTGATTAGAGCAATGAAAGTTAAAACAACCGTGAAATGTCATTTTATACCTCTCAGATTGGCTAAAATGATTGAAGGGGAAAGCCATGAATGCTGGAGGGGATATGGAAAAATTCAGACACTAATTCATTGTTGGTGGAATTGTGAAATGATCCAACCATTTTGGAAAGTAATTTGGAATTATAACCAAAGAGCTATTAAACTGCCTATGCCCTTTGACTGGTAATACCACCATTAGGTCTGTTTCCCAAGATGATTAGGAGAGAAGAAAAGATCCTATATGTTCTAAAATATTTACAGAAGTTCTCTTTGTAGTGGCAAGCAACTGGAAATTGTGGGTATGTTGATTTGATGGGGGCAGGGCCCAAGCCAAGATCTTCACCCTTTGCCTCAAAGGGAATCTGACTCACAGGCCCCAGACCCTCATCTCCCTTGAAAGCCCTAGCTTACCTTTAGATTTTATTCAGATGCACCTTCAACCCTTGCCCTGAATAGAATCTGGCTCCTGTTTGTCTACAGGACCCAGAAAACCCTTAAACCTTCAAATTTCCTAATTGACTCCCCTCATCCCTTTGAAAGCCTTAGGCTCCCTCTTGTCTATAGGCCCCAGAAAGGCCTTCTCTGGTCTCAAACTGTTCCTTATTGACTTCCTTTATCTCCTTTTGAAAGTCCTAGCCCCACCTTGATTTTGTGCAGATGCCTTTCAAGCTTCTGCCTTCATGTTCCCTCCACTAGCTATTCCCATTGTCTATTCAATCTCTCTGACCTCCCTAATTAGAATTCTTACCTAGACTCTTTTCCCCACCCCCTTCTTTTGCCAACCAAAGCTACTTTAGTATTTAAGATCCACCTTGGCCCTTATTCAGATGCTGAGAATCTCAGGCCCACAAAGCTGAGAACCTCTCATGCCTGCTCATCTTTACGGGCGTCACCTGGTCAATGTGATTTATCACTAATAAACTTTTCCTCTGGCGGAAGAAGATTTGAGTTGAATTCATTCAGCAGGGCCCGGTACCATGATCTTGGGGTCCCAGCATCTCAAAAGTCCTAGACCTCTTCACATTAATCGGGGAATGGTTGAACAAATGGCATATGAATGTAATGGAATACTATTGTGCTATAAGAAATGATGGTCTCAATGATCTTAGAAAAGTATGGATAGATTTGCATGAAATGATGAAGAGCAAAATGAGCAGAACCAAAAGAATGTTGTATAGAGAAACAACAATATTGCTTTAAGAATAATTTTGAGTAAGTCATTCTATCATAAATACCCAAAATAACTACAAAGAACACATGAAGGCTTTTTCTACATTCAGAAAAAGAAATGATAAATAGAAATGTGTATAGAATAATTTTACATATGTGTGTATGTATGTATATGTACATATGTGTGTTTATATGTGTATATATACACATACTTATTTGTATCTAATGGTAGGGGGGAAAGGGGAAAAATAAATTTACACAATAGCTTTGTTATACATTTTTAAAAACAATAGTAAGATGTATACAATAGGTTTGCAGTTTCGCTTACAATCATGTTTTTATTATTTTTATACTACATTATGGAAATGCTTATTTCATTCCATAAATAAAAAATAAAACAAATAAAACTTTTTTAAAATACTAAAGAGAAATATGAGGAAAGCTAATATGAGGAGTTCAATAGCAGGCATGCATTTGTGGGCAAAGAGATGAACAATCTCGAATCGCAAATTCGAAGTGAACAAGCAGTTGGGCTGCCGACGACGGTCCTGTCAGAATATTGGCTGTGAATCTCGGCAGGGTATCCTAAACCCTGCAGGGAGCAGCAGTGGCAAACACTATGCATTCCGCAAGTAGAAACAAGCCTATTGTGACTATGAAAACCGCCTGGGATGATTCAAAGCCAGAAGGAAACAAAAAGCAAGCACAATAGATTATATTTATGATACTGGTCAAAGACAGTCGGAATTAAATTTCAACATACATAAATACTAGGTCTAAATTCAAAGAATGGAAATTCCCAACAAGCAGTCCTTCTGGACTTTAAGACTGTCCCATAACATAATTCTTATTACCATCCTAATATCTTTCATTTAAAGAGTACAACATTGTCTAAAATTAATTCCTAACACAGTCCCTGGGCGGGAAGTATGATAAATTCATTGACTCCTTTCTTGCTGATGGGAAAATTGAGGCCTGTTTCATTACCTGGAAAATACCCATTTTCCAGTATATTTTCATAAATTTAGGGGGGAAAGCATATACCCTTACAGAGGGTTGTTTGGCAAGCTCCTAAAATTGATCGTGGCAACATTGCTAGACTAGAACTAATTTTTTATTTAAGAAAAAATAAGTATGCCAGGCAAGGAAGTGTGGTATGGCATAAGGTTGGCTCACTTTGGAGTAAGGAAGGCATGGCTTCAAGTCCTATGTGTGGCAGATACTAGTACGTATGTGACCATCATCATGCCACATGCCCTGGCAGAGCCCTGATTAATTCTCTAGGACCCTCAGTCATATTCCAGCTGCTCTTTTGCCTTCTTGGAGCATTTCCATGGCAGAAGTTCCTTAAGTTTATGAAATCACAGATGTGAGCAAATATCCTATGCCCATCCCCATCCAGTTATACCCCCTGTGCCAGGGAGGCTGGAGTTAAAAATCTTGCCTCTTATACTTCTAACTGTGACCATGGACTCGGTACTTAAATCCTCCAATGTAAACTTTGGAGGATGATAGCTGCAGTACGTACATGACAGGGCTGTTGGGAGGAGCAAGAGAGATTGCCAGAGTAAGGCACCATAAGACAATTACAGGGCTCTACTCACGCCTGTACCTATGGTATAGATGCTTCTTATGCAGTCAATGAGCCGCTCTTAACAGATCTACTTGTGAGCAAAGAGGTCACTCCCATTCTTACATATCTCTGGCAGAGAGAAAGATGATGTATAAAACACTTAGTGTGTGCAAGGGAGGCTTCTAAAAATGAGGAATACAGAGCCAAGCTGAGAACCAAACCAGAACCAAAATAAAGCAAACCCAAGGGCCCTTTGTGTCCTCCCGGAGTCTACATTTTGGGAAGCAAAGCTAGTCCACCAATAGGAAGTGGAGTGGCCGTAGGAAGGGGAAGACAAAAAGAAGGGATCCTTTGTCCAAAAGGTTGGTGCTCCAGTCAAGGTCCGACTTCCTCCCCGCTCCCACCCCAGGACAAAATGTCTGATTAACTTCAAGTCCTGTGACCTGTACCAAAAACCCAGAGCCATAGGTTCAGTAAGAAAGTGGTTCAGAGATTTTCCCAAAGCTCCACCCATGCCTAGAGCCCAAAGGGAGAGCAAGTTGTCTTGATCAGTGAGGAGCGGTCACTTGCTCCACCAGCCCCTCCCCATCCCACTACCCACGGGCATGGAGCGCGACGATCAGCCTGCAGGACTTCATTTTCCTACATCAGAAAACGTTCAGCCGAGCAGCTCATTGCACAATTTGATGGCATGTGAACTGTGTTGAACTATCTTCAGCTGTGCATACTTTAGGGTTTTTTTTTTTCCTTCAGAACATTTAAAAGATTTTAATGAACCCTGTAATATTATTTAGTGGATCATTAAATAATATCAAGTGAGATAATTTGAATTATTCCTTTTTTTTTTTTTAAAGCACAGCGAGCTGCGGTATCACCTCTGTATCTTGGCGAGAGCAGCTAACTTCACAAAAGCACATTAATACATATAGTTATTATTTCCAGATTCAAAAGCAAATCATTGGCTTCCCTGCACAGATGAGGCACGTGTATTTGGCTACCCAGTCGTCCGAGTGGAGCTCCCCAAAGAGAACTGGAATACAGAAAACATCAAACCAGCCCATTCTGAAATCTGGCTGAAAAGGTTTAATAGAATGGGCGGATTCCAAATCACGTGATACAATTCAACTCCTCAAGCAAGCAAGCAACAAATATGTTAACCACCTACTAGAACTTGTTTAGGAAAACAAAAACAAGTGAATCAGTCCCTACCTCAAGGAGTTTATACTGTATTTGGGAAGACTCACATCCAAAGAAATGCAAAAACAAAAACAAAGTAGTTAAGCAGGGGGTGGGGAAGCTGTTGCTTCCGGGCCCCACCTGGCCCTCTGGGTACTCAAGTATGTCCCTAAGTACAGATTCAAAAGCCTGAACTTAAGGACCTAGAGGGCCACTAGTGGCCTCGAGGCTGCAGGTTCTCCGCCCCTCCAAAAATTAGTCAAGGATGGAGAGAAGCCTCCCTCTTTCTAAACCCTTACTCAGGTGTCCAATCAATATCCCCAGATTTTCATTCATTTAGTCCATGATTTTTCCGATAAAAGATATGAGAGGGCCAGTGGGTTTTTCATTTCCTAATGCAAATGAAATTCTGCACAGGTATCAAACAAAATTTAATTTAATTCACAAACATACTGTATGCCATGTGGCATTTTAGGAGTACTGTGAAATTAAAGAAAACCCCTATAATGTAGTAGAGAACCCAAAGAAGTTGAGGACTGTGGAATTAGAGGGCTAGAGGTTCTAGGACACATGGTTGTTAGAAATAGGCTTGACACCAAAAATTTAGTATCAAGAAAATTTGTTATAAAGAAAGTCCAGAGGACTTTCTGAAGCCAGAAGCGGGCTCCACTCTTCATGAGGGGTGGGCCCTGAGTGCAGGGGAAAGTGTGCTTTTATGCAGTTGAATCCATCTGGAAACCTCCCAGGCTGGGATTGGTCCAACCCTTCCCAGGTTATACCTTTCCTTACATGTTTCCCCTTGATATGCTCAAGTATGTTCCCCCCCTGCCTTGGTCATACATCCCATGACACATTAATGAGGCTCTAATTTTATGTGGAGTGTGTCAGATAATAGTAATGAAGCTCATTAAGCAGGCGCACTAACATTTTTCAGGTGTCCTCAGGTTGACCCTAACTGGTCTGAGCTGGCTGGACACCTATCTTGATTTTGGGGTCTTTATGGAACCATCAACTTACTTTTTATTGACTAAGCCTGAGCCCACCTGCAGCATACTACTTCTGAAGAGGTCTAGGGGTTTTGGGGTGCTGGGACCCCAAAATCGTGGTACTGGGCCCTGTTGAATGAATTCAACTCAGATCTTCTTCAGCCAGAGGAAAAGTTTATTAGTGATAAATCACATTGGGCAGGTGACGCCTGTAAAGACGAGCGGTCATGAGAGGTTCTCAGCCTTTTGAGTGTGAGATTCTCAGCATCTGAATGAGGGCCAAGGTGGATCTTAAATACTAAAGTAACTTTGGTTGGCCAGAGAAGGGGGTTGGGAAATGGGTCTAGGTAAGAATTCTAATTGGGGAGGTCAGAGAGATTGAATAGACAATGGGAATAGATAATGGAGGGAACAGGAAGGCAGAAGTTTAAAAGGCATCTGTACAAAATCAAGGTGGGGTTAGGACTTTCAGAAGTAGATAAGGGGAGTCAATAAGCAAGGCCTTTCTGGGCCTATAGACAAGAGGGAGCCTAAGGCTTTCAAAGGGAGATGAGGGAGTTAATTATGAAATCTGAAGGTTTAAGGGTTTTCCAGGTCCTGTAGACAAACAGGAGCCAGATTCTATTCAGGGCAAGGGTTGAAGGTACATCTGAATAAGATCTAAAGGTAAGCTAGGGCTTTCAAGGGAGATGAGGGTCTGGGGCCTGTGAGGCAGATTCCCTTTGGGGCAAAGGGTGAAGATCTTGGCTTGGGCCCCGCCCCCATCACTTCCTGGAGCTGGTGTTCTTGAAATCTCTGCATTATTCCACCTGTGGAAATGTAAGCCCTTCTAATTCTAACATGGTTTTCCTGCCGTGTGATGACGGATGCCCCCCAAAGATCCTGATCAGACGGCAGAGGGTATTATGGTGTTCACTGTCGACATTGGGTTTGGGGGAATACTGCTACTGACATCTTTCTCTAACTTATACACAGTGATGAAAGAAGGGGACAGGCGGGGAAAAGCAACGTGGTCAGTTAGACTAGAACTCAGCAAGTGCAAGGGGAATGATGAGCAAGCTTTATAGAAGAGAAGGACTGCATCCTGTATTCGAGTTTGTGCTGAAGTCTTCATGCTTCCTGCTCAAGTCTGTTGGACCCCATAGAATCAAACCAATTCATATGGAAATTGCTTGTTTTGGCCTATGGCATAATCATTCCAATGCCATTCCTCATATTAACATAAGTTTGAGGAAAATCTAACCATACATTTCTACACACACATATGCTTTTTTTTTTGATTTGCTTCAAAAAGATGTGGACATACTTTATTTAATTTCACATATAACTTTCCCTCTGGTAACCAGATAACCACTTTCGATAAAGAATGAAGAGAAACAACAAAAAAAAATCAACTAATCAGCACATCAATTAAGCATGACACACTATTGGAGTTCCATTCTTACTTACGCTAGAAAGCAGGGTAGGTGATGCCTTTTCTCATCTCTTCAGGTGGAAGCTTAGTTATAATTATGCAAGGTTTGTTGGTAATAGCATTGGAGTTTTGTTCTTACAATTAGCATTGTTGTAGCCATCATGCGTATTGCATTCCTGATTCGGCTTATTTTGTTGGGCATCAGTTCATTTACATCTTTTTATGCTTCTGATTTCCTCTGATAATTGAATCTTCTGACGCTGTAAAATCCCATTTCATCCATGCCTTCTTTTTGTCCATCTAGTGACTTACCAATGAGCAATTACTTTTTCCTTCCCATTCTTTGATGCCTCTTCCCTCCCCTCAAAAATATATTAGTCTGAATGTTTGCGTGATTAGTATTTTTTTCTGCCTTTGACATACTTAGAGTGCAGTGAGATGTCTGAGTCAAAGATCATACACATTTTTACTTCTTTGTTGTTATTATTGCCAAGAACTCATGTTCAAACTCCTACACTGTTCTTTGTTAATCATCTGACTTTGGGGTAAGCCCTCAACATCACTGTACTTTAATTCCCTCATCTGAAAAGTGAGATGGTTGAACTTGATAAGCTGTGCATTCCTTTCTAGCTCTAAATATACCTTCTTATAACCTGCTTTTCAAATCTTGTTAAAATCATAGTTCCTGGAGCTGGAAGGGTCCTCAAGAGAAACTGGATTTCAGTGGCAAGGTATTGATTTCATTTTAGATATTATATGTTAAATGGTTATTCATTGCCACATAGCCAGTACAGGGTAGAGGGAAAATGAATAACCAGATTTCCTACCTCCTGAAGCATGTCACTGCTTCTAATAAGGGAAAAGGCCAGAATGGAACAGTGAAAAGACTGGAAGAAGTGAACTCTGAAGAACAGGTTTTGTTTGAATCTCAGTGTGGCCATTTATGAGCTTTTTAAGACAGCACCTCTCTGAGACTCAGTTTCCTCGTTTCATTTAGAGGCAGAGTGCTAAAGTGAAAAGAACTTTGGTTTTGAAGTTGGAGGACCCGGATTCAAATTCTACCCTTGTTACTTACTATCGGTATAATTTTGAACAAGTGACTTGATCTTCAATCTCAGTCATTTTTCATCTTTCCAAAAAGGGCTTTGACTTTGGAGGCTTCTTAATTCCCTTCCAGCTTTGGACCTTTGATTGATCAACTTTGTAACTTAGTAATTAGTCTAGTCAACATGATTGAGTCTACTTTTGATGATTTTGGAGCATTGCAGCCAGGCTCATCATTCTGAACATCAGTAATGACTGTGTTATCACGTTGATGGGGAAAGTGTCACAGTGGGTAGAATCTGAGAGGTATGGATAATGTCTTCAGGAAACTGAGATACTAGAGAAACCCTCAGATACTTAGTAGATGTGTGACCTGAGGCAATATATTTAATAAGTCTGTGCTTCAGTTTCCTCATTTGTAAATGGTCTCATTTGACTTTATGACCTGTAAGATCTTTCGAAGTTCAGAAACTATAATGTGAGCATCTTTCATTTTTCCCCTTGATTTTTGCATCTTTCTCAATTGGGTTTCCTTTCCTTAACTTCCCCAAATATGAGTAGATCTATCAATTTTAACTCTGGAAGAACTTCCCCTCTTTCATTGGCCCAGAACCAAACAAGTACACTACTCAGTCCTGGCCTGGCCTTTCATAATTTCTCCCTGTGGCCAGAATCAGAACAGGATTACTTTTATCATGTCAGCTGCTTTCAGAACATCTCAGAGAGGGAGAGAAACAGATGAGAGAATAAGAACAGTGACCAGGAAGCTTTCCTTCAGGATGCTTTTGAACCATGGTGGATTTAGACCAGGGGTTGGGAACCTGCAGCCTCCAGGCCACAGGTGGTCTAGGTCCTCAGATTCAGCCCTTTCTTCACTTGGAGTTTGCACTTGAGGTCTGCACTTGAGGACCTATCGGGTCACATGTGGCCTGGAGGCAGCAGGATCCCCAGCCCTGGTTTAGATCTTCCTGTGGATATAGCCAGCAAATTTACACTGAATTTCTGTTTTCTCTCAAACTTTACGCCAAAATAGCAGAGAAACAAAGAAGTGATTATAGGCTGAGTGTCAAGCAGGTGTATTCAATGGTGAGGTCCGAGCTTGGGCTTTCAGATTGTATAAGGATCATGTCAAGTACCATCTCCTCTCCCCAAAAACTTACAAGAAACTGCCATTCAACACTCAAGGAATGGCAAGATCCAAAGAGCCTTGGTATTCACAGCTTATCTCCACTCTCTGATATTTTGATTGGAGGATGGAGCCATAAGTTAAATTTCAAATGAAGGTGAAAGAGGACAAGACAGATATCTTCTCATTTGGGACTTCTTTGACTTCTGCACACACACCCCCCTTTACTCTTTTTACCCCACCCCCTTACCTCAGATTTCAGCTTTATTTTTGTCCCTGGACCTTCCTCCTCTTAGATTGTCAACTCCTTGAGGGCAGAGAAAGCCTTTTTTTTTCTTCCTATTTTCATCCCCAGCATTTACTACAGTGTCTGGCACATATTAGTCATTTAATACATGTTTATTAATTGTTGACTAATTAGCTAGTGTGGTGAAGTAGAAAAAATACAATTTGGAATGGTTACCTGGAGCCACAATTTCCAATCTAAATTCTTAAACTTACTATCCATGTGACCTTGGATAAGTCATCTCTGTCTCTGGACCTCAGTTTTATATTTTGAAAATGAGTAGTCATACTACATTCTAACTCAGTATATTTAATCCTATGCTCCTTTGGCACCTGGATAAATCTATGATCTCATAAATGAGCATAGTCCCTCTAACCATATGGATTACTCAGCCAGTCAGGTAATAAGCCTTTATTAAGCACCTACTGTGTGTCAGGTACTGTATCAAGTGCTAGGAATAAAAAAGAGTTGTAAGATATTCTGTAACCTCAAAGAACTCGGAATCTAATGAGGACCTTACAAACAAACAAATACATACAAATAATCTATATAAAGAATAAATAGGAAATAATTAGTAGGAGGAAGACAATTGAATTAAGAAAGGTTGGGAAAGGCTTCCTGGCAAAAATTTATTTTAGTCAGGGAAGCAGAGATGAGAAGGGAAAGCATTTCAGACACGGAGAACAGCTAGAGAAAATGCCTAGAACTGAGAAATGGTATGCCGTTTAATGGAACAGCCAGGAGGCCAGAGTCCCTGGATAAAAAAAGTATATGGTGGGTGTAAGGCTTAAGGAGACTGGAAAGATAGAAAGGGAGTGGTTAGTGTGCACTTCGAATTCCAGAGATTTCTTCTTATGTCTTGGAGGTGATAGGAAGCATCTTGAGTCGGGGTTTGACATGGTCAGAGCAGCAGATGACTAGATGGTCTCAAAAGTGTCCTCCCCTTTGAGATTCTGATCCTGTGATCCTGCCTAGGCCTGGATATCTTGTTTGATCCTAATCCTTACCCTAGCACAATAAGACATCCCTCCCAGCCACATCCTAAGGCCATCTTCTAGATTTCCTGCTGGGTAGACACTAAGGGAAGAGATGGAATTCCATCCATTATTCCACATTAATAATGCATCTTCTCCCTAAACTTCTTGTCATTAAGTAGATGCCAAGAGAGTCAACAGACTACTCATTCATTTTCCCATAAAAACAATCCATCTCTTCCCCCACATTCTTGCCCTAATGACTTCCTTAATAGTCTCACTGAACAATGAGTCTGTAATGGGTTTTGGCCCGCTTAAATCTATTGTTTGTTTCTCTGTTGCCTTTCTATTGATCTTCAGCTTTCATTCTTCAGAGACCATAATATTCCATGATTCAAAGACACATCACATTCAGGTTTGTTACTAAAACTAAAATGAAATGTGATTATGTAAATTTGAAATTCATTCATAATTTTATATGATGTGGGAGTAAGGGTGAGGGGAAAGGTCAGTGCAGTCCCCAAAGAGGATAGGGATTCTGCTTGCAAAAAGTTGTGAGGACATGTAGTACAAGGGGCCAGCTCTCCAATTTGCAGCATTCCTAGATATTCTGTAGCTGGTTCTGGTTTGCTAATCATTGGACAAAGGTATTGTTAAATGGCACTGTAATCAACCTAGTCAGCTAGGGTCCTACTTTTATTTTCTCTGTTTCCTAAATGGTTGCATTTTGGTGAGAAATCATGTTGTAAGGGGCCAATCTACACTGGCTTGTAGCTGTGAATACAGGTCTTTTAGGGTTACTCCACTGCATTTGTTCTGACCTGCTTTTAGGTCGCAGGGACCAGAGATTACTATGACTCGATCAGCTTCAAAAGTACAGGAAGGGAGCTATAAGGAATCTGACATTGGAGTGCATGCCAGGATTGAAAGGTGATGAGGTGGTTCTGAGATACTGTTCCTCTGTCCTAGACCAGAACAAGTCCACCAGCAGTACATAGATGTGAACTTGTCTATGCACAGGTTATGCTGGACATGAATGGGCTCTTGGTGGGGTAGAGGCCATGTAGAAACTTTAGCTCAAGGCCATTGAAATTTGAGCTCACCATCCTCAGAAACGAAGGTGATGCAGATCAAAGTATTCCACCACACCACACAGGTAAGTAGGGATAGCAATCTAGATCACTGTTCCACCGCCTCACACAGGTGGAGGATGGCAGTCAAATGTTTGAACTTCTGGTTATTCAATATCTTCCCAGTAAATCATCCTTTGTAAAAGTTAATTGATGACAATTGGTTAAATGGAACTGAAGAGATAATCATTGGTGGTTAAGAGTTTATAGAACAGATCAGAATTGGGATATGGCTAATAACATTAAAGAAACCTCCAGTCCTCAAGTTTACCCAGAGCCTTGAGAGGGGAAAGGCAGTTATCTTGCCTCTGGGAGAGAGCAGACTAATCATCACAAGTAGAACAAAACCAAATCAACTGTATGCATTCAAAGAAACAGAGGAGTATTTCTCCTTAATCTTCACTGAAATAGACATATCCCTTTAAAGAGTAAAATTGAAACACAGAATACACCTAAATACAGGCATCTGACAACTTTTAAAACAACACATGACGCTTGATGTTAGTTACATTAAAAAAAAATTTCCATCAGAATTCAAACCATGTCTGTGATTTGAGTTTCTGTCAAAGAAAATATCAAAAGGGAGAAAGCTGTTTCCTTTAGCAACTTGCTTTTGAAAATAATCCTAGATTGGGGAATACTTTTTTTTTAACGACTGGTGAAAGTTGAATAATTTTGAAAGTGAAAGCAAAATTATTTCACTAATTAATTCTCATTTTAAAAATATGGGAATGATTGCCAAATGTTGGCTTCCTTTCTTAAAATGACTGAAATTAAAACATTCAAACAAAAAAGATGCTACTTAAAAACAATAGCTAATCAGGCTTTTGCTTGAGTATAGAACCCATTGTTTCAAGAGAGAGATGTTTTAATGTGGTTTCAATGACTTTTCTCATGTATCCCTTCTTACATCTCAAAGGTAATTGTCAGAACATCTACACAGGTAACAGAGATTGGAGAAATTTGTTATTCATAATTCATACAAAGAAATATACTTCTGAGAAATAGTAAAAAAAAAACCTCCTCTCTTTTTTCCCCACCTTCAAGCATACTTATCTTCTCCTTTATAACTAAAATTGCTGCCATCTAGAGTTTGAATACCCCCCTGAAGCTGCCTACTTCAATTCAATCCTCCCATTTTACAAAAAGGTAGCATTTGAACCCAGGCTCTTTTCCTTCAGAGCCAATGGGTCTTCCACTATACCATGTGGTGTAGCTTCACATTACTAACGAATTAGTGTTGGATTTGTACACTAATATTCTTCTACCCTATGGCCCCAAAATCCCTTTCTAAAATTTCCTTTGCCTCCTTTTCATACACTGGCTATGCCCCAGCCAAACGTTTCCAAACACAGTTTATGCTTTCACATCTCCATTTCTTAGCTTCTGCTATTCCTATTTGGTTGTGATGCTTTTCATCCATGTTCACCTCTCAAAATTTTCTCCATCCTTGAAGGCCAAATGCAAAGGTCACCTTCTTTATGAAGACTTCCATAAGTTCCACAGATGGAAAGAGAAGAAAGATAGAAAGATAGCAAAAGAAGAAAACGCAGATGTTCTTCCTTTCAAACAAAGTAATATATTTTTAACTTCACATTGGATATTAGAATTGAAAAGAGTCTTCGAACACATCTAATTTAAGTCATACAACGAACCACCATGTGCACTAACATTGATGTAAACTGTGGTGAAGTAGCCTCACTAGAAAACCTCCAGGTGGAGGAGAGGTAGAAAATGTGAAAGTATTTGGTTTTGTACAAACTTGGTACTATGTGGCAAAGGCCAGAGAAAGGCATTCAATACTGTGGGGATCAAGAAAGTTTTCTTGTACTTATGCTTGAGCTAAGTGAGTTCTTCAAGTTGCTTGAGCTTGGACTTGAAAGAAACCAAGAATTCTAGGATAAAGGAGTAAGGATGAGTCAATTCTCAACATGGGGAAAAGGCCATACCAAGAAAATAAAATGAGAGATGGCAGAGGCAGCTCAGTGGAACACTAGGTAGAACACCAAACTTAGAGTCAAGAAGACCTGAATTCAAATCCAGCCTCTGACAGTTACTAGCTGTGTGACTTAGTCAGTTACTTAACCCCAGTTGGCCTCAATTTCCTCATCTGGGAAATAGGGATAATAATAGCATCTAGCTCCCAGGTAAGTTATGAGTATCAAACGAGAGTTATTGTAAAATACTTGTTATGGTACCTTGCCCATAGTAAGAACTACACATGTGAAATGTCATACATAAGAAATAGTAAGAGGAAATGTTTGCTGGACTGTTGTAGAAATCTAGGAGAATAACAGGTAATAAGGTTGGAAAGGTAGGATGGGCTTAGGTTACACAAAATACTTTATTTGTGCAACAGAAGTTGATTTTGAATTTTAGAAGCAAGAGGGAGATACAATTTATTGCCTACAAGAGTGCCACGATCAGACATTCTGAGTTAAGAAGCCATATTTCAGAAGGGCCATTTACAGCCAGGAGTGAGTCCAGAAGAGGGTGCCCAAAATGGTAGAAAGAATGAAAAATCATGGCCCAGGGCAATCTGTAGGAGCTTAATCTGAGGATAACTGAGGGAGTACAGGGTCATTGCTTTAAATGTCTAAAAGGTCACCAAGTAAAAAGTCTCTTAAGCTGATTCAGTTTAGTTTTGAAGGACAAAGGTGGGAATAATGGATTAAATTTAAATCACTCCAGTTGACAAGACATATAAAGAAAAAAGAAGTTTCTTGTTATTTAGCACAATCCAACAATGCAATGAGTCAAATCTGGTGTCAGACTGGCTAGGTCACCCTGACCAATTCACACCCTCTACTCGCCTCAATTTCCTCGTCTGTGAAATGAGGGCAATAATAGCACTGAGCTTCTAGGGTTTCTGGGAGACTTACATGAGATAATATTTTAGTGTGTTTTCCAAACCTTGAAGCTCTGTGTAAATGCACACTATTGCCATCATCATCATCATCATCAACAACAATAATAAGAGCAATAACAATGTCTCAAGAGATTGTAAGTACTTTATTATGAGGATATTAGAAGACTGTAACGGGAAGCCAAATGTGAACATGGCGAATGCCTTATTTTAATGCATTAATGTCCTAACTGCTGCAGGGACCTCAGAGCTCTTTACAAAAATTCTGTGATTGTAAGAGAGTGTTCTAGGACACACATTGGACTTATATGAAAAAAAATACTTCATTATATTTGTGAATGGTCAAAAACAATCATTAAGCAAATTATGCTAAATACCAGAGATACAAAAATAACAAGATTAGGCATTTCCTGCTTGAGGATTTTGTGTTCCAGTTGGGGAAAGCAGCTCCTCTAGGGGAGCCAGAATTGGTTGGGAGGAAGGATGCAGAACATGTATGCAGGGTCTGAAGCACTGTCGGCAGTTGTTCCAGAAACACAGTAATAGCTTGGTTACGTCTGAGATCATGTGAAAGTTCATTCATGGGAGCCCAGAGTTCAAGGTGCAGAAGATCCAATAGCCAGCTGGAGGAGGCGAAGGACCAGAGTGAAGGAAGCATGGTTTGAATGTGACCGCGAAATATGCCATCAAGTCTTTCAGCTGCTATCCCACCTACCCTGCATGATTCTTGTTCCTGTTCCCTTCTCCATACTGTGTGCATCAAGTCCATGCCGATCAATCCACGTGCAGTCAACGAGAAGCCTGCTTCTACCCTGAGAAGACATGGGATGCCTTTGACTTCAAACATTTTCATTTCCTCTAGCCTGACTGAGTGTATCTTTTTTTTTAAAAGTAACTTTTTACAAACACACAGGCTATCCTAATAGCACAGACATTTCTGTAAATGTTCCACCAGGCTAGAGCCGAAATGTCACAAACGTTGCTGAACAATAGTGAACTCGACGGGGAGGTAAGGAAGAATAGAACAACAGCCAGCATGGGTGGGCATTTGCAAAACCTTAGGGGACATTTGGTGGCAGTTAAAGCAAATGTTTGTTTGGCCTCCTGCTTCAAACATTTTTTTTTCTATTTCCATTTGAAAACCTTCATTTCCCTTCGATATTTACTCTTTGGAGCTACAAAGTCCAAGGGGTGTTTGGGGAAATATATGGAGTATTATTTCCTGAATTACATACTCTTTTTCTGTCTACAGGCTTTCACACAAGCTCCATCCCCACCCCTTCCATGCCTAATACATATTCCATCCTCATCTCAACCTTGCCGTGCTCTGATTGGGTACCATATTCAGTTTGTGAAGTCTTCCAGATAACTGAAGCTTATGTCTTAATATCCTGATTTCACAATCATTGATCACTCTAATACAAACCTTAGAATCCTATACCTAGGGCTGTAAGGGACCTCAGATGTTATCTAACCAGCTCCCTCATTCTACAGATGATGAAACTGAGGCCCAGTGAAGCCAAGTGACTTGTCTATGATAACAAAGGTAGTGAGTAAAAAGAGGTAGGATTTGAACCCAACTTTTCTGATTCTACAGTTGTGTTTTTTCCACTGTGACATACTGCCACCCACTTGTTTGTCATAGTCAACATGTGATAGAGAACAGGGTTCTGGTTTTTCTTGGTGATGCTGGGTCACCATTAGGAACCTCCAGGATGGTGCTACATAGGAATTCAGTGAGCATCTCAGAGCTTAGCCAGCTTAGCGGGCCTTAGCTCTATACAGTGTACAGTAATTCCCATCAGGGCAGGGGTATCCTATTCTATGGATTCTGTACCACTCCTGGGACACTGACTGACACGTAGTAGGTACTCAGTAAATGTTCAGGAATGGCTGAATAGCATATGGCCCTTCTCTGATATCTGCTCTTCCTAACTGATCATGTTTCTATCTCCTCCCTCACAGTCCCTTCTATGCTCCTGTTGCTGCTCATTCACTATAGAGAGGCTGCTGCAGACTCTTTCAGCTTTCTATCATGTTTTTTGCCTCCCCACACCCCAATTAGAGAACACAGGAAAACTGGATAGCTGAGTGCCATGTTTAAATAGTTTTAATAGTTTAAATAATCTTCTTAGATTGAAAGCCCATTTGGATTTAAAGTTGGAATGGCCATGGAGGTAATCTTCTAAACCTGCCTTTATAGATCACGAAACTGAGGCCCAGAGAGGTTAGTGACTTGCCCATGGTCACATTAGTGCTAAGTCCTAGATTTCAGTTTCAGTCCTGTGAGTTCCCACACCTGTATAATGCTTCCCAGCACTAAGAAAGACTACAGATCCTTCAAGGGAAAAAAACAAAATCCAAAACAAAAAACAAAGACCAAAAAAAAAAAAAAAAGAAAACATTTTCATATATGATGCTTTACATTTTGAAATTTTAATCTTCACTGCAAAATTGTAAGGGGGATTCCAATGTTAGCCCCATCTTACAGAAAAGAAATGGAGAAGGAAATGGCAAACCACTCTAGTATCTTTGCCAAGAAAGCCCCAAATGGGGTCACAAAGGGTCAGACAGCAATGAAAATGGCCAAGCAATGACTGAGCAGATAAGAAAACTGAACAGGTGAGATGTTAAGTGATTTGTCGGGGGTCATGCAGCCAGTTGATGTCTGAATCGGAATTTGATCATTGGTGTCCAATCCTCCAAGTCCTTCATGGGACACAGCTCTTTGTGCTAACTAGAGACTATAGAAATGCTAAGGAGTAAAGTGAGGCTTAGTGGTTACTCAAAGGCTTTTTCACTTCTGACTTAATTCCACATTCCTAGTTGTCCTAGATAGTTGAAGTTACCAGAGTTCTAACAGTTGGGGGTGGGAAAGAGAGGGAATATGCATTTGTTAAGTGCCTACTATATGCAGAGGCCTGGAGTCAGGAAGGCTCATTTTCCTGACTTTAAATCTGGCCTCAGACATTTGCTAGCTACTAACAAGTCACAACTCCGCCTCAGTTTCCTGATCTATAAAACAAGCTAGAGAAGGAAAGGGCAAACCAGTATAGGATCTTTGCCAAGAAATTCCCAAATGTGCTTATGAAGGGTTGGACATGCCTGAAAATGACAATAATAATAATAACAGTTAATCTTATTAATCCACTTTACAGTTGAGAAAACAAAGGCAAGCGTATGTTACATGACTTTGCAAGGGTCCACTTATCAAGTATTTGAGACTAGGTCTGAACTTAAATCTTCCTGACTCTATGCTCAATACTCTATCCATCATGCCGTCTAGCTATCTAGTCCAATAAGTCAGGTGGATTTATCAATGTCTCTGGGTGTGTTCATTAATCTATTAACAAATGTGCTTGATCTGGGAAAGAAAAAAAGTCATATTAAAAAGCATTGGTATTCTATGTTATGTAATGAGATGTCCTTCTTTGCCTCTAACGTCCAAGTCCATGTCCATACCCAATCCAGTAGGTTGTTCTTTCCCCTTTTCTTAAAACTCCCAGCTCTGGGCCACTGGACTGATAATTAGTGAGGGCCTCCCATGAGGCTCCTAAAATCAGGCTTTTAGGATCGAGACACTCCAACAGGCTTTTGATCAGCCAGACTTTCCTTGTCCACTCACTTTATGTTGCCCCGTCTTTGAACCATAATCAAATTAAAACTGGCAGAACCATTAGTAAGGTTGTATCACCAGTTTATTCTTCCAGTGACCTACTCACAGAGAGTGGAGTGACACGAAGATACCAAAGGTGGGTGAACAGCTCTAAAAGGGACATAGCAAGCTCTCTCAATGGAGGTATAGTCCTGCCTGAACACTCAGTAGCTACGTCCTGGGAAACTGAAGCAAGTGCTATGGAGTGCTTAGAGCTTAGTCAGACATAGAAGATGGAAAGGCCATCCACTGCATGCTGGGCCACCTTGGACTTCAGTGACTCTGGAAGGGAAAGCGAGGCTATTGACTTTGTACAATTCTGCCTCACTTAAATCTAACTCACATTCAAGTCAAGACATCACCCTCATGATGTCATTGGCGTTCTTCAAAAACCAAGGATGGGGGGAGCTAGGTGTCACAGTGGATAGTACACTGCACCTGGAGTCAGGAAGAGTTGAGTTCAAATCTGGCCTCAGACACTTGACACTAGCTGTGTGACCTTGGGCAAGTTACTTAACCCTATTTTCCAGCAAAAAAAAAAAAAGAGAAAAACCAAGAATGAACAACAACAGCACCAAAGTTACCTGGCGTAGTAGACGAATAACTGGCCCAGGGGTCTGGAAGAACTGGGTTCAAATCCTTCCTCAGACACGTGGCCCTAAATCTGAGTTGTTTGACTCTGATAAAGTCACTTAACTTTGTTTCAAAAATGTTATTTTCATTCCTTCCACCCCTCCACCAACCTTTTATCTGTCCAAATAAAAATATTTCTCCCTGGACATTACTTTCTTTATAGGAATTCTTCTTCCGCATCCCTCTTAAGTCCAATGCCTTCCATTTGATAAGTATTTCTTATATATTCTGTATATGATAAGCACATGAGATAAACATATCCTGTATACATCCGGTTTTGTACATATTTGTTTACTATCTCCCCCATTAGATTGTTAACTCCTGAGGGCAAGGACTGTCTTTTGTCTCTTTTTCTCTCTCCAGTGCTTACCAGAGTGCCTGGAACATAATGGATTCTTAATAAACATTTATTGATTGATAAACTCTCTCTCTCTCTCTCTCTGTGTGTCTCTCTCTGTGTCTCTCTCTCTCTCTGTATATGTGCATATGTGTGTGTGTGTGTGTGTGTGTGTGTGTGTGTGTGTGTGTGTGTGTGATAGAATGTTTTGGAAATCTGGTGAAGCCTATGAAACTCTTTTCAGAATAGCATCTTTAAATCTATAAAATGAGATATACCATATAAGATTAT
Organism: Phascolarctos cinereus; assembly: GCF_003287225.1. Taxonomy (NCBI): domain Eukaryota; kingdom Metazoa; phylum Chordata; class Mammalia; order Diprotodontia; family Phascolarctidae; genus Phascolarctos; species Phascolarctos cinereus. Next base: position 474,852,706 of record NW_027555958.1, on the reverse strand, counting down.
AAAGGAAACCAATCATATTCAGAAACAGTCTCTTTCTCTCTGTCTTTCTGTGTCTCTCTCTCTATGTCTCTGTTTCTCTCATTTCTTCCCTCCATCTATTTATTTAAAATTCAAGTTACTGAATCCTACCTTAAACACCCTCTATCTGCCCTCATAAAATATAAGTTCCTTACTGAAAGTGATTACTTTTTTTTGCTTTTGTATTTCCAGTGCTTAGGATAGTTTTTGAAACATTTTTTGGTTCTTTAATCCTCTCTTCCTCACTTCAGTGGAGCCCCTCCACCCTATATTAATTCTTGGACGGCTTTTTTTTTGGGGGGGGGGCATTGGAGATATTATCAGACTTTCCAGGCATCTCATACCATTTAATAGTCAATGTTTTCCAAACAGATGATTATGGGATAAGTTTGCTAGTACACATACCAGATACCAGAAACAAAAAAGAGAAACCATTGCATATACTAAAACAAACAATAGTGTATGTATTCCAGTGAGGCTTATTACTTTTTTTCTTTTTACTGTAAGGTAGGTCATTTAATAAAATGCCAAAGAAAATCATATTGCACTTTTTTTTTCTTCCTAGCAGGTTCTAAAGAAAAAGAAAATCAACCATGTCTGTAGTTCAAGTCTCAAGGCTATTTGTACCATACAAAGGCCAATATTACAAGATCAGCTCATGAGACAGAGTAGCATATAAATGGCTTCTCAACTTACCTTCTGCGTATGTATAGGATAAGTCACCTCTATGAGGTTTCTTGCTCAAGCTTCACCATTTTCCTTTGATTTCTAGTGATTCTAGGGCAATGATGGGTAGAAGAGCAAGGTATAATCTGTTTTCTTTGCTCTCATTCTATGTTTTGTGGTCTTTAACAATTATGATTCCTTGAGGGTGGTGAGCAAGGGAGAAAAGAGAGTGTTGAGAGAGTTGGTTCACTTGATGACTGACTTTGCTAATTTATGAACTCTGTTCTCTAATCCTTGGCCAAGGTTTATGAGTCTATAGATTCACTGATATATAGAGATGGCCATCATTTACCTAATTTTAAGTTATTGTATATTTGGATGCTGGAGAAAAAAATGGTAAACCACTTCAATATCTTTGCCAAGAAAACCCCATTGATAGCAATGAATGCTATGATCCACGGGGTGACGAAGGGTCAGACATGACTGAATGACTGGCCAACATTTGGATAAGCGGCTTCATGGTTCAAAGAATGCAAATCAAGAGACTATAAAGAATAAAAATACCATTAAGTTTATCTTACTTTATTTTTAACTCAGACAAACCAGGGAGTCAGAATGGAGCCATATTTAGAAAGGTAGATTCAGAGCCAGGAAGACCTAGGCTCAAGTCTCACTTCTGACACATACAAAGTATAACTCTGAGTAAGTCACCTCTCAGAACTGTAGACAGCTGTTCTAAAACCACAAGATGTGGAGAAGGCACCACACTGCACTGATAGTACTTCACTAGGTTGGTAGAGGGAATTCTTCATAATTGAATTTCTCAGAAAGAATGAAATCATGAATCCAGTCCGTAGGCCCATCTAATTACAGGTGGGGAACTAAAGAGATCACCATTCATTCAAGGGTTTAATTCTTTACTTACTGAGATGCTTTGAATCTACAAGTTGGATCAGCAGTTATGTTCAGAGGGACTATAATACACTTCCATTGTTGCTGACCCAATTGAAAAGAAAAAAAAATGAAGGAAGCAAAAATAAAGGAAAAACCACCCAATGAAGGAATGAATACAAAATGAGTTCCATCAATGTAGGAGAGGAATACAAATAAAGCCCTCCAAGACAAGTTGAAATTCTATACCTACTCCCTCCCCTCCTCAAGCCATGAGTATAAGTGCAATTTCATGTCATACCATAAGAGCCATTAATCTATCCTTTTCTTCAGTTCATGGCAACGATGAGCAATTTGTTTCTTGGACAATATCTCTAATGTTATGTTGCTGTTTATATTTCAAAATATGTTGAAAAAAATAGAAAATCAAAAGAAAGATTGGGCCATGATAAATACTTGATGTTCTAATTTTAATAGATAAATATCTGATTATTTAACTTTCTAAGGAATAATTGGCTTGACACAGAACTACAGATTGATGAATACACATAGCACTAGCAAAGTACTGACATTTCTAGTCCAGTATGATCTGGGACGCAATTTTAAAAATTTTTTCTACTTTGCAAATTTTAGGAAAGGACTCAATGAACTTACACTAAAAAAATACTTCTCAATGTAGAGGAATGATGAGTTTGCCCAATGGTTTCTTTATGTTTGTGAATTCAGGTAGAACATTTACAAACAAAACAAAACAAACGTAATGAAGGAAAGGAGCAGTGTACATAAATGGTGCATATTAACTACATAAATAGTAGTTCTTTCCAAATTGACTGATAATAATATGTAAGACATTTTAAGCAGTTCTAGTTGTAAAGGATGTCAGCAGCCATTTTATCCAACCCAGATCTGAAGAATATCACTTCTAAAAGATTGCCAACAAGAAAATTAGAACACTAATGCATTGTTGGTGGAGTTGTGAACTGATACAACCATTCTGGAAAGCAATTAATAACTATGCCCAAAGTGCAATCAAGCTGTGAATACCCTTTGATCCAATGGCATCACTCTTAGGTCTGTACCCCAAAGAGATCATAAAAAAGAGAAAAGTACCCACACGTACAAAAATATCTAAAGCAGCTCTTTTTGTGGTGCCAAAGAATTGGACATTGAGGGGATGCCCATCAATTGGGGAAGGGCTCAACAATTTATGGTATAGGAATGTAATGAATACTATTGTTCTATAAGAAATGATGAAAAGATGGATTTCGGGGAAAAAAACCTGGAAAGACTTACATGAATTGATGCTGAGTGAAGTGAGCAGAACCAAGTGAATGTTGTGCACAATAACAACAACATTGTGGGGTAATCATCTATGACAAACTTAGCTTTTCTCAGCAATACAATGATCCAAGACAATTCCAAAAGACTCATGGTGGGAAATGTTATCCACATTCTGAGGAAGAACTATGGTCTCTGAATGCAGATTGAAGCATACTATGTTCACTGCTTGTTTGCTTGTTTTTCTTTCTTTCTCATGTTTCTTTTTCCTTTCTTGTTCTCATTCTTCTTTATCAACATGGCTATTGAGGAAATAGATTTAACATGATTTGTACATGTGTAACCTAGATCATACTGTTTGCTCGCTTGGGGAGGAGAAAAATTTAGAACTCAGGACCTTATAAAAAAGAATATTGAAAACTGTCTTTAAATGTAATTAGAAAAATAAAATACTATTAAGTAGGGCAAAAACATCCTCAACCAGCTAATTCAGGCTTCTATTAAAGTAATTAATTCTGGGCAAACCACTCTGTCCCAAGGCAGTTCATTCCCCTTCTGGACAGCTCCAATACTTAGGTAACAGGTATTTCCCCTGAAATGTCATTGAAATTTTTTCCTGTTAAACTTCTGTCAATTTCTGCCACTGGTGTTCAATGGGGGCCAAGCAGATCAAGTCTAATTTTTCTTCACCCTGAAAAAATTGATGTGCAAAGACTCAGTTACCATGCTCATTCTGAGTCTTCTCTTGTCCAAACTCAATATTCTCTGTTCATTCAACTGATCCTTCCTTGGCATAGGCTGTAGGCCCTTCACTACCCTAACTGCATTCTTCTGGACTCAATCTAGCCTAGCAATGACTCCCTAATATATGGGTCTTATAGGTGAGTACAATGATCCAGCTTTGGTTCTTGGTGTCCAATGAGTACTCACAGCACTTTTTAAAGAATTTTTTCTTTAAACCAGGGCAATTTTATTGCAGGTAATTCATTTTATCTTAAACTGATAATAATTTGCTCTGAGCTGTAGGTCTATGTCTACAAGATATCAGTTCAATTCAAGTGACCTATGTTAATTACTTCCAAAATTGCCGAAAGGAGGTTGAATTGGCAAAACATAAAGTGAGATCTTAGTTATATTATGTGTAGAAAGTGAGAGGAGAGACAGTGGACGCACCTATTGTTTATGACATTTTTCAGGAATTTAGCTACAAAGGTCAGAAAAGATATAGGATGATAATTAGTGGGAAGGGAAGGTTCAAGTGAGGTTTTTTGTTTCTATTTTCAGGATGGGGGAACCATGGGCATGTTTGGAGGCAATAGGAAATGAGCCAGTGGACTGGGAGCAATAGAAAAGAAATGGAAGAGTGGAGATGACAGAGGAGACAGTCTCTTTGAGAACATGAGATGGAATGGAATTGCTTAAACATTCTGAGGGGATAGCCTTGGTAAGGAGTAAGTCCACTTCAACATGTGAAATGGTGGAAGAGAACTTTACAGAAGGCATCTGTGCCATAGGAGATGAGGAAAGGGGAAGGAGAGAGAGCTCACAGTGAATTGCCTCATCCTCATGTAACCAATGAGGATACTGCAGTTCATAAAGATTGACTGACTCTTTCCATAATTCACAGCTAGGCATTGGACACTGGTCTCCTCTCACCATCGGCAACTAGGTGGCACAGTGGAGGCATTCTTGGAGGCAGGAAGACATATCTTACTAACTTCAAATGCAGCCTCAGACACTTTCTAGCTGTGTGACCCTGGGCAAGCCACTTAATCCTGTTTACCTCAATTATTCATTTGTAAAATGAGCTGGAGAAGAAAAAGGCAAATCATTTCAGCATCTTTTGTGAAGAAAGCTCCAAATGGGGTCATGAAGAGTTCAACATGACTGAATAACAAAAAGCTGTGGTCTTCCATTTCCACTCCTGGATTACTATCCCTCTTCACTTCTGCAGGACATTTTCCAAGCCCAAACTCTCCACCCACTAACTTCCCCCTCCCTCTTCTTGACATAATTTTTTTTTTTCCTTCAAAGGTATCTTCCAACTGTTCCGCATACATCTTGGGTGTACTTTGTTATTTGCTTGTCTATTCCATAAAAACGTAAGATCACTGAGACTACTTGTTTTTTATTTGTATTGGATTAGATAAATGCTAAAGTCTGTTCAATTCAGAAGTGTGTAACTTTATGCATCTGTTATCTACAACTATCTCGTGAATTCCCTCTGTTATATTACATTTCGTGGGGCATGTCATGAATATTTTTGAAGGCAGAAGCTATTTATGTGGTGGGTTTGTTCCTTTGATTTTGCTTTCTTTTGGTTGTGTTGTGTGTGATTTCTGAGTCTACTTTTTGAATTCGTTTAAAATTAATTGAATGGATTAATTTTCATCTGGATTCTGTATCCACTGGAATGCCATAAAGCTCTCAACATTATTTTTTTTTAAATCAGTAAAATAGATTAAGTTACAGATTTATTGGATTAGAACAGTGGAATGAAGGCACCACAATGTCATCCAATGTAGACAAATTTAAAGTTCTGCTCTTGGTTTCAAAAACTGCTGAAGAACAGGTTGAAAAGAGACAACATTTAAGATGAAGAGACAGACAGAGAGAAATAAAGACCAAGATATATAGAAACACAGAAAGAGACAGAATAAAAACTTGAGACACACTGGCAAATTCATAATCAGATTTCAGAATTCTAGGTAATAATAGATTCAGTATACAATGGGAACAGTGTTAAGTGGCGATGTGTATGTGACATAATGTTGTTCTTCAGTCATTTCAGTCACATCTGATTCTTTGTGACCAAAGAATCAGGTTTGGGGGTTTTCTTGGCAAAGATAGTCAAGTGCTTGGCCATTTCCTTTTCCAGTTCATTTTACAGATGAGGAAATGAGACAAACAAGAGTAAGTGACTTGCCAAGGGTCACACAGCTAGTGAGTATATGAGGCCAGTTTGGAAGTCACAAAGATGTCTGCCTGATTCTAGGTACAACACTCTATCCACTGAGCTACCTAGCTCTACTTACCACCTAGCTGCCCCTAATATAATCTTAGGAAGTAATAACTGAGGATTAATGTCCAAAATGAGTCTGCTTGTTAGTCCTACGGTCCTATGACCTAGTGGTGGTCAGACAAGATCTAGATTATTGAGCAAATGGAGACCTTTTAAATCCTGTGGACAAGTTCACTTAACATTACAGTATACTTTCTTGGGATGTCCACATAAATGACGAGGTTGACACACTCATTACCAGAGCTTGCCCACATTTGGGAGGCTCTGAAGGAAAGTGTGGGAGAGAAGAGGCATTAGGCTGCTTGTACACCTGTGAAACCTGGACAGTCAACAGCAAATCCTTTCCATTTGAATTGTTTTAGGAAGACTCAAGATCACCTGGGAAGATAAGTACCCAGTGCTGAGGTCCTTTCTTGAACTGAACTGCCAAGCATTTAAACTCTATTGCAGAGAGTTCAACTCTGATGGACTAGCTATGTTTTTCAATGCCAAACATACATTTGCCTCAAAGACTACTTTATGGAGTACTCAGAAAAGTAAGAGCTCACGTGAAGGTCAGAAGAAGTGATATAAGGACACTCTCAGAGTCTCTCTGAAGAACTTTGGAACCAATTGTGAGACGTGGGATACACCAGCATTGGACTGCCCAGCATGGTATGCCTGCTTCAAAAGGCACTGTGCTTTATGAGCAAAGCAGAATTGCAGTAGCTCAAAGGAAATGTGAGATGTGCAAATTTAAAGACATCTCCACTCCAATCACACTAATCCAGTCATATGGATTATTTGTGCTGACCTGTGGTAGAAGCTTCTGAACTCCAATTGGTCTAGTTAGCCACAATGAAACTCACTGTACCTTGAGCCTCATAGTGACATCATTCTGATCTTGAGCTGTTGATTCCAGTTCTAGGTACTACTTGTACTTTTAGAAAAATGACTAACACACTGGACTTTGTCTACTGGAGAACAAACAAAGAGAGTGAAGGGATTCAAAAAACACTGCCATCTAGAACTGGTTGAGGGAACTTGCATGTCCCATCTGGAGAAGAGAAGACAGGAGAAGACAAGAACACAGCCTTGCAATGTTTAAAGAGCTCTGCTGAGGAATAAGCCTAAAGCTTTTACTTCTTGGCCTTGAATTAGGATGAGAGCTTGGAAATAAAGCAAAGCAGAATGTGGCTTAACATAAAGAGAGAGTTTCTAAAATGACAACGATTGCCAAAAGAAGATGAGTTCCTTTGGGGACTGGGAGTTCTCTTTCACTGGAGGTATTCACAAAAAGGCTTGATAACTTCTTAATGGGGATGTTTATAGACAACAAACATGCTGAAGGAAGCAGATGACCTGTGGGCTTTCTTTAGGCAGCACACCTAGGTTTCTTATTTTTAAAAATACTTCCTTCATTCTTTAGTACCTTGAAGATACAGATGTTAAGAGGGGACTAGCACCTCTGATGGGAGGGCTTGCTGAGCCATTTTCAGGGCTGCTCATCCACCTTTGATATCCACCTGTAATCCAACCCAACCTATAACCACCTGCCCCCAAAAAGCTATGACATTTGCAGTGGTTATACCCCAACCATCTCTGCAGATGGGATAAACCAATCTGAGGTTAACTTACCAGCCTTAAATATGACTATGACTTAGGGGAATGTCTACCCCAAGCATGTGCAAATTTCCAGCAGAGGAATGGACAGATGAGAACAATTTGTTACAGTGGCCAAGAAGGCAGCTGAAGCAGTCACTGTGGCATGCTTAGAGCTTGGTCAGATAGCCACGAATCCAAGATCACGCATTCCATCCTGGGCCATCACGAGTCATCCTGACTTTTGTCCCAGCACCTAACTTTAGTGAGTCTGGAAGAGAGAGTGCTGCTGATGATACTGTGTAAATCAGCGTCACTTAAATGCATTTCTTGAACGAGTCAGGCCACTCCCCCATATATTCTGTGCCCTGACCTCAACATTATGGTATAATTGGTCCTCTTCAAAAAGGAAGGAGGTACAACAGGAACAGTAGCATTAATTGGGAATAAAGTCAGTGAGGCGGTGTAGGGATTAAAGTGGGGAAACTGGATTTCAGAAGAATGGATTTGACATGTGACATATATATATATATATATATAATATATATATATATATATCTACGCACACACAAACACACACACACACACACATATATATACACACATACATATATATACATACATACATATATATATATATATATATATATATATATATATATAGAGAGAGAGAGAGAGAGAGAGAGAGAGAGAGAGAGAGAGAGAGAGAGAGAGAGAGATACCACATATATCATATATGTTTCTGTATAACATGTTGTATAATCACTTTGGAAACTGTGAAGTGCTACCTACACGATATATATTAATATTATTATTGATGACTGTCAGTAGAATAGGGTAAAATAAAGTATAATAAAAGAAAAATAAAAATTTCACTTTTAAAAAAGAAACTCAGTTTTGTTACTTTTTTGTATATTGACATAAAGTAACATAAATGTGTACTACTAACAAAAATAAAATCAGTTAATGAAACCCGTTAATTTTTAATTGATTTGTATTACTATCTCAGCCCCTTATTACTCCTTATGTCCTAAAAAAACCCCAAAAAATTAGCTTTGCCAGCGAATAATTCAATACGCCTTTCTTCGGCATATTTTAACTCACACATGAGAAGGCTAAGGAGGCTTTATTGCTGACATTTCTGTAGGTGCTCAGTGGAGGAGGCAGGGACAACAAAGGATAGATCACCACCTCAAAAACTGTGGCAAGAACCAACATGAGCAAAGTTGTGCAGAGAAGAGCAGAAAAGGAACCCATATGATGAGGGATGCGAGACATCCAGAACTTCAGACCCAAAGATATCAGGCCATGGCCTGGTGGGTTGAGGGGGAGAGCTCAGGATGATCCTATAAGTCACCTGGGTCACATCTGTTATTATATAAAATTTGGCTTTTCCTTCTGTGTTCAAGCAGGGTGCCTCCTATGCCAGTAGCAACATGTATCAGAGCCACGTGGACAAAGCCTAGGGATTTTATAGTGGGGGGCAGAATAATTTGATTGACTATGAAGCAAAAAGTTCGTAACAAGAAGATTCCAGGTATAGGTGATTAAAAAAAAAAAAGAAAAGGGGACAGGGATGAAAAGGGAAAATATCTAGGACAGATGTTGTCTTCTCCCCCTCCCCAAAGCTCCATCCAGAAAACCAGAAAATCCATATCATCACCTACAAAGAAAATTTAATTACTGGAATTAAGATTTAAAATGAAGTGAAGTAGAATCTTTAACATGTTGTCTTTTTTCAAAAGTATTGAATTTGGATCAAAATCATACTGTTTTCATGAGAAGCCCCTAAAGTTTTGCCAATTGGGGAAAAGGATTTCAAACCATATTTCCAAGAAAATCAAACAGCCTACATCTGAATCTGCCCCAACTCTGACATATTAAAGTCCAAATGAATGAGACCTTAGTAGATCTTAATTTATTTTATAAGCATCCCGCAATTTCTCACTCAAGATCTATATATAAAGTTAAGTATTAATTCACAGATGCTGTCAAGTTTCTTTCTTTGAAATGGATTTTAAAATGTTCACCCTGATTTGTAAAAATGGAATAAAAGCTGAAAAATGACCTGAGGAGATTTGTCAATGTGATATTCATAGGTAGTTCTTTTATCTAAAATTCATGAAAGATTTACAATTGGCAGACGTTCTCTCCTAACATATACCTGAGTGGTGGCTAGCCAGCTTGTCTACTTGTTAAATGAAAACCCCTGTTCTAGAGGGCAGTTATCCATCCAGGTAACCTCCAGGGCCTGGGTAAAAGAGTGATAAGCCTGTCACCAGCACCTCTCACTTGAATGTACAGATGTTCTGCCTGGTTGAAGGAGAATGTGTGTGTGTGTGTGCTTTTATATAATATACCTAGTATAAAATTATGTACATGTATACTGCATATATGCATATATGTATAAGTACATGTGTGCATGTATGTATATGTATATGTGTATGTATATTGCTAGAGATATAAATGTGTATACAAGAAAGGTGCTTCTCTTCACTATGGGCTCTTAATGTCTGGACAGGGTCATAGAGTCATTGAAAGTAGCTGGAGAATTAATATTGACACCAGACATGGCCATTTTTGATATTTATAACTCTAATAAATAGCCAGAGAGATCTTCTGCAGACTGTGGCTGAGATGTCTCCCACACTTGTGTATTCCTTATTTTGCCATAATGTCAAAGACCTGGAGTAAGAAGGGAACTCAGAGGCCATCTCATGCAACCACTTCATTTGCTATTGTTTTGAATTTTAAATTATTTCACAGAAAATGGAACTGAGGTAAATTGAGATTAAAAGAATTGCCCAAGTTCATGTGGGTGCTATTGGTAAGAGAGAGGAATTAAACCCCAGTCTGCTAACTTTGGAACTATGCTCTTTCTCTCTTTCTCTCTTTCTCTCTTTCTCTCTTTCTCTCTTTCTCTCTTTCTCTCTTTCTCTCCTTCCTTCCTTCCTTCCTTCCTTCCTTCCTTCCTTCCTTCCTTCCTTCCTTCCTTCCTTCCTTCCTTCCTTCACCTCATTTTATTTTCATTCTTTTTTTTAGGCAATTGGAGATAAGTCCTTGCCCAGGGTCACACAGCTACTAAGTGTCAAGTGTTTGGTGTGAGGGTAGATTTGAACTCAGGTCCTCCTGACTTCAAGGCCGGTATTCTATCCACTGTGCCACCTCGCTGCCCCAGGACTATGCTCTTTCTACTATACCACAGCATCTCTCTAGAATTAAAAGGAGATGGGTGTCTTATTTCACAAGCATCTTTCCCCACTTATCTCATTTGTTATTGACCCTATTACCCAGGACAAAATTGATTTTGCATTCATTAGGATGATAGCGACGATGATGTTGATGATGATGATGTCAATAATGACCCTAATGATGATGAAGGATAACCAAAAAGGGAGCAAGAATACAAGCATCTACATAATGTTGAGGGATCCTGAGGAAGGCCAGCAAATGTGGAATGAATTCCCTCTACAGAATTTGTGTTCAGAAGAGAAGCATGCATCTGTTGTCATCAGTACAGCTGGAGCGAGGATGCATGAGAACAGAGAAAACTCTGAACTATAGAGGACTGCAGAGTTACATTTCATGTATGCTGATGCATTTGAGCTTCACCATGCCAATTAGACTGTTTCACTCATCATATTCCATATCTTCCATCCTTCCACATCCCAAAACAATTGACGAAGACTATGGGATAGTGGAAAGAGGATTGGATTTTCAATCAGAAGACTGAGCTTTGCATCTGCACTTTAAAACTTAATGTGCCCTTTGATAATGAATACACACACACACACGTGTGTGTTTGTATACATACACACATAAACATACATGTATGTATTTACACATATGCATACAGAGATACATACATATTACAAAACTTTTGATTGATATAGGTATAGATATGGTAGAGAAAGATAGATATACAGATAGATAAAGGTACAAAGACAGAGGTAAAGATGATAGAGACAGAGAGATAGAGGGAGAACTGGAAACATGATTTCATTGCCAAGGCCACCAGTTTACTTCTGCATATTTTCCCCCTGGGAACAAGCTAAAGAAAGGAGAATCTCTCTTTATTTGAGTACTCTGGTTTTTATTATATTTTCTGAGGTGATTGTGGAATGCCTCCTCCTCTTTAATTAAGAAAAAAAAATGCAGGTAACTTGTCAACTTTGAAAGTGCAATTCGCCAGTTTCCTCCCTCCTAAGGGTCTTTTCTTCAGTTGTTAACTGCCTCTAAAATCGAACGTCAAGGCTAGAATAACCTGGGCTGTGTGTTCTGAGGCTCACCTTCAAATGGTACATGTCCTGAGAATATAACAGTTCAAATTAAAATTGCTAATCCTGGAGAAGAGCAACAGGGGAAAATATTGTGTTCACATTTAAACTGGCACATTAGGTTAAGAACAACTAATTCTGCCAAGTGACAGTGCAGAGGACATTTTTTTTCCTTCTGGTTGAATGAAAATATCTCAGGAAATATTTGAAGCTGCTCAGAGAAAACCAGAAGAGCTTTTATTCCTGTGATGCAAGAGCTTCCAGTGCAGTGGCTTCTCCATGTTCTAGGAGGAAGATGAGATACAACTTTATCAATTTGGAGAGGCAGAAAGAACACGTGTCCCAAACAATCCTTGGAACAACATGGCCCCTGAACCCTTTGACTCCCCAAACAGCCCTTGATTTCGAGGAGCTCATAACCCAGTGGGGGCATAACAAGCAAACAGACAAAAACACTATCTACAGGATAAACAGGAAATAATCAACAGAAGGGAAGCATGGGCATGAATGGAGATAGAGAACTGCTTTCTGTTGAAGGTGATTTGGGCTGGGATTTGAAGGCAGCCAGCAAGGCAGACATGAAGACAGAGAAAATCCCAAGCATGGGGGATGGCCAGTGAAAATGTCCGGAGTCAAGAAATGGAGATCATAGATTTTAAGCGAGAAGCTCATCTAGCCGCCCCATCCCATTTTACATATGGGAAAACTGAGTCCTAGAGTGGTGAAATAGCTTTCCCAGTAATAAAAGCAGATCTGAAATATCATCCCTTATCCTGTGACCCTAAGTTCAGTGTTCTTTGCAGAAAGATTACACAATGACAGACAGCTGGGCCTGGAGTCAGTAATCAGTCATTCAATCAATAAACATTTATTAAGTGCCTACTGTGTCCCATACACTGTACTAAGCATTGGGAACATAAAAAGGGATTAAAAAAAAATCCCTACCTTTAAGGAGCTTACAGTCTAACTGGGGGGAAGGGACAAGGAGCAAACAGCCATTCACAAATGAGGTTTATATAGGACATATTAGGCATAATGAACAGAAGGAAGGACCTAATATGAAGAGTGGTTAAGAAAGGCTTCTTTTAGAAACTGGAATTTTAGTTGAGATTTAAAAGAAGTCAAGAAAGCGTGAAAGCAGAGATGAGGAGAGAGAACATTCCAGGCTGGAGGAACAGGGAGAGAAATGCACAGAGCCAAGAGCTGCAGAGTCTTGTTCATAGAACAGTAGGGAGGTCACTGTCAGTGACCACAGAGGGGACAAAGATGTGAGAGTCTAGGAACATTGCGAAAGGTTATGAATGCCAAGCAGGATTCTATATTGGATCCTGACGGTGATAGAAAACCACTAGAGTTTAGTGTGTATATAAATGTGGATTTCTGTTTGGGGACATGGTGGTGGCATGGTTGAATCTATGTGCTAAGAAAATCACTTTAGTGACCTAATGGAGGATGGATTGGAGTCTGGAGAGGTTTGAGTCAGGCAAACCCACTAGCAGGTTAATGCAGTAGTCTAGTTATGAGGTGATAAGTGTCTACAACAGGAAACTGACAGTGTCAGAGGAGAGAAGGTGGTGTATTTGAGAGATGTTGCAGAGGTGAAATCAACAGACCTTGTCAACATATTGGATATGGGAGTCGGGGTTGCAGTAGAAACCTAGGGAAGAACCCAAGATGACTCCTAAAATGTCAGCCTGAAGGACTGGGAGGATGGTGTTGTCCTCTACAGTAATAGAAAAAGAAGGTGGAGACAGTTTAGAGGGAAAGAAACAGAATTCTGCTTTGGATATGTTGTTTACGATGCTCACTGGAAATCCAATTTAAGATGTTTTCAAATCAATTGGAGATGTGCATTTGAAGGTAAGCAAGGAAGTTTAGAGCAGGATAGGAAATTTGAAAATCATCAGGAGAGAGATGGTAATTAAATTCAAGGAAACTGATGAAATCATTAAGTGAAGTGCAGTAGGAGGAGAAGAGAAGAGGGCCTAGGACAGAACTCTGTAGGACACCTACAGTTAGAGGGTGTGATCTGCATAAAGATCCAGCAAATGAGACTGAGAAGGAGCAGCCAAAGAAGTAGGAGAAAGAAGAAGAGTGACGCTTGAAAACCTATAGAGAAGAAAGTAGCAAGTAGGGTGGGATGATCCATAGTGTCAAAGGCTGCAGGGAGGTCAAGGAGAATGAGCTTTGAGAAGCCATTGGATTTAGCAGTCAAGAGAAGGTAACTTTGAGAGAACAGGTCTGGTGCAATCATGAGGCCAGAAGCCAGATTGTAAGGGTTAAGAAGGGAAGGAGAGGAAAGAGAGTAGTGACAGCTATTGTAGATAGCCTTCTCAAGGAGTTTAGAGACAAATAGCAGAGGAATTATAGGATGATGGTTAATGGGAATGGAAGAATCCAACAAGACGGGCTGTTTTGGTTTGGTTTTTTGTCTTTACTTTTTCAGATGGGGGAGACATGGGCAAGGTCAGAGAATCATCATTTAAGACATAGGAAAGGGCATTGCAGATCAATTTCCTCATTTGTTCCCCCATGCCCTCATTCTTGGCTCATCACACAGGCATACCTCAGAGATATTAAAGGCTGGATTCCAGACCAGCACAATAAAGCAAATATCATGAAAAAGCAAGTCACATGATTTTTTGGGTTTTCCAGTACATATAAAAGTTATGTTTACACTATACTGTAGTCTATTGAGTATGAAATAATACTGTCTAAAAAAATAAAAATGTATACAGCTTAATTAAAAATAATTTGTTCCTAAAAAATGCTAATCATGATATGAGCCATCAGTGAATCATAGTCTTTTTGGCAGTGAAGGGTCTTGCCTTGATTTGCATGGCAACTGACATATCAGGGTGGTGGTTGCTGACAGTTGGAATGGCTGTGGAAATTTCTTAAAATAAGGCAACAATGAAGTCTGTCACACGCATTGGTTCTGCCTTTGGCTTGAACACTTAGAGGCCATTATACTATTATTAATTGTGCTAATTCCAATATTGCTGTGTCTCAGGGAATAGAGAGGCCTGAGGAGAGGACAAGAGATGGGAATGACCATCAATGGAACAGTTAGAATACATCAACATTTATTCATTAACTTCCTGGTCTCATGTGGCATTGTCCAAGGTGCCCCAAAACAATTACAATACTAACATCAAAGATCATTGATAGTGGATCACCATAACAGATGTAATAATAATAAGGAGGAAGTTTGAAATATTGTGAGAATTATCAAAGTGTGACACAGAGACACGATGGGAGCACATGCTATTGGAAAAATGGAGCTGATAGATTTGCTCAATGCAAGGTTGTCACAAACCTTTATTTTTTTTAAACTAAATATGTGTGAAGCTCAATAAAATGAGTTAGGCCTGTGCATAGTTGAAAATGGAAGCCCAGAGAAAGGAAAATGATTTTTCCAGGGTCATGTGAGCAGTAAGTGGCAAAGTTAATCAGAGCTCAGATCTTCTTACTCCAATCCATCGTTTTTTCCATAGTCCCCATATTTTCATTTGAAATGCACAAAAATCTTGCTGTGACAGAGACTGAAAGCCACGGCCATGCTATGGTAGTCAGTGATGTAAAAAGTCTTATTTGGTCGGTTTTCTAAGCGCAATTTTCTAATAATTAATTGAAAGCACATCAAGAAGTGAGACACTTGTTCAGAATACAACAATCATACCTTTTTGGTGGTAGCAGAATGTGATAGAAAGAACAAGTGCTTTAAGTAGGGGAGTGGCAGTTTATTTCTTCAGAATAATATGAACTATAAATCAAATTCAGTTCAAGTCACAAAAAGAACACTATGGAAGGAAATTTAAATGATTCGGGTCAGGCTAAATCCAAAACTATAAATTTTTTCAACAAACTCATCTTTTTATCCTTTTCTTTTTCAATCTCCTCATGCAAAATCATAAAAATGCACTATTTGATTTATACAAAGCATTAAAAAAGATATGTCCAACTTGCCAGATCCCCCTTATCTGTGCAGCTCCCTTTGGCATTCATCTGGAGGTTTTTAGGCCAACTGGCCTGGAGTAGTGCTGGGTCTGCCATTCATGGCAATGGACCCTAGCCCACCGAATCCTCTCAATAGGTTTCAGTTCTTAATTAGTGAGATAGCTCATTCACTTGTGAAATTCAAGGGCAGAAATATCTTACCAGGACAACTCAAAGATGTATTTTACTTCAAAGATAACCTGTGGCTATAAATTGGTCAATATAAACCTAAGTCAAAGGGCAGATTATTCAAGTTACTTCAAATAAAACTAAAATAAACAGACAAAAAAAAAGGATGTGGTGGGGTAAGCTACCCATAATAACTACTATCTGTGCAACATACATGTGTAGGCATTCATCCATACACACACACACACACACACACACACATTGATAGTTAGAAAGCTAGATAATATATTCTACACCAAAAATGTATATGCATTGTCCCCAAAATCATCTCTGCAGTTTTAAATTATTACATCCTCTTTCTGTATATATTAATGAAGGAACACATGAATGAAAAGTGGCTGTTTTAAGCACTTTCGACATGCAGATTATGGAGCTAAATGCCGAGGATCTAAACTGAAAAATGAGACAGTGTCTGTCCGCTTTCCAGGAGCTCACATTCTCATGGAGAAGACAATGCACATAAGAGGCTTCAGGTTCAAGTCAGATTTGGTCCTGTAGTCCTTAAAGTGTAGCAGGAAAGGAGGTGGTCAGGCCTCTTTTTTAATGACTTTTGCAGGGATAAAATCATAACATTTTCTGCTGTTAGACCATGGAACAGGCTCAAGGCCTTTTCTGGCAAGAGCTTTCTCTTGCAGGACTCTAGTAGCTGTGGCAGTAACCCCAGTCGGAGCAAGCGCCAGACCACCTGTGTGCACTTATGTCCCAAGGCTACTGAGCTAAGGGCACTGAATTGCCCCCTTTGGGGTCTGAGGATAGATGGTAGCCAAGGTTGTGGGGATGGTTTGTCATGTACTGCTTTTTGTCTCTTCTTCAAGGTGCCTTTGGCCCCAGCTAGGCCAGCTTTGTGGATGGTAGCTGTCTCACAATTGCTGGGGGTGGCCGGCCACTTCTCCACAGGAGTCATTTTTCCAAGATGATGGCTCAGGGTTGGTTGGGATCAGGACTGAGGGCATGGGTGAAGGCAGGGCTGCCACTCCTAGGGCTGTCGTGTTAACAAGCCTATTGACAGTTGGTCTGCAGTTCCTGCCGATGGCTCCGAAGAAAGTGAGGCCTTTTGCCACGATGGTTTTTTCTCTCAATGTTGGCTATGCCAGTTGTGCTACAATCAGGGCTGATGATTTAGAGGCACTGCTGTTCCCAGAGCTCATGGGTTCAGGGTTCTGGGCTGCCTTCATTGCAGTCTAAGAGAATATGTGAGTCAAGAGGTTGGTAGGATCTGACTTGTCTCGATCAGGCTGCTTCCTATCTCTCCTTCTGGGTACCTTGCTGTCTCAGCTAGACTGATTCACCTGCTGTGGGGAAAGGGTTATGACTGTAAATGTATTTACATACTGGTCTTAAGTCTCCTCTCACTTTGGTCCATCTTCCACTCATCTGTCAAACTTATTGATCTAAAACTCAGACAGGGTCATATCAACCAATAATCCAAATAATCCAATAATCCAATAAATGGCCATGGCTACCTATCACTTCCAGGATCAAACATCAAGTGCTCTGGTTGTTAATCAAAATCCTTCCTCTGATTTCCATCTGCCATTCCAGTTTTCTCAGACCTAACTGCTTCCCACTGCCATGCACACATACTCTATGTTCCCTGTGACATTGGCTATGCCTTGCTGTTCCTCAAACAAGACATTCTATTCTCTCACTCAAGTCAAATTCTTACAGTTTCTAAGTTGAATCATGAAAAATACAGATGAGCTGAGTGTATTTAATAAAATTGTGAATTTTTAAGGACTGTGGTTTTTTGTTGTTGTTGTTGATGAAAGAAAATTTCTTCATGACAGAATTGATCCCAAGTACATTCTTTTTCTTATTTTATGGAATTAACTCCCTCCCCACTTCAAAAAAAAAAAAAAAGCAGAACTTGAAATGTACAAATAGAAGGAATTTGAGACTGCACTGGAAAATTGAGTCCTGCCATTTGGCTTTAAGAACTGAGGCAATCAGGAGTTGCCAGAACTCTTTTCATGCCTTCTTATGAGGATTATGACTTAAGTATGATGTGCAATGCTTAGGTTGCTGTTAAAAACTAAGTAAAACAGTTCAAAGTAGTTGGTTTATTTTGGTGTTCAAGAAAATATCTTCCCAAACCCCACACAAGATTATCTTAATGCCAAACCATAACAAACCAATGTTCCTTTGAGGATTCATGAATCTGGAATATTGTTTTTTTTAAATTAATGGATACAAAAATTTTAAAGTGCACAATAGATTTTTTAGCTGGAAGACACCATAGAGATCACCAAGTGAAGACCTCTCATTTTATAGGTGGGAAAACTGAGACTCATTCTTGCTGTATTAGCCCCAAGAAGCCTCAGCTTCTGGCTTAGAATAAACAGGTTCAAATTACAATGATGATAATTATTAATTCCCTGTGAGAAGAATAAAATTAATCCTATATCTTTTCTTTTATATTGATCCTATTTACAGTTAATTGATTTTGTCCTGTAACTGCCTAAGTCATATTCTTTTTTTCTGAACTTAGTTCAGAATTTATCTGGCCTGTGCTAGGTAAGTTTAGACATCAGTTCTCTTACTGATCTCTGCTCTATTCTTGACTCAAGAAATTCTGCTAACTTTAGGGGATATAGCTTACCATAAGGGAATCAGGCCTAACATCTTCACACTACCAAGCCATCCTTCAAGGACGTCTGGTTTACTCTCCAAAGAAGTTTGGACTCTTATCTTTGGCCTTGAAGGTGGCCTTCACCAATGAATACTTCTTAATCATAGGAAAGAGAGGAGGGTATTGTTACTAGCCCCTCCATCTCAAATTCCAACCAATCATACAGTTACCCTGGCCTCAGCTACATAATAAATCATGTTGCCCTCAACCCCACGATATCCCCTGTTCTGCTCTTTGTTCTGTATTCTCCAAAACCTATAAAGGGGACCTTTCCTTTTGCTGTGGGTCTTTGACTGGAAACTGAGGCAGCTATTGACCCATCTTATTCTCAGGTTACTGGCCCTGATAATAAAATGTTATCTTGGAGAAATGCGATTCAGTTTACCTTTTTGTTAAATTTTACTCACAAGGCCTGAGAATCATCAGTAGACACAATATTCAAGAAGAGATGACAAAAATCAAATTCAGAAGCAGTGGAACAAGATGGATGTCCCTGGCTCTCTCTGGCCCCTACACAAGGGGTTCATCCTGGTTTCTAATAGGTACAGCCTGAGTGAGTGATGAGGGCCTAGCCTGTGATAGCTTGTGTGCTCAAATAGAATATATCATATTCACCCTGGGGCTTCTTGGGCAATTCTTAAAACAGGGTCTGGACTTTAATAGCTTTCATGCTCAAATAGAAACCAAGGCCTATGGGGTTTCAGGCTTCTGGGCTTTCTCCTTGTCCAGTTTTGTTTGCTGCATTTTTCTAGACTTCCCTCTCTCCTCTTCTAACCTTATTTTCCTGCTCCCACCAAGTTGAATTATTATTATTCTACCATCCTTGGACATATTTCTTCATTCAAGCTCTGCTTACAAAAACCAGAACTGAGAGAAGCTGAGAGGCCAGGTTGCAATCTGACCAAAGCATGTTCCATTTATGTGAGGGCCCCCAGTAGCTAGAAAAGACAGGCTTAAGAAACAGTGTTTTGCATGACACAGTGCTGCCTCCCCCCTCCTTCTGAAGAATCTGATGAAAGGAATGGTTAGTTATCTCCTACTTAGAGTATGGGAGAGGACCAACCTTGCAATCAGGAAGACTTGGGAGGAATTCTTCTTGACACATCCTAATTCTATCATGAGAAAAAAAAAAACTCAACTTCTTACTGTCCAAGGGATCTCTTGGTTTTTGAAAATTGTAGATGAGTGCAATCTGAATCATTGTGTTTGTATGTGTGGCAGGAGAGGGAGAGGGGACATTTTCTAACTGAAATTTATCCAATATAAGGATATGAAAGATCTGAAAATCTCTCAGAAAAAAAAAAAAGAAATTGAACTAGAGATATTAAGATTCTGTGGTTCAGTAATGGGGCTCTTTTATTCAATTAACCAATAAATGTTTGTTAATCTATTATAGAGTAAACACTGTGCTAAATGCTGGGAGGACAAAGTTAGTAAAGAAACAATGCCTGCCCTCAAAAAATATATATAACTTTGGGGAGATACCATGTCTGCATATAAGTATATATACATTTTACATCATCATAAAAATGATGGGGGGCACTAGATAATTATATAGGCTTCATGCTTGAGCTGAGCTGGGATATAAACCTGGAATTCTACTAAGCAAATGCTTGGTGGGCTGAGTAGTTACCACAACACTTAGGCTCTGGGAACTAGTGGAGATGGACAGTTGAACAGAATATAATCATTCTGACCTCCATAAATGGTCAAGCAATCTGAAACAAGTCCCAGCAGTTGGTGCCATGGATGCGTAGGGCTCTCCCTGACTTGGACGTGTGTCCAATTTCATCATCCATGCTGATCGCCTTTTCATTAGCAACATTTTGTGGTTTTCCTATAGTTCAGACTTTGAGAAGTAATTTACACCAGAGTATAAAGAGATAAGATCCTCATAAGAAGGCATGAAAAGAGTTCTGGCAATTCCTGATTGCCTCAGTTCTTAAAGCCAAATGGCAGAACTCAATTTTCCAGCGCAGTCTCAAATTCCTTCTATTTGTACATTTCAAGTTCTGCTTTTTTTTTTGAAGTGGGGAGGGAGTTAATTCCATAAAATAAGAAAAAAATATATACTTGGCATCAATTCTATCATGAAGAAATTTTCTTTCATCAACAACAACAAAAAAACCACAGTCTTTAAAAAAGCACAATTTTATTAAATATACTCAGCTCATCTGTATTTTTCATGATTCAACTTAGAAACTGTTAAGAATTTGACTTGAGTGAGAGAATAGAGATTTTTTTTTCCCTTCCCATCAACATGATCATTATTCATCCCCCACTCAGAGCTGAGACAAGAAAAACAGTAGCTTCTCGATGAAAGAAAGATCCATCAGGTCCCACTCACTTTTCATGAAGTGAGAACTGATGTCAGTGACTGTCAGATACCAGTGATTTCTCCCATAAATCTCCTTCTTTCTTTCCAAAAAACAAATCATTGTTCCCTAACAATGCACAAGCTTGCCATACACCCCCCCTTCTCCCCCCCCCCCCCGCCTCTCTCGTATACTGTGGCATAAAACTTAATGAGAGCCACCCCAGAAAACATCAGGCACTGAGCACGTCAGGGAGCAGCCCTTCCTTGGTTAAGATGAATTCTCCCTTAAATAATTACCTGAATTTCATGCTAATGTTCAAATGGTTTCCAAAAAAAAAAAATAGCTCTTTCATACAGAAGAACATTAAGGATTAAGGAAACACTCACCAATGGGAACCACAAACATCTTGAAAAGAAAATCAGATTCAGGGTTTCTTTGACTTCAATCCTTGAAAGATCTTGGATTTGCTCTGGTGGTAGATCTTCTTCCCCTGCTGCATATAATTATATCTCTACTCTCATTAGATACGCTTTCTGAGTTGCTATAGCCAAACCTGATTGGGGGTCAGTCTAATCAACTCAGATGGTGAAGCCTCAGTTTCCACCTCCAGTCCAGGTGACAAGGATGGCTTAAAAAATCAGGTCCTTTTAGAACTCAGTGAGGCAGACTCCATTCATCAAATGTGACCAGGCACCAGCTGTGGCTTCCTTGGCAGGACGTGTTGGCTGTTCCCAGGGTTGAAACACTGGAGGCAGACAGCTGGCTCCCACCTCCATAATTCACAAGCACCTCTATAATTCACTCCTAGCCAGAGGCTGCCAGAGGGGAAGCCCAGCAATGCAAAGAACACTGCAAGATATATCTACTTGCCTTGGCCTTTGGGTACAATGATCTTCCTTTTCTGGACAGTGTATCGGCGAGAGTTTATTGTTTCTGGTCAGGAGGTGTGGAGACATAATGAGAATGGGCCTAATTTATGACTGGTGTCGGCCCTCAGTTCATCTATGTATAAGTGTGTCCTTAGATATTTCCCCAATGAACACTTCATCCATCAGGGGAAAAATATATTGTTTCATTTCTCAGTCTCCATGGTGTCAGACACTTATGAAAGATAGGTCTAGCCTTGTGGTCTTATATTGGTGAAGAACTGACAGAGTTAGAGTCAGGAGAGGCTAGGAGACTAACTAGGAATTAGGAATCAGCCTAAGGACAAGAGAAGGAGCTTCCCTGCCTTGATGATTTGTAAACACACCCTGAAGGAAGGAAGCCTTAAGGACACTTAGGTTGGGCTTTGTTTTTTTCCTTCAAAATAATGGAGGCTAAACTATGGAACTGAAAAAAAGAGCCAGTCAAAATACAAGGCAAAATGTTATCCGAGGATAACGTGTGTGTGTGTGTGTGTGTGTGTGTGTGTGTGTGTGTGTGCGCGCGAGTGTGTGTGATTCTTTGGAGGCTTCAAAGCTTTGTGGAAGAACAAAAGATTGTTTGTGTCAGCATTTCACTATGGCAGAGATCAAATGTCACTGTTTCCTGCTTATTAGCGCTGCCTCTCATTCACCTGGGAGGTTTCTGGAAGCCTTTATAAGAGCTCAGTGAGGATTAACTTGGTATGGAAGGATAATAAGGAGCAATCAGGGTGGTTGGTCTTAATTTGTGAAAGAAGGGGATCATTTAGTTATTAGACTGCAGAGGCCCTTAAAAAAAGCAAATTCATTTGTGTCAGAAATATATGTATTAAGTCCTGCTGAGGCTTTAAGGAATGGGGTTATTACAATAGCAGTTTTATTTTGCCCACAGAGAGGGGAGAGAGATGATTGGTTATACAAAGAGGAACAAGAATGAATGACTTGGTAACATTTATTTGTTAGTTGTAGCTTTTCTGTTATCAAGGACCAACCGCATGGAAGTTGGAGTGATGAGGTGGCTATTGGGATGGCTCTGGAGTCAGGGATACCCAGGCAAAGTCAAGCCTCAGATGCTACTATCTATGTGAGGGAGCTGGTAGAGTAGACAGAGTGTGAGGACTGGACTGAGGAAGATGAGTTCAAATCCTACCTCAGACACTTACTGGTTATGTGAACCTAGGTAAGTCACAACCACTGTTTGCCTCAGCTTCCTCACCTGTAAACTAGAAATAATAATGGTACCTACCTTAAAGGGTTGTTGGGAGAATTGAAGGATATAAGATTTGTAACTTAACCAGGTTTGCCTCAGTTTCCTCATCTGTAAAATGAGCTAGAGATGAAAAGGGTAAACCACTCCAATCTTTGCCAACAAAACCCCAAATGGGGTCACAAGTAAGCAACAACATACACACACATTTAGACGTGTGTGTGTGTGTGTGTGTGTGTGTGTGTGTTACAGGTTGCTCTGTTGTACTTCAAACTGCAGACCATTTGCCAATGCACATTAGTAGAGGGCATTCACATACTGCAAGTTATCTGCATTGAAGAGTACAGACCACACCAACGCCCACAGTAAAAATCAGCCTGCCTTTTGCAGGGGGGGTCACGCTCAAACAGAAATAGAGTCCACGCCAGGGCATGGAGGAATCCGAGCAACAACACCTTGACTCAGAGAGCCACACATTAACAGTACCTTTACACTATGGTGCTTTCATTTCCTTTCTTAAATATGTTCCAATTGCGTTTGCATGTGACTGGGGCTGTGGGCCATGCTTGGCCCGCCTGCTGAATGCGCCACCTCTGCTCTTCTCCAATGGCCAAGGGAGGCTCTGACAGCCCAGGGCGGACCACGCCATGCCCTTATGTAATGCACTTACAGCCACACTGATAGCAGATGCATACACAAAGTGAGGAATGAAAGAGCTTTCTTCTCTCAAGAAGCTTACACAAGACAGCAAGGGGAAGAAACATGTACACAGATAAGTAAACACTAAGTAAAAATGAAGTAATTTCAGGAGAGAGAGAGCGCACAGTTTCAAGAATGGGGAACTTCCAGGGCAAAGGCAAGGAGGTGGGAGATGGAATATCACACAGGGGAAAAAGCTAATAGGCCTGATCAACAGGAATGGAGAGGGGAAGGGGGAGGGGGAGGAAGAGGGAAAGACAGAGTGACAGACAGAGAAAAAGAGAGCAAAGGTATACTGTTAATTGAGAGAGTACCAAGGTTACCCTGACTTCTCAAAGGCTCTGCAGAGATCCACAAATCCTGATAGGCCCTAGAAGCTGGAACAATTTAAAAGTGGAGTCTGATGATAGGCTAGGCTGCTGTTTGTCCTTCATTGTCAAAGAGGACCAATGACATTGGGGTGATGTCTTGACTTGTGCATGAATTGGATTGAAGTGAGTCAGAGTCGCATAAAGTTGTCAACCTCACTCTCCATCCCAGAGTCATCAGAGTCTAGCGGCAAGACAGAGGTCAAGAAGATTGATGATATCCCAGATTTAGTCGATGACCTTGGTGTCTTCAGTGTCTGACCAAGGTCTAAGTGTTCCATGGTACCTGCTTCAACCACCTTCATAGCCATTGGAACAAATTGTTCTCATCTGCCCATTACATGGAGTGGGGGGGGGACGTCTTCATGTGCTTAGGGTAGATACCCCCATGATTTACGGACCTGTTTCAGGCATGTCAGTTACCCCCAACCTGGTTTAGCTCATATGCCAATATGATTTTACCGGGATGTGGTTGCTACACATACTATGACTTCATGGAAGCATCAGTGAGAGTTGGGTGACCAATTGGACACCAAAGGTGGATAAGCAGCCTTGAAGAAGGCTCAGCTGCCCTCCCACCAGAGGTACTGCTTCTCCCTTAACAACTTATAGATAGCAAATAGGCTACATGTCACTTCCAGAGGAACTGTCCTCTATATTTGACCCTTCTCTCCCAGCCTCTGCGAGTGATTCTCAAGGTTGAGAACTTCCCCTCTGTGCTTCTCTCTGCATATTCCCAATGTCAGAAAAAATCTACTTTTACTATTCACTTTGTCACATCAAAGCTAGAAATGTTGTCTCAATCAATGAATAAACACTTTGCCAAGAACTGTGACAATCACTGAGAAGATAGACTGAAGAGAAATAGCTTCAGCCCTCAAAATGTTTAAGTTCTAACCATCAAGACTTCTCCCAACTTCAACCTACAGATGTCCACTTGCTTCATTGATATTAACATGTGGGTATATACTGCCAACCCCTTGAAGATGTCTAAGACTCACTGGCCATTTTTCTCCAAAAAGACCTCTGTGTTTCCTGATTTCCTATTTCTGTCATAGTATCATTTTTTTTTACAGTTACTGAGGTTCCAAGCCTCCAATTCATTCTTTCCTGTCCATCCCCTTCACCTTTTTCTGCCACTTCAGTGTTTGAATGTCTATCATGTCTAACCCTCCTTTTCCACTCTCACTTATGATACTACCTTATTATAGGCTGCCAGTACCCATAATTATCCTGTTGGCAATGTTGCTGACTCACCTGGGTCTCCCAGGTGTTTAGATACCTGCAAATGGCCAATAAAAGACTAGTTCCTCTCCAGGCTTCCACTTCAGCAGCTGTTGCTACATAGAGAAGGCAGCTGTTCAACCTGTCCTGACACCCGAATAGGGCAACATTTCTGCCTGGTGGGACACAGGGTGGCTATATTATCTGTTATTGGCTATACTAGACACTACTCTGCACTCAGTGTTCAGAGAAATATATATATTCACACACACACATATTCATTATGCACTTGGAAAATTGTGAAACCAGGCCTGCCCCCAAAGTATTCTGTGCCCATCCACTATATATTTGCTATTATGATCAACGAGTGCCATTGGTCCAGAGAAAGGATGTCTTGTCCTTTGTGTGAACGGGGAAACAGTCTACCCTTAATACCTGTGTGGGTCTGGGACAGGAGTGTGTTGAGGAGAACAGACAGAAATTTGCAATGTTGAGTACTTAGACCTCAGAAATTGGCAAATGTTACAAAGTCAGAGTTCGTGTTATTCTATTGTCAATTGTGTAAACTAAGAAAAGTGATGGATCAAATGTGCAATACACACACACACACACACAAGTGTGTGTATATAGATATTCCCTCCCCCAAAAGACCCAGTTGCTAAACATTTATCAGAACACCCCTGGGGGGAAATATTAAGCATTTCTATTGCACATTACATCCACTACTTCACTGGATCCTCCTAAGTATACTGTAACTGAGATGATTTTATTATCCCCATTTCACAGATGAGAAAACTGAGGCTGAGGCTCAGTTACCTGGTCAGGGTCATGTGACCAGATAAATCATTTAGTAACGACTCAAACTCTTGTATTCCTGACTCTAAAAGCCATTATCGTGCTACCTGGATAAAATAAGTATATTTTTCTGAAGTAGTTGAGACACTAATACCCTAAGGGTCAGTGCTCTATAATAAAAGTGGATTCTTAATTCAGTATTTCCTCACATTCCTTCCTGGGTTAAGTGTTCACACTTCCCTAATCCCTAATTCATGAACAGAGGAATGAAGAGGGGGATGTAAACTTCATGTAGCTCTTCACCACCATATCCCTAAGTCTGGCAATGGGTGTGGGGTAAGAGAAAAGAAAAAGCCTCCCTGTCATGAAATGGGATCATTACTGCAAAGCTGAAGCTGACTTTTCTTCCTACTTGTTTTTACCCCACTCCAGTGGATTGAGTCATGTGATGATGTCAGCATTGGCATGATTACTGATTATAATGAATCAGTGTGCCACTCACAGAGATTGGCTTATCATGTGCTTTAATTTTAATCAGGTTTTAGTGATTTTTGCAACAATTTAGACAGCATTGGATACCACCTTCAAAGATATGGGAGAATGATGTCATCTTTTCCTCTACCTAATTATATGCTTTCACACACATTTCACATACATTCACATACATTTACACACACATTTCCCTCTTGAGTATTCATAAGAAAACTTTAACATATATATACCTGAGTTGAGTGGCCCTCCATCTTCTTCCCACCTATATGTCTCTTGCATACTTTTCTTCACTTTTCCACCCGTGGTCCCTTTGGCACATCTACCCTTCACTCATACCCACTCCTCTTTTCTGTGAGCTGACACTTCACCCAATTTGCAAAGGTCAGATCTGAAGACTATCAGGAAAAACCACTTCTTTTTATGATATTTACATAATAATTCCTAGACTACAGAGCATAGACTGCTTTACTTTTTCTACTTTATTGGATACAGAGAAAACCCCTGTTGTTTGTCCAATAGGGTCACATACCAAATCCTATCTCAACATAATGAATGGAGTTTGGTGCTATGATGTCTAAGAACAATTTGTAACCTACTTCTTCATATTCTCACCACAGTGATAGCGTCTATATTTTCCACAAGATGTGGTTGATTTCTAGCTGTGGAAAGGAATGTGTGTGTGTGTGTGTGTGTGTGTGTGTGTGTGTGTGTGTGTGTAATGTTCAGGAGGGTTCCATTTAAAACTAAATTTATGAAGCTTGTCCCATTGACATGGATAACAGAGTGAAATCTCAGTGGGAGTCAGCTATGTTTATGATCAATTTTGAAAATATATTTATATCAAAAATGAGATGCTAGGTATGGCATTACTTTGACCCTTCTTGAAATGATTCCAGGGATGGAGCTCCTTTAACTTGTCATCACTCGGTCATCACAGAATCACAGAACTGAGTTTGTGAAGAGACCTCAACAGCCCTCTCCTCTAACTCATAGATAGAAGCCCCACTATAACGTGCACAGGAAACGGGGGCACAAAAGATGCTTGACTACCTCCAATGAAGAAAAACCTATCGCCTTCCCAGGGCAGCACATTCTGCTTTTTTATTTTTACCCCCTGCCTCACACTCAAATTTCCCTCTGCCAAGCACACCCATTGCTTTGTTCTGTGGCCTAACATACTAAATGAAATTTCTCCTCTATGTGACAAACATTCCAATCCTTGAAAACAGATTTTGTGTCCCCCTTTAGTCTTCTCCTCTCCAAGCCATATATACTCAGTTCCTTGAACATATCCTTACATTTAGCCCCCACTCTAATTAAACCATGGATTTAGCAGACACTAAAGAGGTGGCATGATGCTGACACGGCACTGTATTTGCTGTCAGAGGACTGGGTAAAAATACTTGTCTTACCTAATATCTTTGTGACCAGGATTATGTAACTTCATTTCTCTGATCCATTTCCTCATTTGTAAAATAAATGAGTTGGGATAGATGGCCTTCTAGGCCATTCTAGGAACCCTCTAATTTTAGATCTATGACCCTAAGATTTTGTGTTCAATGCTGGGTGCTACGTTTTGGGTAAAAGATGGATAAATTGAAGGACGTCCAGAAGGCGATGAGGATAGTGAGGTGACTTGAACTCATGGAATATGAAGGTCAATTGATGGAACTGAAGATATTTTACTTAAAGAAAAGAAAAATCATTGGTTCAATGAGAGTCGTCATCAATGTTTTGTGCACTGTTACACTGTTGGTAATTTGACCTATGCTATTTGATTTTAGAAAGCAGAAGGAAAGAAAATGGGACAACATAACAAAAATCCTTCAGTAACAACAAGGGAAGAGTGTAAGTCTCAGAGACGAAATCAAGTCTTGCCAATAATACAAACTTGTTATGACGCCAAGCAGGGACCTTAGCCCTACAGTTCCCCAAAGCACTCTGTAATAGTATAGACTGCAAAGTAGATGCCAACAGGCATTGATTTAGGTGGCTCCTAGCACCCAGGAAAGTATATTACTGGACAACAAAAACACAAAACAATAACAACAAAGAGAACTTACCAACAATTCAAATGACAATTGGCTGTCATGGGAAATAGAAGCCTTTGAGCAACAATTGTGGAATTTCGTGCTAGGTATGTCGTGGCAGAGATCCTCATGCCGAGATATATTGCACTCGATGGCTCTCAAGGTGCCTTCCATCTCTGAGATTCTGGGATTCTCATCTTGGGCTTCAGTGAATCAGCAGACTCAACACATGTTTCCAACCAACTAAAACCTTGGTCCCTGAATTGGTAGCAAGGAAAGAAGAACCACGTATGAGGGTTTGATTTTCACATTACTTTAAACATCCCATGCTTAGCCTATCTCATTTCCTTCCAAAGCTCTCCAAACTTAAATAAAACTCGCTAAGACAAAGCATTTTTTTTTGCTCTTTTAATCCATTCCTTTCCTATAATAATGAGTCCTCCCTTTATTGGAGTTTCCACAGTTCAGGTATGTGTGGCAGCTAATCATCTTTCTCCTCTTCATCACTCACACGGAAGGCATTTAAGTCTTTATTTTTCCCCTAAGAAAGTGGCAGGTCCCTCCCACTGCATCGCTTCCTGTGATGCCTTTCAGAGTTCTTTGCTTTCCATATCTAGTGAAATCTTCATGTGACAGTTTCAATAAGGTTGAAGAGAAGGGAATACACGTTCCAAATTGGGAAACAGTGAACATATATTTCCTTAGCCATGTACATTTCAGTAAATCAGACATTTTAAATGAGAACCATTGTAATTGATCCACCCAGAGCTGAAAGTGAGATTCCAAAAGTGATTCCATCAGCATTAACTGATATTCCCATTCCTTTATCTGACACCATGTCTCAATGTGCACCCAAAAACAGCGTGGCATTCTTGGATCACTTTGCATTTTGAGGTCATGTCTAAAATTTTATAGGTATCTTTTAACTTTAAAGATATTCTTGCATTTTTTCCTATAATTGAATATTCACGGTTTTGATTTTTTTATCTCCAAAAAAGCTGATTTCCCTTCTATTATAAAAAGAATAGCAGCTAGAATTTAGAGGGCACAATAAGGTTTATAAAGTAGTTTCTGTATGTTATCCCACTGGATCCTCACAAAACACTGTTTGGGCTATTATTATCCCAATTTTACATGTAGTGAAACTGAGACAAAAGTCGATTTTGTGTTTGGCAAGAGTAATACAACTCAGCAAAAATATGAGGAAAGATGTTTAGTTTAGGTCTTTTTGACTCCAGAACCAACCCTCTACTCACTGGGTCTCCTAAATGTGTGTGTGTGTGTGTGTGTGTGTGTGTAGGTGTAGGTAGGTGGGCAACAATATGGATACGATGGAATGAGAGCAGGCTTTAAAGTCAGAGAAACTAATCTCACATGCCAGATTTGATACTGATTATCTATGTGACCTCGGATAAGTAACCACCATCACCTGGATCTGTTTCCTTATCTATAAAAGAAGGTGGTTGGACTCGATGACCTCTGGCCTCTTAAGTCCTTTCCAGCTCAAAATCTGTGGCCTATGAGCCAAAGTGTGTAACAGATCTTTTCAGAGTAAATACAAAGTGATTTGTATATGAAATTGGATATATTAACATATGGGCACAGGTATTCTAAAGGTCACTCAGAGAAGTGATGGGCAGAAGAGGATAAGAAATGGGGAGGGGGTAGGTTCAGCTGGAGAGAGCAATGAACTTATAGGGAAAGTGGGACAAAGGGAAGAGACATAGACTCAAGAAGTTGGCAATTCTGCATTAAGGAGGTGGAAGCAAATAGCTCCACAAGACCTCCAATTTGAGATGGAAGGGATCTCGGAGGCCACCTGGCACAACCACCTCATTTTACAGTTGAGCACACAAAAGAACAAAGAGGTTAAGTAACTTCCACAAGGTCACACAGGTAGAAGGCCAAACTAGCAATATAGCAGGAAGAGGAGTGAGTGCAGAGAAGCTTATGGAATGAATCAGCTTCAAGGTAATAAACCTTTGGAAAATGAAACCTTTGGAAAAAATGGGCCTTGGTTGACTCCTGTGTATATGCTGCTCAGTTATACATGACAAGGCAGAGAATTTGAAAATACTCTAACCACAAAATATTTTTTGTAATTCCTTACCAAAGAGATTATTGGTATCACTCTATCCCTTTTATTATGACTGACATTAATGAATAAGTTATAGTACTTCAGGTTGCATCAGAGGTTTATTTTATTAAAATGTGTGTGCAGATATATATGTATATGTATATGTATATGTATATGTATATGTATATGTATATGTATATGTATATGTATATGTATATGTATATGTATGTGTGTATATATGCACACATACATATGTAATACACACAGAAATGTATGTAAAGTATGTATGTATGTATATGTGCGTATTGTATATTATATGTATGTTTATAGGTGTGTGTGTCTCTTGTTGTTATCCTTTGTTTTCAGAGAGGACCACAATGCTATCACTATGCTAGATTGAAGTTTTAGTGTGTCTGACTGTGACTGATCACACCAATACGAGTTCAAAAGGTTCTACCACAGGTCTGACACAAATAGTCCATGTGAGCCTTTGGGGTGGATTCTCTAAGTCTGTGTATCTTGCATTTCTTTTGAGCTATTTCAATTCAGCTTTGCTCATAGAGCACCTTCTCTGATGAGGGTATGCCATTCTGGGCAGTCCTGCACCAGGGTCTCCCATGTCACATAATCAATTCCAAAGTTCTTCAGAGAGACCTTGAGAGTGTCCTTGTGTCACTTCTTCTGATCACCAAGTGAATGCTTGTCCTGTGTAAGTTCTCCATAAAATAATCTTTTTGACAAGCATACATTTTGCATTCAAACTATATATATATGCATATGTGTGTGTGTATACATACATGTATACACATACAAACACACACACATACATATATATATATATATTTCTGTCTTCAACATTGACCAGAGGTATTCCAAAGATTCATGCTGAACCAATACTATTACATTGATACTTGTGAATTCCTCCATTATAATAGTCCTGAAATCATGCTTCAAATTATGTTATTTCCCTTCCACCCATAAGCTATATCCTTCTATTCACTTTTGAACACTTTTATATGGATTCAAATTCCACAAAGCTTTTAAAAATATCTGCTATGTGTAAGACACTATACTGTTCATTGAAGGCACTGTTCCAGTTGGCAAATATAGTGGAGAAAGTAGGCCGTATTGTATGAGCAAGAAAATCAGGGACAAAGTGTTGCATGAGATTTTCTAATGGCATTGGCTCACATCACAATCAGTGTGCTCCCCCATCAAGATAATTGGTAATTAATCCACTTAGTCATCCTTTAGTAGATTTCAAAAAGGCGGATTTCCTAAGGTTTAAAGGTGAGTTGGTGTAACCCCTTCCCCAAATTGCTAAAATATACTCCCCCCAAGTCAGTAACGCATCATCTAGAAGCACATATAGAATAAGGGAAAGCATGGTCAGGTTTGGGACCATGTGCAGAGAGGGGTAATTCACAGCATCTAGTTGCTGCATACCTTTTCTCTCATTTCTGGGGTGCTTAATACTTTTTTTTTCTTTAGTTCTGTTGCAATTTCTTTTGAGGGCTCCTTGTAGAGCTATGAATCCAGTTGGTTCTTGGCTCCCAAGTGAGCCACTGAAGCCCACTGCTGCTGTCCCGAGAGCCCATGATGGAAAGAGAAAGTCTTATATTTTCCAGACCTTTCAAAGCCATCAATACTCTTACCATCAAAGGGGAGGAGGAGAGGATGCCTCTCCCTGTCGCCAGCTCAGCCCTTAGCAATTTATTTTCTGAATATTTACAGGAACAACACATTCAAATAACTTCGAGATGTAAGACCCTCCTCAACTTGCTTTATAATTCCTAGATAACTCCAGGGGTGGGGCCAAGTTCTTTTGGGTGTATTCTTGAGCAAAATCTCTATAGTTTGAATAATGTTACATGTTTAGTTAAAGCCTAAGATAAATTGATTGATTGAAATTTGTAAGGTTCTAGCTAAGGTATCCAAGCCAGAGAAGCACTGTGGGATTTCAACCTAATTTTTACAAATATGTGTGTATCCAGGTGTGGAGAGTGTCCTTCCTAGCCTGGAACTGAAGGGAGAGCTTTTTCCTTAACCACCACTCTAGAGAACTATGTATGAAGAAAGAGGGATTGAAATCTGGGGTGAAAAGGATTCTTACATGCCTTACTTTTTTTTTTTTAATTTACTGAAGTGTAGCAAAATAAAACTGAACAAAACAAATGATATAAGGGATTTGGAACCCTACATCCTTCATTCACTCATGTTTCTGTGCCTGAGAAAATGCAGGAAGTACTTTAATTATACAAGATGCTCCTGGCACACAATGAGTGTTTGTTTAATCAATGTGCGTTGGGTTTTGGACTGAAAGTCATGCACTCTCCACCTTCCTTGCCATATCCCTGCTGTTGTTTAACAGGGTGTAGACACTCTTGGAAGCCACTTTTCAAGACACCCAAACATTTTAACTCCCTTGGATTAAAATACTAAAACGGAACTTGAGCTGTTAGGGAAATAATACTGTGTCTGAAGAAGAATAAATCATCACCAGGACCAAGAAAAATGATTAGTGAGGAAGAAAGTGATAGCAGGGGCAGGGTAGAACTGGACTTTGTCCTTTTGTATATAGTTTCAAAAGGCAGCTAGGTGACACAGTATATAGACCACCAGGTGAGGAGTCATGAAGATTTGAGTTCAAATCTGGTTTCAGATACTTACTAGGCTATGGCCTTGGGAAAGTCACTTAACTCTGCCTCAGTTTTTGCATTTGTAAAATGAGTTGGGGGAAGGAAATGGCAAATGACTCCAGTACCTTTGCCAAAAACCCAACCCAACCCGACCCAAATGGAGTCATGGAAAGTCAAATATGACTGAAATAACTGAACAGCAATAAGAACACCAACAACATGATTTTGAGTGTACTGAAAGCACCTCGTCAGTCCCTTTGTAGCAGGAAAGCAACCTCTCTGAGTACTTGGGTAGCATGGGATCACCCTGACAGAGGCAGAATGGGTCTTTTCTTCCCCTTTTACATTTATGCTATTTTATGTAACATTTTGAGTTTTGTGTTGTCTTTCTCCCTCTCTCCCTACCCCGCATTAGAGAAGGCCAGCATTTGACATAGCTATACCTGTGAAACCATATGATATGAACTGCCATATATAAGTTCTTTCTTCAGAGGTACATAGCATTTTCCTTCACAAGACCTTTGCAGTTGATTAAAATGTTCATATTACTCAGAAAAACTTAGTCATTCATAGTAACTCTTTGAACAATATTGCTGTTACTGTATATACTGTTCTCTTGATTCTGTTCATTTCATTCTGCATTATTTCATGTGTCTTTACATGTTTTTTTTTCCCTAAAATCAACTAGGTCATCATGTATCATAGCACAGTAGAATTCTACCATAATCACATACCACAACCTATTCAGCTGTTTCCCAATTGATGAGCATCCCCTCAATTTCCAGTTCATTGCCACTACAAAGAAAACTACTATACATATTTTAGAACATATAGATTTTTTCCCCCTTTTTTCCCTGATCATCCTGGGAAACAGACCTAATAGTGGTATTGCTGGATCAAAGGTTATACAAAGTTTCATAACTCTTTGGACATAATTCCAGATTGCTCTCCAGAATGGTTAGATCAGTTCACAGTTCTACCAACAGTATATTATGTCCCAACTTTTCAAATCCCCTCTAACACTTGCCATTTTTCTCTTCTATCATTTTAGCCAATCTGATAGGTCTGAGATCATTCCTCAAAATGGATATAACTTGCATTTCTCTAATTAAGAAAGATTCAGACTTTTTTTGATATGACTATATATAGCTTTGACTTCTTCCAAAATTTGCCTGTTCACATCTTTCGATCATTTATCAATTGGGGAATGACTCTTAGGAATGGATCTCGTAAGAATGGCAGTCTAGTCAACCTTCCTCATTTTACAAATGAGGACACTGAGTGCCAGGCAGGTTAAGGGACTTGCCAAGAGTCACTCAGTTGATAAGTGTCTAAAGCAAAAAGAAAATTCAGCAAGTCTGAACTGTAGTCCTTGGACTCTATCTACTGTAGCATGTTGTCTCTTAATGTGGGTTTCACCTAGTTGTAAAACTCAGTAATTATGATTCCAACAAGGAATCAGTAAGAGGATCCCTGCCTATCTTGGAAAAGGAGACTCTATTGGGTTTGTTTCTAGAAGGGAAAGAAAAGAGAATTGATAATATGTAGGTGACGGACCAAACAAGGGGAACAATATATATTGTTTATATCAGGAGTGATAGTGTAAGATGTACAGCTAAAGAAGGAAAGTATTCTGTTCCAAGCATGGAGGACACCCATTCCAAAATTTCAGAGAGGAGTGATGAAGTAGCTAGTGGGCAGTGGAAAGAGTTCTTGGCCTAGACTCAGAACACTTGAGTTTAAATCTGCCTCACTTTCCCAAACTACAGCTAAATAGAGCTATTAAGAGTACGTATCTCACAAGGTTATTGTGAAGATCAAATTAGATCATAATATAAGCACATGGTCCAATGCCTGACACATAGTAGGTACCCATATGGCTGGATAATAGAGAAGTAAAGCATATGATTGCTAGAAATGTAGGAAGAGGTGAATTTAATAAGAACTTTGAATTACAAAAACAGTAGTTTATGTCTGATTGTGGTGTCAAAAGGGGACCATTGCAGTTGGTTGAGAAGTGGGGTATTATGGTTGACAATACCCTCAGAGGAGATGGTTTTGACAGCTATGTCATGAATGAATTGGAATTGAAGGAGACTTAAGGAAGAGAGACCAGGTGAGAAGTGGTAAAGTAAGTGCTATGTAGGTGATTCTCTACTCCAGAGAACAGGATAAATGAGAGGCATGTTTGGAAACAGAACTGACTGGGTCTGGGACCTTATTTGGTAACTTAGTAGAGTGCCAATGAGGAGTCCAAGTTCACCCTGAGGTTGCAAACCTGGCTGACTGGGAGCTTGGTGTTGCTGGCAATGGTCATAGGGTAATTCAGATGTGGGGACCATTAGGGTAGAAGAGAGTGAGTTTTCTTTTGGACATGATTTCAAAATGTCTATAGAACATTCAGTTTGAAACATCTAGAGTTAATAGGTGAAAGTAGGACTCAGGAAAGAAAATAGGGCTGGGTATTTAGATGTAAAAACCATTTGCTTTGAGATGATCATTGAATCGCTGGGTACTAATGAGAATACAGGAGAGACAAAAAAGAGAAGAGGGCTCAGTAGCTAGCCTTAGGCAACAACCAAAGTTAGGAGACTGCAACCCTGGCAAAAGTGATGGAGAAGGAACAGTGAGACAGACAGAAATAAAATCAAGTGAGACAGTGCCATGAAAAGCCAGAGAGAAGAAAATGAGGTCCACGTTGTCACATTCCCCAGAGAGGTCAGGCAGAAAGAAGGCTGAGAAAATCCTGTTAGGCTGGAGAGCTCTGAGTCCTTTGGCAATGTTGAAGGGAATGGTTTCCCTTGAATGAGACACAAGCCAGACTTCAGAGGGTTTAGAAGTGAGGAAGGGAAAAGGAAAGTCACAAGATCCAGGCAGTTTTTTCTTTTCGATGTGTTTAGCCTGCAACAACAATAATGAGAGATAGAAGACAATATGGAGCTGGGCACAGAGGATCAAGGGAGGTTTTTGTTCACATTAATGTTTGGTTTTTATTGTTGTTTTGTTTTAGATTGGGGAAGGTGTGGGCACAATTACAGATATCAGGAAAGCAACAAGCAGAGAGAGGTTTTATCTTATACAGAATGGACATGACTTCAAAATCAAAAGGCTGGAGAAGAGGAGAGGGGCTATCATCAGGACTGTCCTGCCTCTTAAATGATGAAAACTGAGCAGGACCCCAACCTCACACTCCCCCACATGCCGCAACACAATTGAAGAGTTGGACAGTGGGTCTAGTTGCTTTGGCAACAGCTGCCCAATAAGGATTGGGGGAAGCTTTCTTATTTTGGTAATGAATGCTGCTAGTGCAATAACTTTGTGTGTCAGGCAACAATCAGCTCATTCTGAGGGACTTTCCTGCTACTTCCCTGATAGAATACAAGCAACTTCACTGAGGGACAATGTGACATATTAGGTAAGATGAGACTTCTGGAACTTGGAGACAAACTTTTTGGTCCTAGGAAAGTCACTTAACATCTCTCAGGCTCACTTTCCTCATGTGAAAAATGAGTGTAAGAATAGGATCTACCTCACAGGTCTTTTGTAAGAATCAAATAAAATTTCATCAACAAAATGTTTTACAAACATTAAAATGATAAATTGTGTATTATTATTGGTAGTGGTAGTAATATTAGTATTATTACTACTTGGGGATCATTATTTTTTTTTTATCTTTTTAGTCCTAGGGACTATCAAAGTTGCTGGAAAATAGTAGTTGGTTAATAAATATTGATTGATTGATTGACACATCTCCTCACTCTCCTGCTGCTGATGTGATACGAAGTTAACAAGTTCTTAACAAATATTAGCAATTTTCCCTGTTATGCTAAAGAAAATCCTGCTTGAGAATATATTCTTTACTCTGTTCTTCTTGGGAAGAAAGGGGGGAGCCGTGTGAAAAGTGACAAGCACTAAGAAGAAAAAGCAATTTCATTCTTCAATTAGAAACCTTTCTAATTAACTCCCCCCCCACCTCGCCTTGCTTTACATGGAGATTCATCTCATATGCACAATGCACTTTTTCAACAGCTGTATATGTTCTTCTTACAAAGCAGGAGGAAAAGCCATAAATCTCCTCTGCAAATCAAAATTCAGATGTCATTCCTGTGATTGATTTATTGCTACCTATTAGAGTTCCCAGGCACATTCTGGAATTTCACTAGCTAAGTAAGGCAGAAGTTGGTTGTTTTTAACCTCTACAAATATACTTTACGTATTTGAAGTGGATGAGATATTCCAGGGCAGCTGCCTCCTTGGGCTCCAGAGCTCACAAGCACAATACCGATGCTGCATTTCTGAAATGCACACTCTGCATTTCTAAAGATATTTGACACATGAGCATTTATGGAGATGGTGGCTCTTGGCCTTTTTTTTTTATAATTTTTTAGGGTGAGTGAACCAATTTCTTTTCTTTTCCTTTTAAACAATTTACAGACATTTTTAGAAAATAATCAAGGTTTGTGGTGGGGGAAAAGTCTCTGAAACAGATTCATTCAAAATCCATCTTTCCCAGAGATGGACAATTTATTTTATGCTATAATAGCAGAGAGAAAAACCAGGTGAAACCCACAGAAACATTCTAAATTGACAAATGCATGGTAGTTGCAAACACAGATTTCAGAAGCCCAAAGATTCCATTCATTTGACTTCTACACTCATATATTCTTCTTGGGTGGGGAGGGAATGATGTTGTAGTAGAATTAATAGTTTGGCCCTCCATATAGTAAGGAATAACATCATAAGGACATTTATACTTCATCTCTATGGTCACTCAGTCTGCCTTATAGCATCTTTCGCATGACCTCTGGAGAAATATTTTTCAATACTGAAAAGATCTATGATTTTGTCAAGATGGGCATTCCTCCTGCAGTCCCTTGGCTCATAGAGGGAATTGTGTGTGTGTGTGTGTGTGTGTGTGTGTGTGTGTGTGTGTGTGTGTGTGCTGGGAGGGTGATGCTGGATTTCAATTCAGAGGACCTGAGTTCAAATCCCACCTCAGAAGCCTACTAGCTATGGCCACGTAATGTAAGCTTCATGCTCTTCCCTGAGTCATCATCTCTAAAAGGAGGGTGTTGGAGGGAGAGCTTTTGAGGTTCCTTCCAGCTTTAGAACTATCATCTATGAATTTGGTGCCATCTTCTTCTAGCTGTATCACATTAATTCCCACTTCTTCTGTGACCCACAGAGACTGTCCTCCTCCACCACTAATACAGAAGTCTCCCTCTTTCTCCCCCAGGCAATATAATTGGCTATCATCCTTGCATATAATTTGCTCCCTCCCTATCGTTACCTCTGTCTACTGCAGCCTATGCCTTTCTAAGGTCCTAGCTAAAACTCATCTTCCACAAGTAGTCCTTCTTAATTCTCCTTCATGCTGGTTTTCAATCTTTTCAATCACATCTAAGTCTAGGGGACCCAATTTTGGGGTTTTCTTGGCAAAGATACTAGAATGGTTTTCCATTTCCTTCTCCAGTTCATTTTACAGATGGGAAAACTGAGGCAAACAGGATTAAGTGACTTGCCCAGGATCATACAGCTAGTAAGTACCTGAGACTAGATTTGAACTCATGAAGATGATTCTTCCTGATTCTAAGCCCAGTGATCTATCCATTCTACTGCCTAGCTGACCTTTAATGCTAGCACCCTCCCTCTGTTGATTACCTGTAATTGAGCCTGTGAGATATATATGTGTGTATATATATATATATATATATATATATATATATATATATATATATATATATATATATGTTTGTGTGTGTGTGTATATGTGTGTATATATGTGTGCATGTATATGTATATATATACATGCACACATACATGTGTATGTATATATGTATGTATGTATATACATATCTACATATCTATCCATCCCAAACAAACATACACATATGTTTATATATAGCTAGATGATAGAGATATAGATCATTGCTTATGAGTTGTCTCCACATTAGGCCTTGACTTCCTTTGTAATGGGGACTTCCCCTTTGGATTTCTTGGCGTCCCTTGCACTTAGCACCAGCACCTGTTAGATGGGAGTTTCCAAACAGATGTTTGACTGACTCCCAAGCATGGAAACTCTACCACTTATATCTAAAACCAGGCATTACTCATTATTAAAAAATTGCCCAGGTCACTGAAAGTTTAATTGACTTGCCCAGAATCACAGAGCTGGTTTATATTAGAGCTAGTACATGTACCCAGGCCCTCCTCATTCCGAGGCTGGCCGTCTGTCTACTATCCCATTTAGCCTGACTAATCTAGATAGCTTAATACAAATGTTCACTGAAGCAAACTGATATTCTCTGACTCTGAGTCTTGCCCTTTCCACTGCAACCCAATTTTTTCCCCTTTTGTTCATACTAAATATTACTTGTTGAAATTTAAATAGTTTTTTAACCCTAAAATTTATTACTAATAAAGATGATTTGGTAATCATTGAATTTAAGGTAATAATACTAATATAACAACAGAAATCATTAGCATTATATATTGCTTTACGTTTTGAAAACACTTAACAAATAATATCTCCTAAATCCTTACAAAACTCTGAATGTTGAACTGTTAGCATTCCTGTTTTACAAATGAAGAAACTGAGACAGACAAAACACAAATAACTTGTCCATGGTCACAGAGCTAGTAATTGTATAATGCTGGATTTGAACTCAGGTCTTCCCTAACTCCAGGCCCAGTGTTCTCTGCACTGTGCAACTTATCTGATTATAACCTTTACTTTAAATTCTAATTTGTTCCTCAACCTTTTCTTTTACTTAACTAATCACATTCTTTTTAGCTTTTTTCAAAGCTTACATACCTTACTCTTTATCTTTCCAACTGCCATATATTTGTGATATATATATATGTATATATATATATATAATATATACACATATATAATATATGTGTGTATCTATGTGCATATATGTAAATACAAATGTGTGTGCGTGAGTGTATGTGTGTGTGTGTAGATGAGATATTATCAGTCAGGTGACATACAATGGATGGAACGCTGAACCTAGTGTAAAGAAAACTTGAGTCCAAATTCGATGTTAGATACTTATTAGCTGTGTGACTCTTGGCAAGTTATGTCATCTCTGGCTGCCTCAGTTTTCTCGTCTATAAAATGGTCACAATAATAACACCCACCTCCCAGATTATTGTCAGGATGAAATGAGATAATTTTGGTTAAGCACTTTGAAAAACTTCGAGCATTGTATAAATGTTAGCTATTTTCTTTATCCCTTCTTTCCTTCCTTGCTTTCTTTTCTATCTAAATGCACAGACACACACACACACTCACACACTCACACACACACATATTTATATGAAGATACAGACATTTTAAGTTTGCATTTTTATTGAAAGTACATTTACTGAGTTCTTTCTCTATGGTAACATTTCTGCATGCTATGTATTCATTGCCTTTCTCATTTATATATTCATGTATTTATGTAATTTAATAAACCAACAAGCTATTTTCTTTTCTTACTACATCCATCTGAAAAATATTCCCATTTAGCACAATTATGGACTTATTAATGAAAATGTAAAAATAGAACCCAGAATTAGCATTTAAATACAGTAAATGGAACATTTTTTACACTAGTTTTTTTTTTAACATTTTTCTTGTTCCAGGCTAATAATTATTGGACTAAAAAAATTATGAAGCATTTATTATTATTAGCTTGTTTTTTTCCCCTTAAAGGGAAAGTATGGACTTAATAAAAACAGGAAGGGTTGCAACCATAATTTTGGTATGCTATTAAACATGTGCTGCTTGTCAACATTGTTTTAATTTTTCTTTCTAGTCCATTTTAATGTTAATTTAATTTTAAGTTAAACCATATGACTTGGTAGAAAATATCAGACCTAAATTAATAACACTGTTTTCAAGTCGTTAAATCACCATGGCTGGCTAACAACCATTCCAAGATGAAATAGGGGGTTTCACTGCAGCACAAGCTACAACAGGCAGTCCATTGGAAACACTCAGTTATGGAGCTGTATGAAGTCATTTGTAATTAGAATAGAGGGATCTTTATTAATTAGCCTGAGCTTTGCGTTTAGAGCCAAGCATTCAATTATCTCCCATTATGTCCCAGCTCAGCTACTCTATTTGGTGCATTATAGGTTTGTGGTTTTGTTTTTAATTCTACTTTGGAATTGAGTTTCATCCCACACCAGGGAACTGATTCTTCCTCACTGTCACAGAAACTCAAATCAGATGAGAGGTTAATTGGCCCCTAGAGTTAGGTTTAGAAGGGCCCTCAGGGCTGTCCAGTCCAACTCCTTTTTTATTGGGGAAGGAATAAATCAAAGATTTGCAATTTTGTCAGTAACAGATTGTAATCCATCTATAAAATGGCATAAACGTCTTGAGAGCCTTGCCCAAAGACCCACAGCTAATATGTGACAGAGATAGGATTAAAGCATGTGTTTTCCTGACTCTGTGATAACATCTTACATTAGGAGATGGAAGAGTTCACAGAGAATATCTTACCAAGCTACTCAATTATGATTTGGTCAAATGAGACCAAGAGGCATTAATTTACTTATGCAAGATCCCACAGATAGTAAGAGATAGAGCTGGGTTTTGAACCAAGATCCTCTAACTCTAAATATAGCCCTCTCTTCCCTGAGCATGGCACCTATTTATGACATACAAAAGAATGCAGATATTCTGAGCCTCCCTCTGTCTGAGGTCAAGTATTATGGCTTTACCCATGTCTAATGTCATTGAAAATGGGCTATGGCAATATTTAGGCAGCCTTTCGTAGGAGGATTACAAGAAAACAACTGGCAGCTTGGTTGTTTTCTCCAAACACAACTGAAGTGTGAATTTACAAGGGCTTGTGTCTTCCAAAGGGAAAGTCTAACTATAAATCATGTAAATTTGAAATTGGCAGGATTATAGAATATAATAAATGCACAGAATATTCTCAGCTATAAATGGAAATAATATTGAAGCAAACAGGTTAGCCTGTTCTTTTTCCTACTGCCAAAGCTCAAGTTTACAACCTGCTAAAGGATTTAACTAAAGTAGAAGGCACTCACACACGCACATGAGCATGCACACACACACACACACACACACACACACACACACACACTGCCTTTATATCTACGTATCTCTATTTATCTACGTATAATGTTTCAGTAGGTCTTGCAAGAATCATGCTCATATTTTCAACTGGATATGGCAACAGTAGGATAATTTTTCTTTATAATACCTAGCAGAATATGGTGGTCCATTGTTTCTCTCTGCTATTGATCTTCCTACACAATCTGAGAACAAATACCTTTCTTCCTGCTATATGAACCACTATGTAGTATAAAGAGTGGTAGTACCCAAACCCATAATTTGAATACCTTTGAACACTCCTGGATATTTAGTTATCTCAGTGAAAAAACAAATGTTTATTTGTGAAATTAATGCTGTACTTAGATTATGTGAGAGATGTTTTAAGAAGCTCATAGAACAAGTTCCTCAAATGTAGTTTTCTTTTGTTTTGTTTTGTTTTAAAGAAAAGGAGATTATTTTTGAGTATATGGAAATTTTCTTAGGACACTTCTGAGAATAGAACACTTGTCACTGTGTCTTTAGGACTGAGGAAAGAATAATTTCATATTTAGGCAAAGAAAATGATGTTTGTGTTGGCTATGGAGAAATGACATGGAGTGACCTCATGACTGATCAAGGTCGTTGAAAGTTTTAGAGAAAATGTTCATGGCCACATCCTGTTCAAAGGAGCAGAAATGGGGGCATTCAGAAGAACCATGAGGGCTAGAAAAGAGTATTTGCTAACAGCTTCCCTTTTAGTAAACACCAATAAAGTAAAGATGAGAATTTGTTCTAATAGAAATTTCCCTATGTGATTGTTTTCGAATTTTTAATGTAGCTTTGGAATCTATTCCATTAGGAGGAATGATCTGAATGGCTTTGTTCCATATGAATTCCACTGGGTAGAAATTTTTCAGAAGTTCTAAATTGAAAATGAACTGTAAAAATGGGAAATGGCTGGATGACACAGTAGGAGCTTAAATTCCATACTCAATGAAACATAGAAGAATTAAGCTGCTGTTAAATTCATTTTCTTGCTAACACTGTCTAGATTGTTTTCCCTAATATTTCCTCCTGCATTTGCACACTGGACTGAGTCTGAATAAGAGTTCTACATAAAATACAGTGAGAAAGGTATTACTTTTCCTTCACTTTTCCCTTTTGACTAGAATCTTAGAGTGTTCAACTAGGAATGGAACTGAGAAATTATTTCATCTGCCACCTGATCATTCATCAAGCTTTTATTAAGTATTACTTTTTCATGCCAGGCTGTGTGCTCTAGCCATTAAGATTACAAAGATGAAAATAAAACATTCCCACTTTCCATTGCTGTAGCCCTTCCTCAGTGAGACAATATCTACATAGAATCATAAAACATGAATTGGAATGGATTTCAGTTGCTATTTGGCACCATCCATGTATGACAGAATGTCAACTCTATCTAATACGTCTCTTCTTCTGACTCTTCTTTCTCTCCCTAGAACTTCCCTTAGCACCTGGAACATTTCTCCCGTTGGTGACACGGTCCTCCCAGGGCAAACATTCAGCCTTCCTTTGCTTCCCTCCAGAATCCATTCCAAGCTCTTCTTCTATTGCTCTGCCCTAAGCAGATACATTCTTGGCCTTTTCAACCTCCCTTTGTGTGGTTTCCCTTATTGGAATGTAATCTTCTGTATCTCAGGGACTGGATTTCTTTTTTCTCATATTTGTATCCCCAGCACATATCAGTGTGTGGCACATAGTAATTCTAGTAGATGCTTCATAATAACATGTTGCCCACCTGCTTAAAAGTGGTTGTTTAGCCTTGGCTTCAGCATCTCAGGGATGGAG
This sequence comes from Phascolarctos cinereus, assembly GCF_003287225.1. Taxonomy (NCBI): domain Eukaryota; kingdom Metazoa; phylum Chordata; class Mammalia; order Diprotodontia; family Phascolarctidae; genus Phascolarctos; species Phascolarctos cinereus. The sequence goes on along the minus strand of NW_027555958.1, from coordinate 474,808,511 downwards.
AGCATTCCAACACTTGAGGCAAACCATTCCCTTTAGGTAGCCCCAATTGTAAGAACTTTTTATTAATGTCAAATATAAAATGGCCCCTTTGAAACTTGTACAAATTGTTCCTAGCTCTGCCTTCTCAGGCCAAACAGATCAAATCTAATCTTTCCTACACATGACAGCTCTTCAAATCTTATCTTAGCTATTACGTTCCCCCTGAATCTTCTTTTCTGGAGGCTAAACTTGTCCAGGTCTTCACCTGCTTATGTGCCATGAAATCAAAAGCCTTCACTATCTTGGCTGCTCTCCAAAGACCACTCTCCAGCTTATTAGCCTCCTTAACCTATAGGGGCTCTCCTGAACACGGGCAGACATGCTATGACAAGGGCAGAGGACAGCAAGACTCTCCCACCATGATTTGTCCTCCCTAATTCAGTTAAAGATTTCATTACCTGCCTTCCACATTACACTGTTATTCTGCATGGGATTTGTATTCCCTTAAAACTGAGAGATCCTTTTTCAAAACAAATGCTCTCTTCCCAGGACTCTCCCATCTTGTATTTAGAAAGCTCATATTTTGTTACCAAGTGCAAGACTTTACATTTACCCAGTTGAATTTATTTGTTTGATTCAGCCCCAAATTCTAACCTGTCAGAATACTTCTCGAACCTGACTGTGCCAACCAGTGTATTTCCCAGTTTATGTCTCATGTAAATCTGATGTCCATATTGTTTATTCCTTCATCCACATCACTGATAAAAAGGTAAGACTCCCCGAGGTCAAGAGCAGCTAGGTGGCACAGTGAATAAAAGCCCTGGGCCCAGAGTCAGAAAAAGCAGAGTTCAGATCTGATCTCAGACACTTACCAGCTGTGTGACTTTGGGTAAGTCACTGAAGCCCTGCCTGCATAAAACTGGAGAAGGAAATTGCAAACCACTCCAGTATCCTTGGCAAGAAAACCTTGGCAAGACACAGTCCATGAGGTCATGAAGAGTTGGATGTGACTGAATCATTCAACAACAAAAGCACAGGGTCAATCATAGATTCCTGGAGTCTTCTACTGAGACTTTCTGTCCCATTGAGTTTGAACTTTTGAAAGTTGATCTGTCCATCCCACCATTTCTGATTCCAACTGATCCTATGACACTCCAATACATATTTCTACATCATCCCCCCTCAAAAAAAAAAAAAAAGGTGAGATGCCTGAGCAGAAGTTTTATGAAAATCTAGGTAAAGTATATACACAATATTCTCGTGTGTGTGTGTGTGTGTGTGTGTGTGTGTATAAATTTGTATGAGAGAGAGATAGCAAACAAAATGTGTGTGTATGTATGTGTACATATATCTCCTGTATGACTGTAGTAGACTGCATGTTGTCTCCCCCACTTGACTGTGAGCTCATTATAAGCAGTTATTCTTTCTAACTTTTTATTTTGTATCCAAAGCATTTAGCACAGTACTTATCTGGTGCTTAGTAAGTGCTGGTTAACTTAAATATCCTATCTGAAAGGAAATGAGGCTAGTTTGCCATGACTTGTTGATGAAATTATGCTGTTTCTTTATAGTCACTATTTTCCTTTCTAGATATTCACCAATTGTCATTTTATGAACCTTCTTGGTATTTTCAATTAATTGAAGTCAATCTCAATGGCACCTGGTTTGTAGACTCCATCAGGTTGAAAACTCAAATACAAGCTAAATGGGAGAGAGGTGTTAGCATGTGGAGTGATCAGGGAAGGCCCCTCATAGAAAGTATCATTGGAGCTCCTCTGGGAATAAAACCCATTATTCTTAGAGGAGGGAACTCATTCCAGGCCTGAAGGGCAGCCAAGGCAAAGGTCTGGGAAGCTGAGATGGAGCTCCAGTTATAGGGAATAATAAGAAGGTCATTTTGGGTAGACCACAGAGTAGATAAACAAGAATAACATCCAGTAACGCTGGAAAGATGGGCTGGATCTAAAAAGTGAGGGGCTTTAAATGTCCAACACAGTAGTTTGTATTTCACATTGGAGTAAAAGGAAGTCACTAGAATAGATCAGGGAAGTGAGTGACATGCACTTTTGAAAAGTCGTTTTGAAAACTGGATAGAATCCCACTTTTTCATTCACAAAACAATCTTTCATCTTAATCCTATTCTAGCAATAGTGGAATTCATTTGTAGCTGTAGCTTGAGAAGCCATTGAAGGAATGAGATTTCCAGAGAGGTATCATGGAAGGACCGAGCAAGTATGAAGCTCAAGCATTCTGATTGTCAATTTACTGTCGTCATAGCTACACTTTTTGAGCACTCTCCTTTTGTTTCCTTCTCATTTGTCCATACTTTTAAGAAAAAAAAATCAGCATTGAGAGGGAACCCCAAAACAGAAATCAGCTGAAGTAAGAGGACATGTTTACACTGATGAAGAAAACTATTTTCTATGGCTTTATAGCTACATTCTAATATTTGAAATGTTGTAATATACAATAACAAAAAAAAAGTAATTCTATAGCACTTTAAGGTTTTCAAAGCACCTTATAAATTTATCCCATTTTTATCCTCCAAACAATCTTGGGAGACAGGTATTATTAGACCCATTTTTTTTGAATTGAAAAAAATTTTAATTTTCACTTCAAAATTCTCCTATTGCCACACCCATTGAGAAGGCAGGAAATACATTATGCATATGAAGTCATGCAGCAAACCGTGTGTGTGTGTGTGTGTGTGTGTGTGTGTGTGTGTGAGAGAGAGAGAGAGAGAGAGAGAGAGGGAGAGGATTTGCTTCAATCTGCATTGAGTCTATCAGTTCTCTTTCTGAAGGTGATAGCATCTTTCATCACAGGTCCTTTGGAATTTCCTTAGGTAATTGTATTGAGCAAAGTAGCTAAGTCTTTCACAGGCAATACTTGTGACAATATTATTGTAACCGTGCACATTTTTCTCCTGGTTTTGCTCACTTCACTTTGCATCTTTTCACATATGTCTTCCCAGGTTTTTCTGAAACCATCCCCTTTATCCTTTCTTAGAGAACAATAGTATTCTATCACAATCATTTCCCTTAAATTTTTCAGTTATTTTCAAATTGATAAGCAGTTCCAATCCTTTGCCTTCACAAAGAGCTGCTATATACATTTTTGAGCATAAGTCCTTCACCATTTTTGTTGATCTTTCAGGGAGGGGGGGTGTATAGACATAGTAATGATTTTATGGGTTGAAGCGTCTAGGCAGTTTTATAGCCTTTTAACAACAGCTCTAAATCATTGCCTAGAATGGTTGGACTAGCTCATATTTCTACCAGCAGTTCAGTCGAGTGTACTTATTTTTTGGTATCTCCACCCAGAATTTGTGATTTTCTTTCTTCTTAGCCAATTTGATGAGGGTGATGTGGTAGCTCATAGTTATATTAATTTGCATTTCTCTAATTATTAGTGATTTAAAGAATTTTTCTATGACTATTGATAGCTTTGATTTCTTCTTCTAAAAACTCCCTATTCACATCATTTGACTTTTTATAAATTGGGAAATGGCTCTTATTTTTACATATTAGGATCAGTTCCCTCTATATATGAGAAATGAAGCCTTTAGCAGAGAAACTTGCTTTAAATATTTTTCAAAGTTTCATACTTTCATTCTAATTTTGACTGCATTGGTTTTGTTTGTGTAAAGCCTTTCCAATGTAACATAATCAAAATTATCTATTTCACCCCTTATGATCCTTTCTGTCTCTTGTTTTGTCATGCACTCTTCCTTTACCCATAGATCTGTCAGGTATTTTTTCCCATTATCCTCTAATTTACTTATGATACCATATTTCATGTCTAAATAATGTATCCATTTTAACTTTATCTTGGTGCACAGTGTAAGATGTTCCAATGCAAGTTCTTTCAAGATGACTTTCTAGGATTTTTTTGGTTTTGTTTTGTTTTGTTTTTGTTTGTCAATTTTTATTAAATAGTGAGCTCTTGCTTCACTATTTGGGATGTTTGGGATTGCCAAATACAGGGTTACTTTGCTCATTTGCTTCTGTATGTTGTATACTCAATCTATTAGAATAGTCAACCCTCTATTACATATGGTCTCATTGTTTTGATGATTACCACTTTGTAGTATACTTTTAGATCTCTATTGCTACATCCTTTCCCTTCACAATTTTTTTAAATCGTTCTTTCCCTTGATATTCTTGCTATTCTATTACTTGGTATGAGTATTTTTTTTCTAGCTTCATAAAGTAATTCTTTGGTAGTTTATGGCACTGAATAAGTAAACTAACTTAGTATAGTTATTTCTACTATATTGGCTGAGCTTACACATAGCAATTAATATTTTTTTTCCAATTCCTTAGAACTTTCTTTATTTGTGTGAAGAGAGCTTTGAAATTGTGTTTATATAGTTCGTGCGTGTGTGTGTCTTGGCAGGTAGACTCTCAAGGATTTTGTACTGTCTGCAATTATTTTTAATGGAATTTCTTTATCTCTTCCTGATGGGCTTTGTTGTTAAAATATATATATATGGATGATTTATGTGGGTTTATTTTATATCCTGTAATTTTGCTAAAAAGTTGTTCACTGTTTCAACTAGTTTGACTCTCCAGTTTTTTTTCTAAGTACACCTTCATATCATCTGCAAAGAATGATAGTTTTGTTTTCTCACTGTCTATTATTCTTTCAAATTCTTTTTCTTATCTTACTGCTAAAACTTGCATTTGTATTGAAATATTGAATAACATGGGCAGCTAAGTGATGCAGTATGCAGAGTACCAGCCCTAGAGTCAGGAGGACCTGTGTTCAAATCTGGTCTCAGACCAGACACTTGATACTTACTAGCTGTGTGACCCTGGGCAAGTCACTTAACCCCATTATCTAGCCAAAAAAAAATATTGAATAACAGAGGTGCTAATAGCCATCCTTGCTTCACCCCTGATGTTATTGGCAAAGCTTCAAGTTTATCCCCATTGCAGATAATGTTTGCTCTTGCTTTTAGATAGAAACAACTTATTTTAAGAAAGGTTCTATTTGTTCTGATATACCCTAGTGTTTATAATAGAAATGGGCATTGTATTTTGTCAAAAGCTTATTCTGCATCTATCGTTATATTTACATTATTTTTTTATTGGTTTGATTATTGATATGGTTAATTATGCTTAAAGTTGTCCTAATATTAAACCAGCCCTGAATTCCTGGCATAAATCCTTCATGGTCAAAGTGCATGACCTCTATTACTGTAATCTCCTTTTTAATATTTTATTTAATTTCTGCATCAAGGTTCATCATGGAAATTGGTCTATAGTCTTCTTTCTTTGTTTTTGCTCTCCCTGGTTTAGGTATCCTGGCCATCTTACGTCACAGAAGGAATTTGGTAGGACTCTTTCTTTACTTCTTTTTTTCAGACTTTACATGGAACTAGGGTTGAATATTCATCAGGGATATGGGAGAATTTCCTTGTCAATTCATCTGGCCCTTTTTTTTTTACTTAAGGAGATCATATAATGTTTGTTCAACTCCTTTTTCTAAGGTAGGGCCATTTAAGTATTCTGCTTCATCTTTTATTAATCTAGGCAATTTGTGTTTTTAAACACTCATACATTACAATTAGTTTGTTGGTTTTAATGATATAAGGCAGTGCAAAATTGTTCTAATAATTTTGTATTCTCATTTTAAGATGAGGAAAGTGAGGCAGACAGAAGTTAAGGAACTTGGTTCTGGGGAGCAGAAATCAAACTAATACAACTAACAGTTGAGCAGGTACAACAATGTCAAGAAAATCAATGAAATAAGCCCAAAGGAAGGCAGCCTAGCAGTAGCAGATTTCAAAATATATCATGATGTATTAATCATGAAAAGAAAGCTGGTCCTGGCTAAGAAATGGCTGAGCAGTTGAAGATTGGATTAGATTACCTACATAATATATAAAAGTAAATGACCTTAGTAATGTAGTGTTGGTAAACTCACAGATTCAAAGTTTTGGGAGTGAGAACTTACTACTCAACAAAAACTTCTGAGAAAAATGAAAACCACTCTGGCAGAAACAAGGTATTGACTATTATGCCATGTTGTACAGCAAGATAAGGTCAAAGTGGGTACATGATTCATACATAAAGACTGGTATAAGGAAATTAGGGAAGCATAGAAAAATATGTCTCTTAGAACTCTGGGAAAGGCTAGAATTTATGACCAAATGAGTGATAGAGAGGGTCACAAAAGTAAAATAGATAATTTTGATTAATGAAATTAAAAATGTTTTCTACAACCAAACCAATATATCAAAAATTGGAAGAAAATCAGGAAAGTGTGTTTCTGTGAATGTCTGTGTGCGTCTGTGTGTGTGTGTGTGTGTGTGTGTGTGTGTGTGTGTGTGTGTGTGTGAGAGAGAGAGAGAGAGAGAGAGAGAGAGAGAGAAATTTTACAGCATTTTTCTGAGAAATTTCTTAAACATTTCTCATATAGGCAACTGATTCTAATATATTAAAAAAAAGTGATTCCTCTATTAATGAGTTGTCAAAGGATATGAACAGACCATTTTCAAAAGATATCAAAGCTAGCAATCATGACATAAAATTATTTAAATCACTGATAAATAAATGACTGTCAATTAAAACAACTTTAATGTACTACCTCTTACCTATCAGATTGGCTAACATGACAGAAAAGGAAAATTCCAAATACTGGTGGGGATGTGGGGAAAAAAGTAGACTAATGAATTGTTGGTGGAGTTGTGAACTAGTCCAACCACTCCAAAAAATAATCTTGAACTATGCCCAAAAGACTACAAAACTGGGCAAACTCTTTGATCTAGTAATACCATTACTAGATTTTTATCCAAAAAATCAAATTTAAAAAAGGAAAAGGACCATTATGGATAGACACCTTCTAAGGTATTATTCATATGTGATTCACTATGACCTTATATGGTGTAAAAGAGAATGTGGAGAACAATCATCCATTCCAACTCCCTCCATGTGTGTAATAAGCCCTCCTATAATAATCAAATATTATTATACTGAATTTAATTGGAATAAATTATTTAGCTAATAACACCACTTTTTCTCGACTAGCATATGCAATATTTGTTTAGCTAATTCATGAAGACAGCCTAGCATACTTGAAAGTTTTACTAAACTGCAAATCAGTCAGTAAATATTGATTAAATGACTAATATGCTAAAGAATAGATGTGCAAATATGAATAACAAAAAATTAAACTAGACAAAACATTTTCAGGCCTAAAGGAACTTGCTACCTCATGGGAGAAGAAGACATATAAAGGGCAACTGAAAAGTGGAGGCTTGGGAGGAAGGTAACTGGTATGATGGATATGGTATAATCCAACAAAGGAGGGCAAGATGGTAGGAATTGAAGAGAGAGCTAGCATGGGAGCCTATGTTAAGTGGAGGTTTGGGTAGAAACTCTTCTCTGCCTTCCAACCCTCTCCTCAGAGAGTACCCAAGATAATGCAAGAGTGTGGAATGGTTAGTTTTCTTTGTTTTCTTATGGGCATTTTGGAGTAAAGGCCAAGGATGGAAGCTAGTGGGAAATGATGAGCTAGCTGCTTGGAGAGCCCTCTTTAAATGGAGGCTTTGGAAGGAGGTCTTTACCCTTCCCTTTAGCCCTATGATCAAAGAAAAGTGTCCTGAGGGTACTGATGAGGAATAAGGACAAAAGCTTTTGCATCCTTGCAGAATCATGAGTTTTCCAATGAGAATTTTTTTTTCTCCTGGCATAGTAGAGTCAAATACAAGGAGTAGGAAGTTAGTAAGATAAAAACTGCAATTGAATTGTCCCTCCCCTCCCCCCCATTTAGGAAATCCTGAGTTTGAAGTAAGTAGTAATTTCATGTCTTATTCTCAGGTAGTTAAGACATAAATTCTTATCCCTTTGAGGATGCCACAAAATCTCTTTTGCTCCCACATTTAATTATATTCAATAGTGAGCAGGTGTAAATTACTTTCAATTCTGAGATGAGATAATGGCCGCATGAATTCTCCATCTGAATTTGAATTCTACTCAGAGTTTTCCTCAGTGTTGTTTCCTAACCATCTGAGTCATAATTGGCGCACCAAAAGTAATCTCAAAAGGTATAATGAGTGAATTCAATTCCTTCATAGTTCTGAAGGAGTGGTAAGACCATAGCAAAAATGAGAACTTCAAGAGAACCAGAAACTCCATGAGGGCCATGGCATTTTATTTTCACCTTTGCATTCCCAGGATTGTTCTTGGCACATCAGTATTAGGTAATTAATTATGCAAGTCAAAGAGGTCTCTGTTTATAATCACAGTCATTAAGATTTGTCTTATCTTTTCCACTTTTTTTTATTACCTGTCTAAAGTCTACTAGCAAAATTTGTTTTAATGTGCTTTGACTATATTGTATATATAGTGTACACACACACACACACGTGTGTGTGTGTATATATGTATATATATGTTATATAGTCCCTTATGACAATGTTTTGAAGTACAGAAGCAGTGAGATCACTTTGAATTAGAAAAGGTACAACCTGGGTCTTTTATAACAACATTTTGAGTTAGAAGGGAGGTTAGACATTGAATTCAAACCTCTCCTTTTTTCCTTGAAGAAACTGAAGAACAAAGAATTCAAATTAATTTTCCCGGTGACAGAGGCAGGAAGTGGCAGAAATAGAGTTCAAGGCAAGGTCCTTATTGCCCAAAGCCAACATTCTTTTCCCCTAATACTGAACAACCCCTCCTTCAGAAACAAATAATTGGAGAATACCCAAAAGAAGGTAATCAGGATGGTGCAAGGACTTGAGTCTAGGCTGAAAAAGTCAGTTACTGTATGTCAGAAACTATTTATTAAGTGTTCCATTGAAGAAATTGAAGATGTCTGTTCTGGAGAGCAGAAGAATTGTGGAACTATGATAACTAGGTTCAAGAATGGAGATTTGTGGAAGAGAGAGCATTTTTTTTTTTTTTTTTGCTGGGGGTGGTGGTGAGGAAGTACTGATCCCAGAAGGCTGAACCAGGAAAAATGAATTAAAGAAAACAAAAGATTTTGTTTAGTGTTGGGAAAGTTTTCTAAGAATTAGAATTGCCCATACATAGATTGTGATTCCTTAGAAGATAAATCATTTCATATTAGATGTTAGATAGCTATTTGCCAGCTTCATCATTCTGTCAGGTGTAGGTTGTAGTAGGTAACTACTTTGTTCTTTTCTAATTCTCAGCATCAGTGAGGCTCAGTTTGTACCATCATCTCTGTCACTAATTTACATTAGTAATATTGGGGTGATCCTTGACTCTGTCTATGTCTTAGCTTCTCCTTTGAAATAATAGAATTGTATCTTATGATTTCCAAAGTCCAGTTTAATGCTGAAGCCTAAAATTTTGATAGGCACAGACAGCTAAAGTGTATGCCGGATTGGATTGAAACAAGAGATGGAGGTAAGTGAGAGAGGCAGGTTGTTCAATAATTAGATAAAATGTGGGCTGTATGCCAAGGTTAAATAAAGGGAATTTGCCATCTGCCTCCCAACCATACAAATAGCATCCTACCCTTCTCAATGGTCCCCTTGGTCCATCCCAGACTTCACAATAGCCTTGACTTGAATTACTTATTACCTCCTTCATAACATCTTTTTATTTGCATTTTCTAAAATGGCCCCCAAAGATTGTGACAAAGACCATATTTAATACCAAACTGAAATGCCTTATCAGACATATTGAAAGAATTGATAGTAATGACATTTCTCCTCAGGAGAGCTACAGCACTGGTAATGGACCAGCACTTGTCTCCATACTGGTCAAGACAAAAGCCATTGTGAAAGATCCTTTAAAAATATGCAGTTGATTAATATTTTTAACAGACATGTTCATGGACTGCTTCTTATATATCCCCCTTTTCTCTGTTATTAGGAATTCACAATGCAAAAGTTGAATGAAAAAAGTACAAGATTTATATTATGTAAAAGCTGTAAAAAGGACTGAAAAACTTGGCAGAAACTTAATTTATCATAAGTGGAAGCACCTGAACAGATTAAAAGAGTCTGAGTCATATCACATCATAAATCCTCCAAAGAACCATTGAGATGGAATGTCACTGAAGTCCCAGTGCCTTAACAAGGTATCTGGTTCACTAAAATTGTACACAAGTGAATTGGATACCAATGTTTCAAAGGTTAAAAAAATGGAATACGGCTTTTCAGATCCATTGCTTGGCTGGTATTTGAGAGTACAGTGCATAAGGTCAGGACTTGGCAGTGAGTGGACTATTCCCAGAGCAGAAATTAGATTTTCAGAAGCACATTTCCACTCTCAGGGGTCTCTAGGGGTATCATTTAGCATGTTGAAGTGGCAGTTTTCAAAATGGTACCCAGCTGTCAGGAAAGAGAATATTCCTGACAAAAAGTCTCATACTCACACATGCAAAGCTAAGATGAGTCACTTGACAGGTCTTGGCTCATTCCTCAGAGAAGACCTAGATTATTATATGGCATATCAACATAGTATAGGTCATTTCATATAATTGTAATCTATCAATTATCTACAATTTTTACATGGTACATGCTTTGTTTTTTTTTTAATTTAAAGGTAATGCAGCCCCCTAATTGGCTGATCAAATCAATGCTGAATAATTCACCAAGTAACTATCAGGAAAGGTGTTCAGAAGGACTCGTGATTGATGTGGTTCCATGTTGGAGTAGAGCGGCACCTTTTCATCTAAGTCATATTGACACATTCCTTGACTCTATTTCAGGTATAAACAGAGTTGTGTTGTTGGTGGTAGTTGAAGATCCTGGGTAGGTTCTTATAATTCAAACTATTTATTAATTCATTCTTTCCTTCATTACATGTTTTAAAAGTTTTTGCTTTGTATCAGGTGCAACACTCAGTGCTAGAGGTACAAGACACAAATCACACAGTCCTGCCATCAGGCATTTTGCATTCTATTGAGGGAAAATGACAATTAATATTTTTAATTACAAAAAAATTTCCATAATCACATTATATCATTTTGTTTTCTATGGGCAGCTAGGTGGTTCAGTGGTTAGAGTTCCAGAGTTAGGAAGACTTCTTTTTTTAAAAAATTAATTTATTTTGATTTAGCAACCATCACTTCCATAATCTTTTGAGTTTTAAATTTTTCTTTCCCTCCCTCCCTAACACAGTGTGCAATCTGATGTAGGCTATACATATACATTCCTATTAAACATATTTTCACATTAGTGATATTGTAAAGAAGAATTAGAAGTAACAGAAGGAACCACCAGAAAGAGGAGAAAAAAACACAACAGAAGAAAAAAAAGAATACCAAGTAGTATGCTTCGATCTGCATTCAAACTACATAGATCTTTCTTTGGATGTAGATAGCATTTTCCATCAAAAGGCCTTTGGAGATGTCTTAGATCCTTGTATTGCTGAGAAGGGCTAAGTCTATCAATATCAGTCATTACACAACACATATGTTACTGTCTACAACATTCTCCTGATTCTTCTCACTTCACTCAGCATCATACTATAAAAGTTTTTCCAGGTTTTCCTGGAGTCAGCTTGTTCATCATTTCTTATAGCACAACAGTATACCATTACATTCATACACCACAACTTGCTCAATTATTCCCCAATTGGTGGGCATCCTCTCAATTTCCAATTCTTTGCCACCACAAAAAGAGCTGCTATAAATATTTTTTGTACATGTGGGTCCTTTTCCCATTTGTATGATCTCTTGGAATATAGCTAGAAGTGCTATTGCTGAGTCAAAGGTTATGCACATTTTTATGGCCCTTTGGCATGGTTCCAAATTGCTCTCCAAAATGATTGGCTCATTTCACAACTCCACCAATAATGAATTAGTGTTCCAATTTTCCACATTTTCTCCATCATTGATCATTTTCCTGTTTTCTCATGTTGGCCAATCTGATAGTATGATATGGTACCTCAGCGTTGTTTTGATTTGCATTTCTCTAATCAATAGTGATTTAAAGGACTTTTTTTTCATATGACTATACATGGCTTTAATTTCTTCATCTGAGAACTGCCTGTTCATATCCTTTGACCATTTATCAACTTGGAAATGACTGGTATTTTTATAAATTTGACTTAATTCTCTATATGTTTTAGAGATGAGGCCCTTATTAGAGAGACTGGTTGTAAATTTTTCCCCCAATTTCCTACTTTCCTTCTAATCTTAGTTGCATTGGCTTTGTTTGTGCAAAAACTCTTCAATTTAATGTAATCAAAGTTATCCATTTTGCATTTTGCAATGTTTCTATCTCCTGTTTGGTGATGAACTCTTCTGTTCTCCATAAATCTACATAGGTTAACTATTCCTTCCTCTCCCAGTTTGCTTATAGTATCAATCTTCATATCTAAATCATGGATCCATTTTGACTTTATTTTGGTATATGGTATGGAATTTTGATCTATGCCTAGTTTCTTCCTTACTCTTTTCCAGTTTTCCCAGCAGTTTTTGTCAAAGAATGAGTTCTTATCCCAGAAACTGGGGTCTTTGCATTTATCAAGTATTAGGATAGACTATGTCTTCCATACTTAACTTATTCCACTGATCCACCACTCTATTTCTTAGCCAGTACCAAGCAGATTTGATGATTGCTACTCTATAACACTATTTAAGATCTGGAATGGCTAGGCCACCTTCCCTTGCATTTGAAGAAGACTCATCTTCTTGAATTCAAATCTGGCCACAGACACTTACTAGCTGTGTGACCCTTGGCAAGTCACTTACTGTGCTTACCTTGTTTCCCTATTTGTATAATGAGCAGGAGAAGGAAATGAGAAACCATTATCTTGGCCAAGAAAGTCCCAAATGGGGTCATGAAAAGCCAGAGACGGCTGAAAAATGACTGAAAAGACGTACATATTGACTTTGCCAAAAATGATGGAAGTTGGTTCCGCTTCTGGGAGCCAAGATGGTGGAGTGAAAAGGTAGCTGCTCTCACTCTCCCCTATCAACCTCTGAAAACCCAGAAAATATCACCCCAGAAAAAAAAAAACCGGGAACACCTGAACTAGACTCTTTAAAGGCCAGGGAATAAAGAAAACACCAGGAATAAAAAAAACGGAGAAAGGAGGAGGCAGACAAGGGTAAATTACATTACAGGAAAAGACACAAAATCCTATTACAATAGAGGGAAAAAAGGGAGGGGGAAGCATTGTTTGAACCTTACTCTCATCAGATTTGGCTCAAGAAGGGCATAATATAATCAGTTAAGCATAGAAATCTAACTTGCCCTATAGGCAGTAGGAGGGAAAAGGGGAAGAAAAGGGAGGGGGAAAGAAAAGGGAGGGGGAAAGAAGGGAGGGAAGAAGCAGTAAGACTAAAGGGGAAGAAAAGGGAAAAGGATAATAAAAGGGGGGAGGGACTGAAGGAAGTGGTGATCAAAAGAAAAACACTAGTGAAAGGGGGAAAGGAAAAAGGAGAAAGACAAGCATAAATATGGGGAAAAAAGGATGGAGAAAAAGATAGATAGTAATCATAACTGTGAATGTGAATGGGATGAACTCTCCCATAAAATGGAAATGGATTGCAGAATGGATTAAAAACCATAATCCTACAATATGTTGTTTACAGGAAACACATTTGAAAAAGAGTGACACATACAGGGTAAAGGTAAAAGGCTGGAGCAGAATATATATGTGTCAGCTGAAGTGAAAAAAGCAGGGGTAGCAATCCTGATCTCAGACAAAGCAAAAGCAAAAATAGATCTAATCAAAAGAGATAAGGAAGGAAACTACATCCTGCTAAAAGGCACCATAGACAATGAAGTAATATCATTACTAAACATATGCACCAAATGGTATAGCATCCAAATTCTTACAGGAGAAGTTCAGGGAGTTACAGGAAGAAATAGACAGCAAAACTACTAGTGGGGGACCTGAACCTCCCCTCTCGGCACTAGATAAGTCTAACCACAAAATAAACAAGAAAGAAGTTAAGGAGGTGAATAGAACATTAGAAGAGTTAGGTATGATAGACCTCTGGAGAAAACTGAATGGGGATAGAAAGGAATATACTTTTTTCTCGGCAGTACATGGCACATACACAAAAATTGACCATGTACTAGGGCATAAAAACCTCACAATCCAATGCAGAAAGGCAGAAATATTAAATGCATCCTTTTCAGATCATGACAAAAAAATTATATGTAATAAAGGGCCATGGAAAGATAGACTAAAAAAAATTGGAAACTAAATAATCTAATCCTAAAAAATGATTGGGTCAAACAACAAATCATAGAAACAATCAATAATTTCATTCAAGAGAATGACAATAGACAACATACCAAAACCTATGGGATGCAGCGAAAAAGTTCTTAGGGGAAGTTTTATATCTAAATGCTTACATAAATAAAATAGAAAAAGAGGAGATTAATGAATTGGGCATACAACTAAAAAAACTAGAAAAAGAACAAATTAAAAATCCTCAACTAAACACCAAATTAGAAATATTGAAAACCAAAGGAAAAATTAATAAATTGAAATTAAGAAAACTATTGAACTAATAAATAACTAAGCTGGTTTTATGAAAAAACCAATAAAAGATAAACCTTTGGTTAATTAATTAATTAAAAAAAAGAAAGAGAAACCAAATTACTAGTATCAAAATGAAAAGGGCGACTACCACCAAGGAAGGGAAATTAAAAATAATTAGGAATTATTTTGCCCAACTATATGCCAACAAATTTGACAATCTTAGTGAAATGGATACATATTTACAAAAATATAAATTGCCCAGATTAACCGAAGAGGAAGTAAAATACTTAAATAACCCCATCTCAGAAAAAGAAATTGAACAAGCCATTGATGAACTCCCTAGGAAAAAATCTCCAGGGCCAGATGGATTTACATGAGAATTCTATCAAACATTTAAAGAACAATTAATTCCAATACTATATAGACTATTTGGGAAAATAGGTGAAGAAGGAGTCTTACCAAATTCTTTCTTTGATACAAATATGGTGTTGATACCTAAACCAGGAAGAGTCAAAATAGAGAAAGAAAATTATAGACCAATTTCTCTAATGAATATAGATGCAAAAATTTTAAACAAAATACTAGCAAGTAGATTGCAGCAACTTATCACAAGAATAATACACTATGACCAGGTAGGATTTATACCAGGAATGCAGGGTTGGTTCAATATTAGGAAAACTATCAGCATCATTGAGCACATCAACAACCAAAACCAACAGAAACCACATGATCATCTCAATAGATGCAGAAAAAGCTTTTGATAAAATACAACACCCATTCCTATTAAAAACACTAGAAAGCATAGGTATAAATGGAGTCTTCCTTAAAATAATAAATAGCACTTATCTAAAACCTTCAGCAAGCATTATATGTAATAGGGACAGACTAGAAGCATTTCCAATAAGATCAGGAGTGAAACAAGGATGTCCATTATCACCACTGTTATTCAATATTGTGCTGGAAACCTTAGCTTTAGCAACAAGAGAGAAAAAGAAATTGAAGGCATTAGAATAGGCAAAGAAGAAACAAAGCTATCACTCTTTGCAGATGACATGATGATATACTTAGAGAATCAAGGAAAAAACTACTGGAAATAATAAACAACTTTAGCAAAGTTACAGGCTGTAAAATAAACCCACATAAACCATCAGCATTTCAATATATTACCAACAAAGCCCAACAGCAAGAGATAGAAAGAGAAATCCCATTTAAACTTATTGTAGACATTATAAAATATTTAGGAGTCTACCTCCGAAACAAACCAGGAACTCTATGAACACAATTACAAACACTTTTCACCAAATAAAATCAGATCTAAATAATTGGAAAAACATAAGATGCTCATGGGTAGGCTGAGCTAATATAATAAAAATGATAATCCTACCTAATTTACCTAAGCTAATTTACTTACTCAGTGCCCTACCAATCAAACTACCAAGAAATTATTTTATACAGTTAGAAAAAATACTAACAAGATTCATTTGGGAAAACCAAAGGCCCAGAATATCAAAGGAACTAATGAAAAGAAATGCAGGGGAAGGTGGCCTAGCCATTCCAGATCTTAAATTGTATTATAAAGCAGCAATCATCAAAACTGCTTGGTACTGGCTAAGAAATAGGAAGGTTTGATCAGTGGAATAGATTAAATATGCAAGACACGGCAGTCAACAACTATAGTAAGCTATTATTTAATAAACCCAAAGACCCCAGCTTCTGGGATAAGAACCCACTCTTTGAAAAAAAAAAACTGCTGGTAAAACTGCAAAAGAGTATGGCAGAAACTAGGCATAGACCCAAATCTCACACCATATACCAAAATTAAGTCAAAATGGGTTCAGGACTTAGATATAAAGGCTGATACCATAAGTAAACTGGGAGAACAAGGAATAGTTTACCTATCAAGTCTATGGAGAACAGAAGAATTCATAACCAAACAGGAGATAGAGAGCATTATGAAAAGCAAAATGGATAATTTTGATTACATTAAATTGAAACATTTTTGCACAAAGAAAGCCAATGAAACAATGATTAGAAGGAAGGTAGAAAATTGGGAAAGAATTTTTACAACCAGTCTCTCTGATAAAGGCCTCAGTTCTAAAATATATAAAGAATTAAGACAAATTTTTTAAGAACACCAGCCATTCCCCAATTGATAAATGGTCAAAGGATATGAACAGACAGTTCTCAGAGGAAGAAATTAAAGCCATCTATAGTCATATGAAAAAATGCTCTAAATCGTTATTGATTAGAGAAATGCAAATCAAATCAACTCTGAGGTACCACATCACACCTATCAGAGTGGCCAACATGACAAAACAGGAAAATGATCAGTGTTAAAGAAGATGTGGGAAAATTGGAACACTAATACTTTGTTGGTGGAGTTGTGAAATGATCCAACCATTTTGGAGAACAATTTGGAACTATGCCCAGAGAGCTACAACAATGTGCATACCCTTTGATCCAGCAATAGCACTTCTAGGGCTATATCCCAAAGAGATCAAACAAATGGGAAAAGGACCCACATGTACAAAAATATTCATAGCAGCTCTTTTTGTGGTAGCAAAGAATTGGAAGTTGAGAGGATGCCCATCAATTAGGGAATGGCTGAGCAAGTTGTGGGATATGAATGTAATGGAATACTATTGTGGTATAAGAAATGATGAACAGGCTAATTTCAGAAAAACCTGGAAAGACTTATATAGTCTGATGCTGAGTGAAGGGAGTAGAACCAAGAGGACTTTGTACACAACAACAGATACATTATGCAATTACTAATATTGTTAAACTGAACCCTTCTTAGCATTACGAGGATCTAAAACATCCCCAGAGGCCTCGGGATGGAAAATGCTGTCCACATCCAAAGAAAGAACTATGGAAGTCGAATCACTCTCACTTATTTTTACCTTCTGTTGAGTTTTGTTTCATCTTTCTGATGGTTCCTCCTATTGGTTTTAATTTTTACTTACAACTTCACTAATGTGAAAATATGTTTAATGGGTATGTAAATGTAAAGCCTATATCAGATTGTGTGCCAGTTGGGGGTGGGTGGGGGAGAGGAAAAGGGAGAAAAATTTTCAAAGCAAAAGCATATGGAAGTGATTGTTGATAAATCAAAATGAATTAATAAAATTTAAAAATAAATTTTAAAAAATGATGGAAGTTTGAGGGCAGCCACTTCTTCCCTTTGATCTTTATTACCCCATGGCCTGCTACAGTCCTTGGCATAGAGCAGCCACTTAATAAATGTGTACTTAGTGATTTCAAAAGAGAAGACAATGCTTAAAGACAAATCTAATTTTCTCATGGAAGTCATCTTATAGTGCTAAACTGATTTAGTGTGTTGAGATCTGCTCTTGACAACAATATGCAGGTTTAAATACTGTCTCTCTCAGCTATTGGGTCTGCAAAGCTTGACAAGGTAGGTCACCTCTCAGTGTTCTAGGCAATTATCTACGGTTCTGTGTTGCAGAGGAAGTACTTAAGTCAATTGGTACAGACAGTTTCCTGACCTGGGAGTTCCCTCTGCTAAGGACATCACAGACTCATTCCTTATCTCTGTCCTAACCATCTTTTAATTTGATATGATAGATTTGTTCAAGGGCCTGGTGTTCTATTCTTGTTTATAAAGTTACATGAATGCTATGTTTAATAACTATAATAGGTACATGAAAAATGTTGCCTAAAAAATAGTCCATGGTGGAAAAGGAGTACATGTAATAGGAATCCTTGTTAAGATGTCAACACTCTTCCTGTATACCTCAAACAAAACAAAACCAAAATCTCTTCCAAGATAAGGCCTGTGGTACCTGCCTCACACTTGCCCTCTAGGTTTCCAGTGACTTCATTCTGCAAGTCATTAAAAAGTTTTGAAATACATACTTTGTACAAGGTGTTATGTGCAGGTCTGATCACACAAAACCAACAATGAAACAATCCCTGGACTCAAGGAGCTTGCATTATAAAAACTGAAGCAGAGTAATTAATAGCAAATATTTAAAAAACGAGTAAATATTGACAAGGGAATGGAGGTAGGGAGTGTGGAATAAGGAAATTCTTCATGGAGGACATGGCACCTGTACTGATCTTTGAGGAATGTCAGTATTAAGGATCCTCAGGCAAAAGGTGAGGAGATAAGGAGGATGTGTACTGCATTGTGCAGGGTCAAAGGGAGATGAGCTGTGTAGAAGTGTGTAAGAGGGATGTGCTGGTAAATGGTTTAACAATCAGCTCTCAAAAAAAAAAAGAAAAAACACAAAATAAATATGACACACTTCTAATTTTAATATTTATTATTAACTTTTTCCTATCTTTTTTTCTTATATTTAGAAATAAACAAGACAATACATTAAGCCCGGATTTGCCAAGTGTTTGCCTATTTTTTTTTTTTGGTGTAAATGCTCATAATGAAAATTTAATAATCAAGTCTTGTAAGCAGGTAAGAGTTACCTCCAGCAAAGTTTTGGCATGCAGAAAAGATATGTAGTATAGAATTTGGAGAATAAGAGTTCAAATAGTTTGGTTGGACCAAAGAATAATATGAAGGGGAATAAAGGGAAATAAGGCAGACCAAATATTGGTAGTCTGAGTATGAAGAATTTTCAGTATAATGCTGAGAAGTTTGCTTTGAATTTGAGAGTCACTACCCACTAAGATATCTTCAGAAGGAAAGTGACATGATCAAGTCTACATTTTAAGGACATTACTAGGAATTCACAGAGAAGATAGATTGGAAAGAGGAAAAGCAAGAGGCCCAAAGGCCATGTAGAAGCCTGTGGTGTTAGGGAAGATGCTCTGGACTACTTGTACTCACTAAGTGTTCATTAACTTTTGGGGTTGGTTGTAATTTTGGATCTTGCTTCAGACATATACTAGCCTTGTGACTCTGGGCAACCTTGCTTTCCTTATCTGTAAAGTGAGGGCACTGGATTTAATGGCCTCCAATCCCTTTCATCTTTGAATTGATGATACTATGAATTTTTTGGAGATCATAGTATTCCAGAAATTTGCAGCAATTATCAGGAAAGCATTGTTGTTCAAAGTATTGACTTTTTCCATTAGTGAGCAGTTTGGGATGCCTGCGGGAAAATGCTGCATAATTTGTCAATTTCATCTAGTATAATTTCTTCTTTATTTTTAACTCAAAATATCAACTAGGAGAGATGACAAACAAATGATAATTTTTTAGTTAAGCACTTCTAAGATGTCACAAGAATAGAAGATTGAAGAAGGGAGGGGAAGAAGATTAGATACCTAACGAATTATATATGAGTCCACGGAAAGAAATAAACAACAACAACAAAACGCATGGAAAGGGGAGACTGGAAAGCCAGAGACAAAAGTCCAAGACTAGGGCAGAGACTGCTATTGTTGTGTTCTTCCTTCATAGTGGAAGAGGACCATTGGCACCATGGTGTAGTGTCTTGACTTGGCAATTAATTGAATTTAAGTGAGACAGAACCTCACAAACTTGGCAGCCCCTATATTTGGAGGGAGATGGCTTGGATTTCATTAAGTGATCTAAACTGTTATCAATATGAAGCCTTCCCTTTCCTCCTTGACTGCCTGATATTCATTGTGCTTATCTTCTTCATATATTTACATGTGAACATGTTATCTCACCCTACTAAAGTATAAGCACTTTGAGGGCAGGGACTGATTTCATTTTGTCCTTTTCTCTTCAGAGCATATCATAGCACATTGCCTGGAACATAGTAGGTGCTCAATAAATATTTGTGGATTAATTGAATTGATTGATTTCTGTCACTTCTTACTTATCCTTAAGCCTCAGTTTCCTTATGAGTGAAATGGGAAGGATGGAATCTGCATGCACTTTCCTGCTGGGAGCTGGGTGGTATAGTGGATAGAGTGTTAGACTTGGAATCAGGAAGACCTGAGCTCTAGGATGGAATCAGATATCTCCTAATTGTGTGATGCTGGACAAGTCACTTAATCTTTTCTTATCATAATTGCCTCATCTGCAAAATTGGTAGGATAATAGCTCCTCTATCTCCAAATTGTTATAAAGACAAAATGAGATATTATTTGCAAAGTTCTATATAGATGCTAGCTGCTAATACAACATAATATTAGGAAAGCTGTGCTAAGTATAAAATGTGACAGATATGCATAATTATTTTCAATATTTATTTATGCGTAATTTTGCCCATTATTTGTTTTTTTACTCAAAGATCCCTGAATTAGCTTTAAATATTTTTCAGCTTGAGAGGATGGTAGAAAGACTCCTGAATTTTGTTTCAATTCTACCTCTGACAGCTGTGACCCTCTGGGCAATCTACTTAACCTCTCTGAGCCCCATAGTTTTCTCATCTGTAAAAGGGGAATAATAAGCATTGTTCTGATAATCAGATGAGACAAAACATATTAATCCCTTTGCTAACATTAAAGGGCTATATAAATGTTAGCTATTATGTTTGGTGAACGATAACAGTAACATTGGAAATGCATTCCATGGATAGATAGGCAGCTGTGCTGTAATAGCACTTAGCTATTACTTGGCTGTAATAGCACTTAGATATAACTTTAAGCTTTGCAAAGTGAGATGTTATTATAAATATTATCTCATTTAATCCTCACAACAACTCTGGGAAATAGATGTCTTATTATCCCTATTTCACAGATGAGGAAACTGAAGCAAAAGAAGGTTAGCTAACTTCCCCAGAACCATTCAACTAGGAAATGTCTGAGGATGAGTTGGAATTCAAGTGCTTCTGACTCCCGGCCTAGAGCTTTCTCCACGGCACCACAGCTGGCCTTGGAACCCAGAAAAAACTTGGCTGTGTGATCTTGGGCAAGTCATCAGGGCTCTTAAGGACCTAGGTGACTCTCTGAGACTTGAAGCTGTAAAGACAATGACAACCTGAAATGTTAGATAAGGTTTCCCTAACCTGGAATTTTTGGTAGAAATTAAATCCCAAGTCTATCACCTATCTCTATCCCCCTAAAGGTTGTCACCTAAGATAAATCTGAGAAAAAAAAATGAGCAGTAAACAATGGAGAGCCCAGGTTTTTAATGTTTATAATGTCAGGACAAAGTAAAGAAAGCACCCAGAACATTGTGCAGATCCCACATTGGTCACTTAAAACTTCATATCGGTAAATTTTATAGTTATGCAGGATAGGTGGGTAATAGATGGGAAGGTATTTACGTTGCTGGAAGGCATCCCTCAGCTAATGATACCACAAGTCCATTCGACTATCAGAAAGATTTTTTGTGTCACAGGTAGAAAGAAAATGCATATAATGTAGTCTTCCTTTTCAAGTGAAGTCTGAGAAACAAGGAGCTTCCCATCCCCCAAACCCAACCCTACCACCATGCACGCAATTCAACACGAAATATAATTTTGGCTTCAATATACATTACTCTTGTCCCACAAATCCCAGGATACTTGTAAAGTGATTCCACATAATACCAGTAGAAAATACATTTTGGTATCAAATTGCCACCCTTTGTTTAAATTCATTATCCCTCCTATTGGGCATTCAAGCAGCAGCTGGGTCCCTAGGTACTCCCAGGTACTAAATATAAAGAGAATAGACACATTTTTGCATGATTGTTGCATTCAAGTATGTCATTTACATATGTCACAAAATATTAGCTTTTAAAATCTTCGTTCTAGTGTTGACTCTCAAAAATGCTCTCAGCTTTTCAGTCCCTGAACAACTGGTTTAAATCCAGTTTGGGTTCCAAAGTAGGGCCCACAAACTCAGCTAGCCCCCGTTTTTTGACACAGTCACTTGCCTGTATGTGCCTAAATGGACCTTGAATCTGCTGCCAATGGATACGAGGATGAGTACCAGATGTCCATTGATAATGGTAATGCTGATGCCAATACTTTAGGAAGATTACCCACCCGTGGAATATTTTTTGCAGCTCTGCTGAAGAAACATAAAATGTAATGTCTCTTATTTGAATTAGCTTTATCTTTTTTTTTTTTGCCTGAGAATTCAGCGTACCCAAGTAGACTCACAAAATTATATATGTGCCAAGGCTGAGGAAGCCACTATGAATAGAAGCCTAAAGTTCTCAGAGGAGATTGACTAAGCATTGAAGTGAAGGAAGTGTTTCATCCAGTCCAATAGAACCAAGTACGTATTTATTGCTTGATGTATGCCAATCTGGTATAATGGCAAAAGAGTCACTCATGGCTATGGGGGGAACTTGGGTTTGATACCTGCCTCTGACATGTGGAGACTGGGCAAGTCTTTGGGGCCACTGGCTGTTCTCTAAGAAAATAAGGTGCAGAACTGTTGAGGATCTCCAGGAGGAGAGGGAGTTTTCTGACTGGGAGCTCCCTATGCCACTCAAATCACAGTTCCTAAAAAAAATGCAGGCTCTGTGCTAAGCAATAGAAAGAAAAACATAAAGCAAACAAATGACCCTGGAACTGACCTCAAAGAACTTACATTCTTCTGCTGGGTGTACTGCTGATGGAGTTGAAAATTCTAAATAGATCACAATATTATAGTGAGGTAGATTTGAAATTGAAAAAAAAATTCTGGGGTCATCAGAACCAGAGACTTACCTTACATGTGAAAATATGTACAAAACACAAAAGAAAACAAGTTAAGAATCCAGATTGATCCATCCTATGTATTGGCCTATGTGCTGAGGTGGGAATAATTTTAGGCACTTGAGAAGATAGAGTTGAAGTTCTATATTACCACAGGCTTGGAGGACAGGGGTGTGGGATGGCCTTTGCAATGACATTATGTTGGGGCAGAGAATGTTGACTTTGGGCAACTGCAACTGCCATCCTGACATCCTGAGATGACCGCATAATAGTGGCTGTTATACCAATTAGGTAATCCTATCAAGTACAGGCTCTATTAATTGAGATTAATAATCCTGTAATATGTTCATATATGCAAACACATATATGTTCATATGCATTAACACATATACACATATAGCATGTGTACAAATATACAATATAACATGTGTGTGCATACTCACATATGCCAGCTAGATGTCACACAGTTGGTAGAGTGCTGGGCCTGGAGTCAGGAAGACACCTCCCTCCTCCTATGTTCAAATCTGGCCTCAGAAACTTACTAACTGTGTGACCCTAGACAAGTCACCTAACCCCATTTGCCTTAGTTTCTTCACCTGTAAAATAAGCTGGACAAGGAAATGGTAAACCACTCCAGTATCTTTGCACAGAAAACTCCAAATGGGTCACGAAGAGTTAGACATGACTGAGACAAATGAACAATAACAAATATATATACATATGTTTGTAAATACATATATAAAACACATGCATATGCAAATATGCATACACATTTGTATATGCATGTGCATATATATGTATGTATACATTTGAGGCTTTGTATTTGTGCACATATATACGTACAATATTTGTGTGTATACATGTATAGGTATATATGTTTTGTGTGTATATAATTGAATATATATAAAATATATATTTGAAGATTAACAAAAACTGTGAAATATATGGCGTCCTGAGCCACATTGACCTTTTCAAAATGTTTTATTCCAATTGGCCCGTCATTTTAGTCTTTGCAACAGGTTAGTATACTTCTTAATAGGAAGAGGTGTTGAATGGTCAGCCATTTCTGAATGCTTCATGGAATACTGAAAAGGTCAGCCAAGAACAGCAGGAAAATGCAAAGAGGACACAGCTGGAATTCAGATACCTGATTTTGTGACATACCTTTTTTTTCAAGAATACAAAATGTCACAACTAGAGTCAATTTTAAGAAGGGATTAGGGTATAATATACATTCAATCCTGCTGTATATCATTATGGTGACTTGGGTTTCCTTTTCTTTGTCAGTTATCTATTCCGTGAGAATCTACAACGAAGTAAAAAAAAAACTTCAGGTTGACTAATACTACATATACCTTTATGGAATTTCAAAGAGTTAAATGCAAAGTGAAGCAATGGGAAATACTCTTATTGCTCGATTGAAAATTAGCTCTTAAAAGGAGAACAGGCTGCTGGCTAGTAGCACAGTTATCCCTTTCTCAGTGTGGGGGTAACTACTTACATGGTTATGTGGCAACACCTCTGTCATCTGGAAAGTCCACGTAAAATTTTTTGACCTTCCCTTTGTGCCAGAGAAGAAGCCTGATTTATTATGGTTTTAAAAGATAGAATATGTTGATATTATACGATATGATATGTATGTTTTATGCATTTCTGAGTTTCTAAACTTTTTGTTTGTCTTCTGCTGCCCTCCACATGTCATCTGAAGCTTCCACGAAACTCCAACCCCCCCAAATTCCCATTTAATTTCTCATGCCAACCTTCACTATATCACTAATGATGGGCAACACCATGATGTGGAGCAGGTAGCTTTATCTGATAGACTGGTCATGAAGACAATAGAATAGGAGGAAAGGGCAGGGGAAGGGAAGAGGAGGCTAAAGTATTTCCTTTGCTCACACTGACAATACTTGAATCTAGATTTAAACCATGCTGCTGAATCCAAAGGCATTATACCAGCCTGACTGCCAATATTACTCCCCTAGTTAAAAATCTTCAGGGACTCCCAATTAATTCTAGAATAAAATGTAAACTTTTCACCTCTCTTCCCATCATATGGCAGCCATATAATTTCACATCTTCTTTTATATTCTGTCTCTTAACGCACTCTTGGTTTCAGGCAAATGAGCCCACTACTCGTTTCCCCTACACAGCACTTGATCTCCCAACTCCATGTTTTTCCACAAATGGATCCCTTCTTGTATTCAGGCAAAGCACAAACCTGGTGCTTTCTTCTACACTAGGACTGTTCTGATCACCCCAGGAGCCCCTGCTTTCTCTTGACCTTGCTTTAGCCTTACCTCTCTGTATAACAAAAATGACTTCATTTTCTTCCCCTTGTTTTTGGCACATAGCACAATTGCTTGCATATAGTATTATGATACAGCAATTGTTTATTCTATTTAATTGCATCCCATCTCTCTTCCTCTCTCCTGTTGTGACCTCATTTGGACTTAGAATCTGTGTCATAGTACCACTGATAATTTAAAGGGAAGTCAGAGAAAAGCTTCAAAGTAACTAAGGTCCTAGAACAACTGAATGATAAAGAAAAAGTACATTGTACCCAGACTGCTAACTCTTGGAACACTGAGATTGAAGGAAGGAAATGATAAACCGTTCAACATTTGAAAGGCATACTCCCTACCGAGAATAAGAAATGATTTAGTGATTTCCTCAGAGAGAAAATAAGCAGGAACACTAGAAGGGAGTGAAAAAAGGATAATTCAGACTGAACATCATGAAAAGCTTCCTGACAGTGTGAACCCCTGGTGTAGGGAATCGTCTCCCAAGGGATGCGCCACAAGTCTCATTACTTGAGAGACAAAACACTGCTGAAAGGTATTTATTTGTTGATTCTGCATAGAGATTGCCCAAGTCCCAAGGGTGAGACTCTATGAAGACAACATGATTCTGCTAGGACTTCCTTCACTCATTCTGAATTGATAGTTTCCTAGTAGTATTCACAAAGCAAACTAGATGTCTACCCAAAAGTAGCTACCTTGTATGTACATCTTCTTTCTCTTCAGTATACATTGAATGATTAAGAGAGCTAACATTGTAAACATGTTTAATGTTGCTATCAGACCTAAAATGTGTGTTATCATCTATCTGTAGATATATGCATATAGATATGTGCATATACATATAGGTATATACACATACATACATATATATATATATATATATATATATATATATATATATATACCTATGGATATGTATATAAATGCATGTGTACATACATGAATGCATACACAAATATATTTTACTTTTTTTAAGTTGCTTTTTTTTTAAACAGAGAAATATGATTTAGTGCAAAGAATACTGGCCCAGGAGTCAGAAGCTATGACCTTTGAGAATATCTCTCTGATATTTTACTTTCCAGTAATTACAGTCAGGATTAGGGTTAGATTTTCCTCAGTTTCTTTATCTGCAAATTGATGAGATAGGACTCGATGGTATGCGACTTCCCTTCTGTCCCTCAGTGAACGACTTCCAGACTGTGTAAATACATGGTTGCATCTGGAAGCTCTTTCCTCATCCTTGCTCAGTTGTTTGTGACCCCATTTGGGGTATTCTTGACAAAGGTATTAGAATGATTCCCATTTAAATTTCTAACTCATTTTACATATGAAAAAACTGAGGCAAACAGGGTGAAGTGCCCTGGGTCTCACTGCTAGGAAGTACCTGAGGCCAGATTTGAACTCATAAAGTAGAGTCTCCCTGACTATCCACTATGCGGCCTAGCTGCCCCACCTTTCTTCCCCATCTAGGATAGCTCTAGTTACTAGGCAGATTTTCCTTCAGCACCATCTATTTGCCTCATTCCAGACTCCATTTGTTTCTTCTAGACCTGCCCTCTGGGGTCCTATGATGGCTATTGGGACATCTGGACTCAGACAGCACATCCAGACTGCCTAGTTTTGGATCACCCCTTTCTGAGAAGTCCTCTCCCCTATTCTAATGCCATGCATATATAGACTCATTGGCTCTGTCACTCTGTGCAACCATCCACACTGGGATAAACAACATGGAAAACAATATGGGCCCGTAGCTTCATCTGGGAAGTGGACAGTCTGTCGCCTTGGTAATAGAGGATGCTTCTATGGCACTTTAAAGTGTGCCAAGCACATTACTTACTGCGTCTCATTTCATCATCAGAGCAACCTGGGAGGGAAGTGCTATTCTTCTTCCCATTTTACAGATGAAAAAAAAAAAAACAACCCTGAGGCAGAGAGAGAGTATGTGACTTGCCCTGGGTCACACAGCTAGTAAAAGGATTTGAACTCATGTCTTCCTGCCTTCAGCTTTTGTGCCACCTAGCTGCCAAGGCTTCTTTCACAAGTGATGAAGTTGACAACTACAGAGCCTCAACTGGAATGCTGGTTGTGATACTTGCCACCTAGAAGACCTTGGAGAAATCACTGAAATTCTTGAGACTTCAGTTTCTGTATCAGTAAAATAATGGGTCTAGTGGCTCTTAGGCAGGTAGAACACTGAACCTGAAGTCAGGCAGACCTGAATGCTGGCTGTGGGACCCTGGGCCAGTGCTCGCAGCTCTGTGTCACTCTGTTTCTTCATCTGTAAAGTTAGGGGGTTGGGTTCAATGCTCTTCTAGACTGAAACCTCTGATCCTCTGAATAGCAGACTTCTAAATACCCCCTCTACCTGCTGAAAGAACCCTTCACCCAAATCCCTTCATCTTATGCCTTTTCTCTGATGCTGCTCATTTATCCCACCCATATTACATTTGTATACAGTAGAATGTTTGCGCATTGTCTCAGACCACGATCTCCTTGAGAATGGCAAGGTTTCTTTCTTTTCTTTGTATCACCAGAATTAAACCCAGTACTTTGCAAATAGTAGATGATTAACAAATGTTAATTGACTGACTCCCAGATCTACAACACTGACTCTATGAATTGAATCCTCGATCTTCTCTTGTTCCAGCAGGGCACTAAGTGAGTTTGCTTGCTATAGACTGACATATGTGCAAGTCGATCCAAAACATACATGTCACACACAACGCTCTCCAAATGGGGACGGAAGGGGCTCCAACGCACTTAGGGGACGTGCTGAATACTAATGCCTTCTCTTCTACTTGTCAAGCAGTGAATGGCTCCAGTGTCTTCTCTGGCTGTTTCTTGACCAAAATGGCAGACAAAACCCGCTTGAGTCGTGCCACGTTATTGAATGCCTCATACTGCATCTCTGAAGCTCGGCAATGCAAACCTATTTGGGGCGCTGCTAAAGCAAGTGCCTAGCGCAGAGCAACGGGAGCTGCAAGAACGACATCATTTGGCTCATGCGTTGTTGATGTATACAAAACGTTCTGCAAACGGTGAGGGGAAGAGTTTCGAGAAGCATCCTCGTTTTCTAAAGCCGTACTTATCTAAAATTGTAACAAAGAACAGCAGGAGACGTGATGATGGAGCCAGCGCAGAGTGAGTGGAGTTTCAGCCAAGTGTCAAAATAAAAGCAAGGAATTTCTAAAGCAAAAGGGGAAAGAAATGTATTGGGAAATGGGACTACCGTAGTTTTATAGAGATTTGAAACTTTCAATTATTCAGAACCGGTACAATCAAAACCCAAACACGTGCACATGGACCATCTGCTTGCCTCCAAAGAGGAGTCTTTGGAGAATTAATTTCCGCTACCAGAGCTGAGCGATAGGCAAGCAGTCTCCAGTTTCCCTGAATCATTACTTGAAAACAGGAACTCAAAAACAGAGAAGAGACAGAGGCAGGTTGCTTGCGTCTCCATAGAGAATGATTCCCTGGTTGTCTCTGCAACTGCAGGAAAACATCGAGAGAGGTAGGCGAGAGAGAGCCTGCAAAGTCAAACTCAGGCGAAGACATTCCGTTTTGTTTTGTTTCTTCTCCCCTAAAGCATATCTGAAGAGTATTTATCATGGTTCGGGGGAGACGGAAACTGTATCATGCATAGCCCTCTTTCCTACCCCAAGGAAGAGCCTGAGCTAGTAAAGGTAGATTACACTATGAATAGAATCTCACTTTCTCCTGCTTGGATTGGAATAAAGATGAATTGGGTGGAGCCTGACAGTATCTGGATTATTTTGTGACCAGTGTATTTCTTCCAGTGAAGAAGGGGTGAGAACTGTGCCTTCATATGAATAACTGCTTGGTGCTAGTAGTCGCAGATTCCCAACACCTGTTACTGGCTTAAATGCCTTCAGTCCTTTCAATTACCTTGAGCCATTGGCAACAAAAAAAGCATCAGCCTGTGGCTTACTTGGTAGCATGCCTTTCCAAATTTACTTAGGTGGGTCTTAGGTAATAGACATATTCATTTTTAAAAGGTGTTTTGTTTTCTTTTGCTTTTGTTTTGTTTTTGCTTTGCTTTTTTATCCTCCAATTTGGGAGAACATAATTGATCTTAAGCTCTACTGGACTAATTTTTGACCACCCTGAGTCATCAGAACACCAACAAGAAACATGGAAGGTGAACTTTCTTAGAGGTAGGCAAAGAACTGAAAATTTTCAAATACATCTCTCATCCTATTGATGTGATAATTTTTTCAAATAATTCAGATTGCTACTCTAACAGCTGGGTGGCACAGTAGAGAGAGAACTGTGAGCCTGTAGTCAGGCAGACGTGAGTTCAAATCCAGCCGCAGACACTACCTGTGTGGTCCTGGGCAAGTGATTTAACCTATGTCTGCTACAGTTTCCACAATTGTAAAACAGGGACAATATTAGCCCTTACATTCCTGGGTTGCTGTCAGGATCAAATGAGATAATATTTGTAAGATGGTCAGCAGAGTATCTGGTGTTTAATAAATGCTCGTTCCCTTCTGCCGTCTATGCCAAGATTTCTTAAATAACTCTTGTTTATGTTCTCTCCTAACTTCTCCACTTGGGGTTGATCTAATGCTTTTGGAGCATTTATCCATCATTCAGACACGCGTGATTATATAATGATATCAACACGAGACCAGCCAAAGAACACAGGAGAAAATGCATGCATTGTTCCCCTTTCAATATTCCCCATGTTTATGACAAACTTTAGTAAGACATTTAAGGCCATATAGGATCTGCCATTAAAAGGTGTGGGGTTGGACAAGGATGTCATGTTTCCATGAAGCCGACTTAGTTCAAAGACGTATGCTTTAAACAATGTTCTATAGTGATGGATAGGGTTTTAAGAGTACAAACAAAATAACTTTGTTCACATTCACGTTTTTGCACAGATACTAAAAGATAGTTGCCAAGTGAACTTAGCTCCCTTTCAACATATTAAATAGCCATAAAATAAAGCCCTTGCCTATGTGCCTAAAACCAGGAGAGATTAGACCAGAAGCTGCGCAGAAACCAGGCTTAGGGCCTAGTAAGACATGTAATGTGAGCTGTCTTTCTTTTTATATCCCTTTCTTATTTGAGAACTGACCTATAGGCTTACTAGAGACTGAACATATTTGAAGAAATTGTTTTTTTTTTATTTTCTCGGTCTACTGAAAGTGTTAAGGGGGAGATTGAGCAGCTAGAAGGCAGGAGACATTGGCTCAATGAAGGTGGTATCATAGCATCTCAGGCATCAGAAAAGACCCAAGACCATCTGCTCCAACTCATAACCAAACAAGGCACCCCTCACTACTGATCCAGGAGGAACCATCTAGCTTTTGCTTCAAGTTTACCAGCGAGGTTAAACCTGCTGATCGTGACACCAAGCCACTTTGCTTTGGAAGAGCCAGAATGTTCCCTGAGGTCAGCTCTAAATCTCCTTCTCTATATCTTCTACTCATTCTCCCTGGGCCTTCTGGGGCCTAGCAGAATAAGTCTGCTTTTGCTTCTACATGTTAGCTATTCAAATACATGATGCTAACTACTAAGATATTGAATCACATGAAGATAGATAGCAGAGGCCATGAAGTCCAACCCATACTTGGATGAGAATCCCTTCCAGAATGACTTCCAGTGAGGAGAACCCTCTGTCTTCTGAGACAGCCAGTAAACCTTCTCTTATACCAACTGATAATCTCCAGTTTCTTCAATAAATCTTTACCTTTAACAATCTCAAGGACATTAACAATCTTGGTTTTCCTCTCTCATCAATTTCCTTTCTAAAATACGGCATCCAAAGTTGAATATCAGACTTCAGAAATAGTCATAGGGGTGGGGAAGGCAGATCATTCTAAAGGGTGTCAACAAAAATAATGGAATTTATTTCCCCCCAAAGTTCCCAATGGCCAAATAACTAGAAGCAGGTAGGCATAGATGTCAATGAATGCTACTGAGCCAACTCCATGCCCATACCCCACACAGAATTTGACAAAATATGAAGCACTTAGGATCCCCAAGTAATTAATAATTGTGCCCCAAAAACATTCACCTGGAGGAAATACATCTTTTTTTTTCTACAAAGGGAAGTTATATTGGTGGTTATATGTGCTTAATGTGAGGGTGTTGGGAGACAAGCTAATTATTAGTTCTAAATCTGATTCACTTAGCAAAAATCTCTTGAATAATAAATAAATGTTCAGGAAGCCACTGTGTACTTATAGATTCTAGCAAAAAGTATAACTACACTGAAATTCTTTGAAATATGAAAAACAATCACCAGATTTTTTGTTGTTGTCATTATTATTATTACTATTATTATTAATGATGATTCACTTTTATATATAGATTTAAGATTTACCAAGTGATTTGACACATCCTCTCATGAAGATAAGAAGCAGTGAGGAACAGTAGATAGATAGAGAGCTAGCCTTGGAGTCAGGAAGACCTTGACTCCCATCCCATCTCTTCCTGATGCTGACTTTGTGACCCGGGGGCAGGCACTCAGGCTGTCATTGCCCCAGGGGACTAAATATTGCTAACATGTGTGGCTATGCGTCAGTAGAAGATATTTACTTGTAGAGAATCCCCTCAAAATGACATTACAGATCCAATCTCAATCCCCTAAGAATGACACTAACATTATTGTTATTATTGTTATTATTATTATTATTATTATTATTAGAGAAAAATGATGCTTTTTGAATAGAGCATCGAACTTAAATTCAGGAAGACATGAGTTTGAATTAGGTCTAATACAAATTATTTGTATAAACCAGGAGAACTTCTTTAACTTAACTAAACTTAAGCTTCATTTTCTGCATATGTAAGAAATGATTCTCTAGAACCTGCCCCTAACCCCTCACCAAAAAGTACTTCAAGGATTAGATAAGATGCTTATTGTGATGATGGTTGATAATGATGGTAACACTAATCATTCACAATTAGATTGGGCTTTAAAGTTTCTAAAGCACTTTTTAGATGATGTCTCACATTACCCTTACAGTTATGATGATAGGAAGCATTATATTAGCCCCGTTCACAGATAATGAAACTGAGAAAATGCAGAAAATTATACAAGGTCATACCTGTTCTTGTATAGAATATGTTGCCCCATGCCTGAGGCATGAAGGAACATGGCTTCTAAACTCCTTGTCTAGTGTTCTGCCTACTACATTACACTACTTCAAACTTTTGAGGTCATATAACTTTCTCTAAAATTCCTTAAATAATTCATTATAACAAAATATATGCAATATGTCAAACAAACAAATAAAAAAGACTCTGATCACAATACCCTTGCTCCCTTCCTGCCAGACCTTCTTCTGTGACTGTTGTCAATGCTCTCTCATAACTATGTCCTCCCCAGAAATTTGACTCCCCCGGTCTTCTGTGGCTTATTTGGGAATTTTGAAGGTGATACAACTTTTTAAATTTGGTATCTGTGCTGTAGAATTGAGAGCTGATCTAGTAACACTGTGTTTAGATATTGGCATGATCTTCGAAGGCACTTTCTAAGATGGCATTCTCAATATCCCAACATATTGATGTTCTTAAGTATAGAAATCTTCTCTCCACTATGAAAACTGCATTGAATTCCTGCCTGGCCATGGTGTGTGATGCTTTTCAATGTCTTTTGAAAAATTTACACTGCTAGAGCACCCATTGCACTAGGGTTAATTGTGAGGTCATGGCACCATGAGGATACCAATGGAGCACATTATTTCTCCACCAAATATCCCTCCTTTTTAACCCATGATCAGCCCTTGAAGAACTTAGTTTCCCATTTTAAAGTTTATTATTTGTGGTGGTGTTACCCACTATCCATCTATGAAACTGGTAAGAGGATAGAAAAACAAATACATTTGAAAATGTGGAGATACGTTCTTGTTGAAGCAATTCACAATAGGAGGGGAAACCAAGGTTCATCACAAGAATTACAGCATAAAGCAGATGTTATCTAACAAAGAACTGTCAGTAACTTGCCCCAGAGCTTAGTTTCAAATCAGGTTAACATTTGAGAAAGGCATTCAACTGTTCTCAAGTTTAAATTTCTCATCCTTTAAATGGGAATAATAATAGAAGCTATCTCATAGAGTTGTACATATCAAATAAGAGAACCTATGTAAAGGACATGGCAAAACACCTTTAAACGTGCCCTCTTCTGGCCATCGCCACCACCATCGCCATCTCTGTCATCATCTCATTACCACCGTCTTCACTGTGGTTGTTTCTGCATCAGGGAAAGACTAACAGTGGATTTCTCAGGCTTTCTCCTCCAGACACTGCTCCTTCTTCCAACTCTAAAAGGTTTGCAAAGCATTTTAAAAAATCATTTCAGTTTATCCTCACAACACTCTGTGAGATAGGTACTACCATTATCCCTGCTTAACACATGAGCAAACTGAGACAGAATAAGCCGTCTGACTTCCCAAGTGTCTCACAGATGTTAGTGTCAGAGGCGGATTTGAAGATCTGTTTGACTCCAGGTCCAGCACTCTACCCTCCCTAGCTGCATTACGATCATACATGTAAAGCAACTTTCACATTTAAAATCCCGATCTCCATGGTGGCTATATTTATTTAATTCCCCACCCTTATTTTGGACACGAGAAAACTGGGGCATAAGGAGCTTAAGTGACTTCTCCGAGACTGTGTAATCGTCAAAGTTGCAACTTAAACCATGACACAAGAATTATGACAACAATGTGACAAGGTAAGATCTGACCTTTGGTTTTCCTGACTGCACTAAACCACACCTTCCTTTCACCTGGAACTATATACACCAACACACATGCACATGTGAATGTACACACGTATACATATGTGTACATGTATACACAATTATGCTTGTGCATGTATGTTTCTTCAGACTCCAGGCAAAAATCTGTTGTTTTTCTTTGTTTTTTTCCCCTGTTAGATATTACAATGCTTCTATTTTCTCTTCTCTGAGCCTTCATTTCTTAAACATGTTCTTCTTCCTTTCCTCTATCCTGGTTCTTCCCTGTGGCATTAGCATCTTCTGTTTTCCCAATTGCTTCCTTGGATTATCACCTGATGTTTGGCCTTATCCTTAGTCTACATGTATTTAATTTATTGAATTCTGCTTATTCATTGATTTCTAATTCACAGCTTTGCTTGAACATTGTATGTCTAAATGTGCCTCCATGCTTTCCAATTCGTATAGCCCCCATCTCACTGTATCTCTCACTGGATTTGCGCGACTGCCTTTGATCTCATCTGTTCTTGGGTCAACGCTATACTCCGTATTCCCAGTGGGGTACTAGATCTCCCATTCCTACCTATCCCACCTATTCTTCCTAAGCTCTTGGTACTGACAGTTACGAACAAAATGCTATTGCTGGTGGTATCACTTACCACTGGGGAACCAAACAGTACATTTAACAACTTCCTGAACCAGGTGCATTCAATAAAATATTATTATTTTTTCTCTAAATAGCATCTGTCTTATAGTAGATGTCAAAGCCCAATTGGAATTTCTTTGGGTAATCAAATGAGTGAGGGAATTACTAAGGTCTGTTGAAACTGGAAAGGACAATTTCATTCTCTTAAATAATTCTGATCACAATAGGTAAATATCCTTTCAGATGCCAAGTAGGAATACAGTTAAGGATTAGTCAATTCCATATCATATCAACATAGATATTCAGTGCTCTTGAGGGATAAGGCAAGCTATTAAAGGCTTGAAGATGATCATTGCTCTATTAAACACAGTAAAAAAAATAAAGAAAATAAAAATAAACACTACAAACTCTTCCAGTGAAAGATTAAGACAAGGAACCCTTTCCTTCTTTGTGAAAGAGCTATGGGGAATGTGTCTTGAGGATGCTGTTAGGAGTTATTCCTGTGTCAATTGCTTTTGGTGATTGCTTTGTTTTTTTCCCCTTTTGTTTAAAAATCTCCAATATAAGAAACAGCTAGTTGGGTAGGAGCGTTAGCAATCCTGGGAAGAGAGGGATTTATTCAGAAAAGGATGTGTTGAAAGAACAAACATGTTCACAAAAGGAATATCAAAATTCAGGGCCTGTGATGGCATTACAATTAGTATAATAACTCTAAACTTTGGGAAAAAATTACCAAGAGGAGTAATACATGAAAGTCAATGCATCATTTTTATCCTGATAGAGCATTACTACAGTGGGGGATGCAAAGCTAGTTCAATGTTCACTATCACTGCTAGTAGCTTTCATAATTCAGGATACCTTAACTGAGTTGTTCAGATGTGCAGACCATTTGCTCAAATTCTGATGATGTGTATGATTGTAAAGTCTACCAAGGGAACTTGGGAATCCAACAAGTCATGAAACTTCACAATACTGGAAGTATATATAGATATACGCACACACACACACACACACATACATACACACATACATACACACATATATACACATGTATATATATATATATACGTATACGTATATGTATATGTATATGTATATGTATATGTATATGTATATGTATATGTATATGTATATGTATGTGTGTGTGTGTGTGTGTGTGTGTGTGTATGTGTATGTGTATGTGTATGTGTATGTGTATGTGTATGTGTATGTGTATATGTATATGTATATGTATATGTATATGTATATGTATATGTATATGTATATGTATGTGTGTGTATGTATATGTGTATGTGTATGTGTATGTGTATGTGTATGTGTATGTGTATGTGTATGTGTATGTGTATGTATATGTATATGTATGTGTATGTGTATGTGTATGTGTATGTGTATGTGTGTGTGTGTGTGTGTGTGTGTATGTGTATGTGTATGTGTATGTGTATGTATATGTATATGTATATGTATATGTATATGTATATGTATATGTATATGTATATGTATATGTATATGTATATGTATATGTATATGTATGTGTATATGTATATGTATGTATATCCATCAAGATACTTGACAGATAGAACAGAGATTCCTTACAACATGGCAATTGCCTTCTACCTGTTTCCCATAAAAGATTAGTTATTCTTATTTTGGCAGTCAAGATGAGGGAGTGGAGACAGCAGATTTTATACCATCTTGAGGATCAATGTTTTGAGTCTTCCAAACAATTTCTTCCTTCCTTCCTTCCTTTTAGCTAAAATTAAAAAAAATAAAACCCTCCAATTTTCTGACTCTCCTCTTTTTTATACAGTAATATTAGCATGTAACATTTCCCTTCATTACAGTCATCAGATAAACGCCAAGTTAGAGTTAGAAGAAATGCATCTTCAGTGGAATGAAGCCAAGTTGTCCTAGTTAGTTATGTTAAAGAGAATCAGAAATTAATCAGTCTACTATTAGGGCACAGATGTTTTTTGAAATGTTCCTTTGATTTTCAAGAGTTTAAATGAGTTTTAAAGTTATTATTAGGCATTATGGGAAGCGGGCGGCCCGCTGGAGAGAAAGACACAGGGTTTCCAGCAAGCTGGCAGTCCTAGGAGAATGTAAAAGACTTCCTCCTGCCTTCTGTTTGTACTGTGGGACTAGTCATTCCCAAACTCCATTCTGCATTTTGTCAACTGGGAGTAGGAAGACAATGATCTGGAAGGGCAGGAGCGTCTAGTCCTGCCTGTTGAGTGGGCAGGAGCTGCTTCCTGCCTTGACTTCCTGAAAGCAGAACCTTGCGGAAGACAATCCCAGCCTCCCCAGGCACTTACACAATAGCACAATTCATTAGCTGAATATAATGACATTGTAATTGTCTTCAAACCAACAATAAATGCCTTTTATTATAAGCCCTATTTTACTTAACAGCTCTTTTAGCTCAAAGGCAAAGGTTTGTGTCATTCTTAACTGAAGCACGCTTACACTATGGTGTCTCCTGCTGAGTGGATGAGAGCATGTGAGGGCCCTGCTGCAAGAGTAGATGGTTATTTCCTGAGACTTGGGGAGGAGAGCACTGCCTATCAATGTCAGGGCACATTGTACAGTTGGACGGTTCTGGGCCTCAAGAGTGTAGCAAGCTGATATTCCCTTAAACAGTAGGAGCCCTGGAAGGAAAACAGATGCCTCAGTTTGAATGCCTCTTCTTTCCCTCATTCCCCTCAAGCTGCCTTTGGTAACCCACAGTTCAAAACTCATCCCCTCCATTTCAGGGCCCAGGCATCAGGTAGAAAGCAGCAAAGGGCACTGGATGGGCCTCAGCAGATGAGGGTTCCAGGCTGGCCTTTGACACTGCTTGTCTCTATGACTTCAGGGAAATCACTTTACTTCTCTGAGCTTAATTTCTCCAGTTTAAAAATTAAACTAAACTATACTGAAAGATTAGTGATTCAGATTTATGGGGCCTCCTCACAATAGACCTGAAGAATAAGCATGAAAGAATTATCATCCTCATTTTATAGATGAGGAAAATCAGGCTCAGAGAAGTTGCTGTTTGTTTGTTCTTTAATGAAGAGGACCAATGACATCATGATGCCGGGGTCAAGGTGCAGTGTGTCTGATCATGTCTTATTGGTATTATCAGACCAATTCGAGCATGGAAAGCTCTACCACAGGTCAGGCACAAACAATCCCTTTGCACATTTAGGATGGAATTCTCTTTACATTTGCTCACTTTACCCTTCCTTTGTGCTACTGCAATTCTGCTTTGCTCGCAGAGCACAGCTCCCTCTTTGATGTGGGCACGCCATGCTGAACGGTCGTGGAACAGCTTTGCCCATGTCTCACAATTGATACTAAAGTTCTTCAGAGAGAGAGAGACTTTGAAAGTGTTCTTGTATGGCTTCTTCTGACCTCCATGTGAGCACTTGTCTCATGCACGTTCTCCGTAAAAGTCTTTTAGGGAAATGAACATTTTACCTTCAGGCTATGTTGCCAGTCCATTGGAGGTGCACTTTATGCATAAAAAGAATGCTAGGCAGCTCAGCCTGAGAGGACTCAGTATTTTATCTTGCCAAGTAATTTTCAGAATCTTCCTAAGACAATTCAAAGGGAAGTGATTCCATTTTCTACCAGACTGGAAGGTCTAAAGATCCACTGTGCTGAATTCATTGTTGCATGCATATGAAACCTGGACAGTCTACCAGTGACATGCTAGGAAATGGAATCACTTCCATTTGAATTATCTTAGGATGATCCTGAAGATTACTGGCCCTGAGTCAAAAAGTAAATGTCAAGGTGTTAGCCTCAAATACAGGACTTCCGACTTAGAGTCCATGCTTTATTGTCCCGTGAATTGTAGCCACTGGGAAGTTATGCGGTTAAACTAGATTCAGTGCAATTTCATTCAAGTCAATTCATTATGATGAAGTTAATTTCAGCAAGCATTTATTAACTGTCTATTATATCCCAGCACATTGTTCTGGATACTTTAACTTCTACTGGAAAGAGATGATGTAAAAATAAATGAATAACATATCATGTATATTTGATTTAGTGTGTAAATGTGTGTAAGTGTGTGCTGTATGCCTTTGTGTCTCTGTATGAGCACCATTTCCCACAGTGCCCCTGCTTTTCAGGATATACCTCTTCCTTCCTCATCTCTCTAAAACATCCTTCCAAGCATGTCTGATCTCACTTCATAAAGGACTTGGTCTTCTCAGTTATCAGTGTTATCCTCTTTTCTCAGGAAGATTATTTAAAAAATATATATTTAGTAGTTTATTTTCCTCAATTACATGTAAAAAAAACATTCATTTTTAAAACTTTGAGTTCCAAATTCTATTCCTTCCTCCTTCCCCAGGCCCTTCAATGAGAAGGTAAGCAATTCAATATAAGTTATACATATGTAGTCATGAAAAACATTTGTCATGTTATGAAAGAAAACAAAGACCAAAAAAAATAAATCTCAAGAAAAATAAAGAAAATTTTTAAAAAAGTGTGCTTAATCTGTATTACATACTGTCAGTTCTTTGTCTGGGGATGGATAGCATCTTTCATCATAAGTCCTCGAGGGTGGTCCTGGGTTATTGTATTGCTGAGAATAGCTAAGACATTCTCAGCTGATCATCTTACAATATCGGGGTTACTTTGTACACCCTTCATTTCACTTCACATCAACTCATGTAAATCTTTCCAGGTTTTTCTGAGAGCATCCTAATCTTCATTTCTTACAGTACAATAGTATTTCATCGCAATCACATGACACAACTTGTTCAGCCAATCCCCAATTGTTGGCCATCCACTCAATTTCCAATTATTTGCCACCAGAAAAGATCTGCTATGAATATTTTTTTACATATATGTCCTTTTCCTTTAAAAAAAATTCTTTTGGGATACAGACCTAGCAGTGGTATTGCTAGGTCAAAAGGCATACATGGTTTATAGCCCTTTGGGCATAGTTCCAAATTACTCTACAGAATGGTTAACAGCTCTACAGAATCAGTTCACAACTCCATCTACAACGCATTAATGTCTCATTTTTTCCCACATCCCCTCCAAGTTTGGTCATTTTCCTTTTCTTCCTATTACCCAATCCAATAGGTATAAAGTAATACCTCAGAACTGTTTTAATTTGCATTTGTCCAATCAGTGAGTTAGAACATTATTTTTTTCATACAGCTATAAATACCTTTGATTACTTCATCTGAACACTATTCATATCTTTTCATAATTTGTCAACTGATGAATGGCTCTTAGTTTTTTTATAAATTTGACTCAGTTCTCTATGTCTTTGATAAATGAGGGCTCTTATCAGAGAAACTTGCTTCAATATATTTTTTTAGTAGTTCCTATTGCTAACTGTATTTCCCTTCATCCTATTTATCACCCTTTTATTATTCTATTCTCTCTCTTTTCACCCTGTCCCTCCTCAAAAGTGTTTTACTTCTGCTTACCTCTCCCCCAAGATGACCTCCTTTCTATCATGCCCCCCCCTTCTCTTATCTCCTTCCCTTCATACTTTCTTATAGGGTAATATAGATTTCTATATCCAATTGAGTATGTACATTATTCCCTTTTTCAGCCAATTCTGATGAAACTAAGGTTCACTCACTCTCCCTCACCTCCACCTATTCTACTCTACTGTAAAAGCTTTTTCTTGCTTCATTTATGTGAGAAAATTTACCCCATTCTACTTCTCCCTTTCTCTTCCTAAAAGTATATTCCTCTTCTCACATCTTATTTTTAATTTTTTTTAAATTTTATTTTTTAGATACTGTCCCTTCATATTTAACTCACATCTCTGCCCTCTGTCCATATAGTCCTTCTAACTTCCCTAACAATAATAAAGTTCTTAAGAATGGCAAGTATCATCTTCACATATAGGAATGTAAATAGTTTAACCTTATTAAGTGCATTAAGATTTCCCTTTCTTGATTACCTTTTTCTGTTTCTCTTGAGTCTTGCATTTAAGAGTCAAATTATCTATTCAGCTCTTTTCTTTTCATCAAGAATGCTTCAAAGTCCTCAATTTCATTGAATATCCATTTTTCCTCTGCAAGATTATACTCAGTTTTGCTGGGTAGATGATTCTTGGTTGCAATCCTTAATGCCTTTGCCCTATCAAATATTACATTCCAAGCTCTCTGACTCTTTAAGGTAGAAACTGCTAAATCTTGTGTTATCCTGACTGTGGCTCCTCCATATTTCTTTTTTGACTGTTCATTAAATGTTTATTGAACAATGGGAGAAAAAAAAGGAGGGAGTGCCTGTATGTGAAGAGATGAGCTTTGGCCTCTTTTCAGACAAATCCAAGCCAGGGACCCTGTCCAGTTCTGAACCTTAAAAAGTAGAAACTTAGTAACATCCATCTCCTAACTAAAATCCTATCTTCTTTTTTTTTTCACTTCATAAATATTTATTGAAGGAATATTTCAAACAATACTTATCAATATTTCTCATTAGGGACAGAAAGAAAACAGAAAGGAGAAATACTTAAAGAGACAAGAATTCTTGTGTCTGGGTGACTGTAATAAATATATAATTGAAATTCTAATCTGCCTTAATTATGAGTAATGTCTGGATCTGATCACCCTTTTCTCTCATTATTTCAACTGTCCTACTACCCTCACCAATCTTTTCCCCATTCCTATACTTAATTTCATTTTTTTATGTATTGCCAATCAACTTTTATTAATTAATTTATTTTTTAGTTTTTAACATTCACTTCCACAAGATTTTGAGTTCCAAATTTTCTCCCCATCTCATCCCTCCCCCACCCCAAGATGACATGCATTCTGAATACTCCTTCCCCTAAATTGCCCTCCCTTCTATCTCCCCCCCACTTCACTTATCCCCTTCCCTTTCAATTTTCCAGTAGGGCAGGATAGATTTCTATGCCCCATTGCCTGTATATCTTATTCCCCATTTGCATGTGAGAATAATTTTTTGTAACACTTGTTTTTAAAACTTTGGGTTCCAAATTTTCTCCCTTCTTCCCTCTCCACTGACGCTGACTGAGAAGGCAAGCAACTTGATACAGGTTATACATGTGTAGTCATGCAAAACATTTCCATAGTCATATTGTGAAAAACTAACTATATTTCCATTAATCCTAACCTGCCCCCCATTTATTCCATTCTTTCTTGTGACCCTGTCCCTCTTTAGAAATGTTTGTTTCAGATTAGCCCCTCTCCCAATCTTCTTTCCCCTCTAAAATCCTCCTACTCTCTTGTTCCTTTCCCCCCTATTTTCCTATAGGGTAAGATAGATTTCCATATTCAATTGAGTGTGTATGTTACACCTTCCTTAAACCAAATTCAATGAGAATAAGATTCACTCATTCTCTCTCACCTTCTCTCACTTCCCCTCCACTACAAAGCCTTTTCTTGTCTGTTTTATGTGAGATAATTTACTCCATTCTACTTCTCCCTTTCTCCTTCTCCCTGTATAAACCTCTCACCTCTTAATTTTATTTTCCAGATATCACCTCTTCATCTTCAACTCACCCTGTGCCCTCTATCTATCTATCTACCTATCTATACACACATGCATATAATTTTTCTCTTCCACTTACCATAATACTGAAAAGATCTCATGACTTACAAATATCATCTTTCCATGCAGGAATGTAAATAGTTCAACCTTAATAAATCTGTTATGATTTCTCTTTCCTGTTTATCTCTTCATGTTTCTCTTGACTCTTGTATCTGAAAGTCAAATTTTCTATTTAGCTCTGGTCTTTTCATCAAGAATGCATGAAAGGCCTCTATTTCACTGAATATCAATTTCCCTCCCCATAGGTACTATACTCAGTTATGCTGAATAGGTGACTCTTAGTTGTAATTCCATCTCATTCATCCTCTGTAATATTATATTCATGCCCTTTGGTCCCTTAATGTAGAAGCTGCTAAATCTTGTGTTCTCCTGATTGTATTTCCATAATACTTAAGTTGTTTCTAGCTGCTTCCAATATTTTACCTTTGACCAGGGAAATCTGGAATTTGGCTAGAATATTCCAGAAGTTTTCCTTTGGGGGTCTCTTTCAGGAGGTGATCAGTGGATTCTTTCAATTTCAATTTTTCCCTCTGGTTCTAAAATATCAGGGCGTTTTATTTGATAATTTCTTGAAAGATGATGTCTAGGCTCTTTTTTTGATCATGGCTTTCAGATAGTCCAACGATTTTTAGATTCTCTCTCGTGGATCTATTTTCCAGATCAGTTATTTTTCCAATGAGATATTTCACATTGTTTTCTATTTTTTCATTCTTTTTCTTTTACAATATCTTGATTTCTCATAAAGTCACTAGCTTCCAATTACTCCATTATAATTTTTAAGGAAACGTTTCCTTCAGTAAGCTTTTGGACTTCTTTTTCCATTCATCTAATTTTGCTTTTGAAGCCATTCTTCTCCACAGTGGCTTTTTGGACCTCTTTTGACATTTGGATTAGGCTATTTTTTAAGGAGTTATTTTCTTCATCACTTTTTGGGTATCCTTTTAGTAAGCTTGTGACTAGTTTTTTCATGATATTCTTGCATCATTCTCCTTTCTCTTCCTAGTTTTTACTCTACTTCTCTTACTTGTTTCTCAAAATACTTTTTGAGCTCTTCCATGGCATAACACTGATTCAAATTTTTCTTGGATGCTTTGGATGTAGGAGCTTTGACTTTGTTGTCTTCTTCTGGTTGTATGTTTTGATCTTCTTTGTTAACAAAGAAAGATTCTATGGTCTGACTCTTATTTTTCCCACAGTTTGTTCATGATCCTAGCCAATTACTTGAGTTATAAACTTTTTGTTAAGGTAGAAGTCTGCTTCCAGTGTGGAGAATGTATTGTCTCAAGCTTCTGGGGTTTTATACAGCTGTTTTCAGAGATACCTGTAGGGACCTGTAAATTTTCAGTTCTTCCAAGGTGGTATGATAAGGGGTGAGGTGTTTACTCTTTTCCTGGCCTGTGCTCTGGTGTGTAAGTG
Organism: Phascolarctos cinereus; assembly: GCF_003287225.1. Classification (NCBI taxonomy): domain Eukaryota; kingdom Metazoa; phylum Chordata; class Mammalia; order Diprotodontia; family Phascolarctidae; genus Phascolarctos; species Phascolarctos cinereus. Next base: position 474,764,961 of record NW_027555958.1, on the reverse strand, counting down.
ATCACAAGCACTCTTTTCTGCCTTGGAACTGTGAAAAGGATTTCCTCTCCACTACCATTACAAGCTGCACCACACCAGTACTCCTTCTTGTCCCAGGATGGCCACCTAGAACTGTGACCCAGATCTAAGCCCATGCAAAGCAAGAGAATCCTGCACCAGCAAAGTGATCCCTGCAATCTCCCTCTGATCATCCACTTCATTCCCCCTCAGTCTGTGGGCTGAGAGCTCCAGAAGCAGCTGCCACCTGCGGGCTGCATTTGGGGACTAGGGCTGGAACTAAGCTTCTGTCTCACAGAGTTCACAGACTTTTTCTACTGACCTTGTAGGTTGTTTTTGGTGTTTGTGGGTTGAGACATCTGGAAACCACCAGAGCTCCATGATTCAGTCATCTGAGGGCTGCTCCAGGTTCGGTGAGGCCAGTTTTTCTTGCACACCCAAGCTGAACAGCATTCCTCTCCCTGCCTGGCACAATATACCTTTCCAATTAACCATCTAGGTTGTCTTGGGCTGGAAATTTGTTTCACCCTGTCTGTTTGTGGGTTCTGCTGCTTTATAATTTGTTTAGACCATTTTTAAAGGTTTTTGGAGGTGTTTGGGGGAGAGCTCAACCAAGTCACTGCTTTTACTCTGCCATCTTGGCTCTATGTCCTGGCTCCTCCATACTTCAATGGTTTCTTTCCGGCTTCTAGTAATATTCTTTCCTTGACCTAAGAGCCTTGAAATTTGGCTACAATATTCCTAGCAATTTTCATTTTGTGATCTCTTTTAGGAGGTAATCAGTGAATTCTTTCAATTTCTGTTTTATGCTCTGGTTCTAGAATATTAGGGCAGTTTCCCTTGATGATTTCTTCAAAGATGATGCATAAGTTCTTTTTCTGATCATGGCTTTCAGGTAGTCTAATGATTTTAAGATTATCTCTCCTGGATCTATTTTACAGGTCTTCATAATCTTCTACTGTTTTCAAACTGTTGGTTTTATTTGATTGTTTCTTGGTTTTTCATAAAGTCATTAACGTTCATTTGTTCAATTCTATTTTTTAAGAAATTATTTCCTTCAGGGCAGCTAGGTGGCACAGTGGATAGAGCATAGGCCCTGGAGTCAGGAGGTCTTGAGTTCAAATCTGACCTCTGACCTCAGACACATAACACTCACTAGCTTTGTGACCCTGGGCAAGTCATTTAACCCCAATTGTTTCACAGAAACAAAACAAAATAAAACAACAAAAGAAACACAACAACAAAATATAAATTATTTCCTTCACTAGGTGTTTGTGCCTCCTTTTCCATTTGGCCAATTCTCTATTTTAAGGAGTTTTTTTTTTTTCCAGTGAATTTTTGGGCCTCTTTTTACATTTGGCCAATTCTGCTTTTAAAGGCATTCTTCTCCTCATTGGCCTCTTGTACCTCTTTTGCCATTTGGCCTACTGTGTCTTTTCAAGTTTTGTTTTGTTTTGTTTTTCAGTATTTTTTTTATCTCCTTTACTAAGCTATTGACTTTTCTTCCATGATTTTCTTGCAGCATTTTTATTTCCCTTCCTAATGTTTCATCTACTTCTCTTACTTGATTTTCAAAACCTTTTTGAGTTCTTTCATGGCCTGAGACCATTTCAAATTCTTCTTGGAGGTTTTGGATATTGGAACTTTGACTTTGTCATCTTCTTCTGAGTGTGTGTTTTGATCTTCTTTGTCACCATGGTAACTTTCTGTGGTCAGAAGTTTGTTTTTTTTTTTTGTCTGTTGTCTGCTTGTTTTTTTCAGTCTACTCTGCTTCCAGAATGGAGTTGTGAGCAGGGGTTTTGTGTAGCTATTTTCATACATATTGCTAGGGACCTTCTAGTTTTCATTTCTTCCAAGGTGGTATGATCTAAGGAGAGGTGGCATTCCTATTTTCCTGGTTTGTGCTCTTGTCTGTGAGTGACCACAAGCACTCTTTTCTGCCCTTGAACTGTGATGAGGCTCCCCACTCCATTGTGGTTGAAAGTTCTGGTGTGTTTGTGCTCCTTCTCATCCTAAGACTGACTCCCAGGACTGGAAACCAAATCAGAGTATGGATAAGGCAAGTCTGGCCAGAAGTGCCAGCAAATAGACACTTGTAATCTCCTTCTGACCAATTGCTCTACCCTCCTACCATCTGTGGGAAGAGATCTCTGGAAGCAGCAACAGCTGACGATGATGATGATGGTGATGATGATGATGATCGTGATTCAATGACTCCCAGGGCCTGCTCCTGGTTTCCTAGGGCCAGATCTGTGACTGCTCCACTCTCACCCAGGTGCAAGCTTGACAAAAGTTTAAGTTGTCTTTGGCTGGGAAATAATGTCACTCTATCCTTTTGTTGGTTCTGCTGCTTCAGGAATTGTTTTATGGCATTATTTAAAGGTGCTTATAGGGATTTTGGGGAGAGCTTATGTGAGATATTGCCTGTTTTCTGTCAATTTGGCCCTTCCTTCAGAAGGATTATTTTGAATTTATGTTTTATATATTTTGCCTTTACTTCTCTGTATATAATCAGCATCTTACTAGGATATAAACCACCTGAGGAGGCTTCATTATTTTCTCTGTGTATTTAGCTTCTATGGTAGACACTGAGCGTTTATTGTCCAGTTTTTAGAGACTTTGTTCTTCTGAAACATAAGCATGTATTTGCACTCCTTTATGAATTCAGTCACCATTGTGAAGTCTACTTTAGAAATAACTAATCCATTTGAACACTTTCTCACAGAGAGTGCCCTAGGGCATGACTACGAAATGTTTTCACCCTTTTCCTATGAGGAGTTACCAGGTCACACAAGATGTTTTAGCTTTAAATATTAAGACCCACAGAATATAAATTTGCCTCATGGAATGTTTAGGTGCAAATTTTCAGGTGTCCTGGGAAGATTAGCAATGACAGACAATTGAAGAGTATATGGCAAAGCGTTATCTTCTGTTTCATGAGAATTCATTTAATGTGACATGATTTATTCACACCTTAATACTCTAAGATCTCTTCATAGAATCCCACAGCATTAGACATGGAAGGGAAACATCTAGCCCCAGTCTAATCTAAGTCTGAACATGTCAGTCCCAAGGGATCCCCACTGCCTCTGACACAATATGCAAACACTTACTGACAGGTAAAGCCCTGTGCTCACGCCCTGCACTGATCCTATTTGTTTCTTCCCAGGATGATTACGGATGATTCTAACATCATATCTTTACATTCCAGCCTAAAAATCTTGTTAGCCTAATGCTATTCTCACTCCTGAAGTATTGATTTTCCATAATTCTCATCTCTGTTCCCCTTCAGGACACAATCAAAATCTCTCCTCCTGGAACAAGCTTGCCTAATTTCCCCCAGACTTTAGTGACACCACTCACAATCACTCTATGTGTGTGTACCTGTATATGTACAGGTGTATGCATGCGTATGATTGATATGTTTGTATATTGTGTTTTGGACTGCACTTAAGATTAACAGGAACTCCCTATCAGGAATTTCCCTACATGAGTCCAGATCACTGAACGCTTTCTAGGTTACAATCTTTGGGAAATACTTGCGATACTAAGAAAATGAGTGGCGCATGCAGTAAAGGTCACATGTCAGAGGCATAATTGGAAACCAGAGGAGGTACTAAATTGGGTATGTGTATAAACACGCATACATTTGCACATATATATGTATGGACATGTGTATGTACACATATGTGTTATAGACATATATCTAATACATGTCTAAACATAACAAAATATATACACTACTTATATAATTTAATGCACATAGAACTATAAATGTACACAAATTATATGGATACCTGTGTATACATTCATAAAGCTCCCTACACACAGATAAATATGCTTACAAGTGCACATGGATAAGCGATTCAAAGTGTATAAAAAGCAAATTAATGACTGTAGCTAAAAATCTATATTGTGCTTTCAGGTTTGCAAAGTACTTGAAAAGAGTTATGCCATTTTATCCTCACAAAAATCCTGAGAGGCAGGAGCTAGTATCCCCACTTTACAGAAGAGGAAACTGAGGCACTGAGAGCTTAAGTGACTTGAACAGAAAGACTCAGCTAGTAAATGTCAGAGTTCATTAATTTTTCTGGGGTGAGAGGAGAATGTTAATAACTGGGAGCACCAAAAAATATCTCAGGGAAGAAGTGAGATCAGAGACATGCTTCAAGAGAAGTCTGGGAAAGATGAGGAAGAAGGCATGGGGGCCATCCTGAAATCTGTGGCACAGGGGTGGTAGTTAGAATGTCTTTTATGAGGAGCATGAAGCCGACTTATGTTCTATTAACAGAGTCACTCACATTGTTTTGGGAGGAGGTATTGCACAGAATCAGAACAAAGAGCCCAGATTGTCCAACAACGTTACACATCAAATGGGGACTGAGCATCCCGAGGCAGAATGTCCCACGTCAGAGACTACTGGTGTTTCAAGTGGCCTTGACTGGAGTCTCAGGTATACCACAGCAGGGATGACATGTTTGCTGCATCTGGGCCCCTGTTTTCATTTTGGTTCAGTGAGGCAGTTGGATGAATTGACCCCTAAGTTTCTTCAGTTTACAATTCTAGCATTCTTAGGATCTGAAGGAATATCTCAAATTTCCTTCTTGTCTTTGACTCAAAACTGACATTTACTTCAAATCCCATCTTCAATCAAAAGCCATTAAAATGCAATTATACCACTTCAGTGCTTACCCAACTCATTTGAATACTTTGTAATAATCATCAAAGTGCAGCTAAGTGGCTCAGTGGATACACTGCTTGACCTAGAGTCAGTTCAAATCCAGCCTTAGATACTTACTAGCTGTGTGACCCTGGCCAAGCTACTTAATCCCTTTTGGCTCAGTTTCCTCATCTGTAAAATGAGCTGGAGAGGAAAATGGAAAATCACTCCAATATTATTGCTAAGAAAAGCCCAAATGGGGTTTTCATGACCCCGTTTGGGTTTTTTTTAGTCAGAAATGGCTGAGAATGATTGAATAATGACAAAGATTCACCAAATCACCAAAGTAAAGGTTCCTGGGTTATGTCCCAAAATCCATAAAATTCAAAGTCTCTAAAGCTTGATAGCACCTAAGTAAGAATTTCCAGAAATATACTGAAATACCCTTAGAAAAGGAATTTTATTAAATGAAAAATTCTGCCTTGTATCTACCAGAAGACACTTACATAGATACTACAACTTATCACTCATTCCCCCCACTCAAACACATATACACACTCAATTATATGCATTTATACCTTTTACCCAAATGAATGTATTTGTTGGGGAAAGTGCAAAATAGGGTAGTAGACTATGAATCTTAAAAGTTCTCTTTCTCCTCATAGAATAATAACATCCCATAAATTTTCCTAAATCTTGGAGTTAAGACTTAAAGTTATGTGAAATGACTAAATTTTCAACTCAAAAGTCCATGAGTGGTCTGCTAAATGATGGGCCAGAAGAGGCTGAAGATTCCCCTAAGCAGAGAAGAATGGAAAAAGCCTGTCTTATTCACTATCTGGAAAGCAGTCTTCACTTGATGCCATCATATTCTATCAAAATCTGTACCTCATTTAATAGCATCTTCATTTAATCTCCACATCTCACAGAGAGCATGATTTAACCCTTTCCATCCTTCTTAGCAAAGTAAGCATTACTACTCATCTATTATATAGGAGACTAGAGTGTTATTTTGGAACCTCAGGACATGTTCCCCCTATCTCTTGCACAGCAAAAATTATTTCCTGCTGAGACAAATTCACCACTTAAAAGTAAAAATACACTGGTGGGTTGAGGAGATGACTGAGGGGAAAAATAATTGAAAAAGGCATAGAAAAATTGTTGACTGTATCTAAGAATATTCCAGAAGGGTCACTAGGCCAGTTTGTAATTTTCTTTTTCTAGTTTTTTTAGTTGTATGCCCAATTCATTAATCTCCGCTTTTTCTTTTTTATTTATGTAAGCATTTAGAGATATAACACTTCCCCTAAGAACTGCTTTCGCTACATCCCATAGGTTTTGGTATGTTGTCTCATTATTGTCATTGTCTTGAATGAAATTATTGATTGTTTCTATGATTTTTTGTTTGACCCAATCATTTTTTAGGATTAGATTATTTAGTTTTCAATTATTTTTTAGTCTATCTTTCCATGGCCCTTTATTACATATAATTTTATTGTGTCATGATCTGAAAAGGATGCATTTAATATTTCTGCCTTTCTGCATTGGATTGTGAGGTTTTTATGCCCTAGTACATGGTCAATTTTTGTGTATGTGCCATGTACTGCTGAGAAAAAAGTATATTCCTTTCTATCCCCATTCAGTTTTCTCCAGAGGTCTATCATACCTAACTTTTCTAATGTTCTATTCACCTCCTTAACTTCTTTCTTGTTTATTTTGTGGTTAGACTTATCTAGTGCCAAGAGGGGGAGGTTCAGGTCCCCACTAGTATAGTTTTGCTGTCTATTTCTTCCTGTAACTCCCTGAACTTCTCCTGTAAGAATTTGGATGCTATACCATTTGGTGCATATATGTTTAGTAATGATATTACTTCATTGTCTATGGTGCCTTTTAGCAGGATGTAGTTTCCTTCCTTATCTCTTTTGATTAGATCTATTTTTGCTTTTGCTTTGTCTGAGATCAGGATTGCTACCCCTGCTTTTTTCACTTCAGCTGACATAATATATTCTGCTCCAGCCTTTTACCTTTACCCTGTATGTGTCACTCTTTTTCAAATGTGTTTCCTGTAAACAACATATTGTAGGATTATGGTTTTTAATCCATTCTGCAATCCGTTTCTGTTTTATGGGAGAGTTCATCCCATTCACATTCACAGTTATGATTACTATCTGTGTCTTTTTCTCCATCCTTTTCCCCCATTTATGCTTTTCTTTCTCCTTTTTCCTTTCCCCCTTCACTAGTGTTTTGCTTTTGACCACCGCCTCCTTCAGTCCCTTCCCCCTTTTATTATCCCTTTCCCTTTTCTTCCCCTTTAGTCTTACTGCTCTTCCCTCCCTTCTTTCCCCCTCCCTTTTCTTTCCCCTTTTCCCTCCTACTGCCTATAGGGCAAGTTAGATTTCTATACCTAACTGATTATATTATGCCCTTCTTGAGCCAAATCTGATGAGAGTAAGGTTCAAACAATGCTCCCCCCCCTTCTTTCCCTCTGCTGTAATAGGATTTTGTGTCTTTTCCTGTAATGTAATTTACCCTTGTCTGCCTCCTCCTTTCTCAGTACATTTTCTAAGATCAGATTGATCCACTTATTTGGATCCATTTAACCCACTTGATTAGATTTTTTTTATCATTACATCAAAGTCAACTAATATCCACCCTCTTTATGTATACTCCTTTAACAAGGTGTAATAACAATACAGTTCTCAAGGGTTGCAAGTCTCATATTCCCTTGTAGGGGTTTAAACAGCCCCCCCCCCATTAACAACATATCCTTCTGTCCCATTTACCTTTTTAAGTCCTTCTTGAGTCCTGTACTTGAAGATCAATTTTTTTGTTGAGCTCTGGTCTTTTTATCAGGAAAGTTTGGAAGTCTCCTATTTCGTTGAATATCCACCTCCTCCCTTGAAAAATGATGCTCATTTTTGCTGGGTAATTGATCCTTGGCTGCATTCCAAGCTCCTTTGCCTTATGGAATATCATGTTCCATGCCCTGCGGTCTTTTAATGTAGAAGCTGCAAGGTCCTGTGTAATCCTGACTGTGGTTCCATGATATTTAAATTGTTTCTTTCTGGCTGCTTGCAGCACCTTCTCTTTCATCTGGTAATTTTGGAATTTTGCTATTATATTCTTGGTGTTGTCAATTTGGGATCTCTTTCAGGTGGTGATTGGTGGATTCTTTCTATGGTTATTTTCCCTTCTGGTTCTAGGACTTCTGGGCAGTTTTCCTTTATGATTTCCTGAAAGATACTGTCCAGGCTCTTTTTTTCATCATGATTTTCAGGTAATCCAATAATTTTTAAATTGTCTCTCCTGAGTTGATTTTCCAGGTTGGTTGTTTTACTGGTGAGGTATTTTACATTTTCTATTTTTTTTTCATTTTTTTGTTTCTGTTTGACTGATTCTTGCTTGGACAAATTTCCATTTGTACAATTCTAGTTTTCAACAGATTGTTTTCTTCTGTTAGTTTTTGTACTTCCTTCTTCAACTGGCCAATTGTGTTTTTTAGGGATTTGTTTTCTTCAGTGTACTCTTCTGTTAGTTTTTGTCCTGGTGGTTTTCTGAGATGGTTTCCACCAGTTCCCCCCACCCACCCTCACTGAGGCACTCAGAGGTCCAGGTGTTGGTGTTTCCCTGCTCTACCACCTGGGCTTCAGGATTTCTTCATAATTGGAGTCTTCAGGGCTCCTACAGTAGGGTTGGAATGAGCAAGGCGGGGGCTTTAGGAAGCCTTTAGCTTGTTTTCTCTACCTCCTTTCAGATGAATACCTCAGGGTACTTGTCCGCCTGGGGCCCCTTGTAGTTCTGCCTCCCTTATTTTTGCTGAGGCACTGGGAGACCTGTTTGCTAGGCCGCCGCACTGCTACTCCTCGTCTTTCTTCTAGTTCAGGTGTTCCAGGTTTTTTTTTTTTTCTGGGGTGATATTTTCTGGTGTTTTCAGAGGTTAATAGGGAGAGTGAGAGTGACTACCTTTTCACTCTGCCATTTTGTCTCCTGGAAGAGGTACCGCCAGTTTGCAATTTTCCACAGAATGTGGGTGGTGGAACAAAATGCAAGGATTAGAGCCAAAAGTTTTCCTTGCACAAAGGTAGAAGGGAAGCTACACACAGATCAAGTTAATTTGGGAAGTGTATTACCATTTCCATCCCATTCCCCAACCCCAAGCCATTCTTTAAACCAATTCACAAATGGACTTTCTTACATATGGAACTTGTCACGTTTTCACTCAGCTCAAAACTAGGGAGGCAATGAAGTGTCATGGAATAAATGTTGGAATAAGAATCAGAGGACTTAGGTTTCATTTTTGGATCTGCCACTTAATACCTGTGTGATCTTGCACAATACACATGATTTTCCTGGGCCTTAGTTTGCTACTCTGTAAAATGAAGGGCTTGGCATGAATGACCTCTGAAGGACCTCTGGGATCTAAGTCTCCATCAGCTTTCATGACTCCAAATTGTTTTGAAATCCTATGCCTGAAATTCAATGCTTTGTGTAATCTACCTCCTCTCTTACTTAAAGCATTCAATCTTATAACTCCATTCCAAGCAACCTGTATTTTAGTAAAAGTCAACACGATAGTTGAGTTGTAGTGGAAAACACAGCAGACTTGGGGTTCAAAAGACACCAATCTAAGCTGACTCTGCTCCTTACAAGCTTCATGGTCTTGTTAGGTGCCCTCTTTCTTTTTGGATTGAGTTCTCTGAAAATAAAAGTCTGTGATAGATTTAGGGGTTCTATGAAAAGAAAGTACATTTCCTACCCTATGGAAGCTTATATTCTACTAGATGCTATTTTCAGAGATGGTATTTAAGGAAACTAGGTGGAACAGTGCACAGAGTCCTGGACTTGGAGCCCTGGGTTGAAATCCTGCTATAGACACTAGCTCTGTGGCCCTGAACAAGTTACTTAATCTTTGCCTACAATCTGCACAATAAGGATTATAATATTCCCACAAGGCTTCTTGTGAGGATCAAATGATATAATAATTATAAAGCTCTTGGAACAGTTCCTGCCACATAGGGGGTGCCATATAAATGTTAATCATTGTCGTTAAAAAAAAATTTATATGAATAGCTCATAGAAAGGGAACCAACAATTATTAAGCACTACCTTGGGCCCATTAAAAAAATCTAAAGACATATTACACTAATCTCTTTGCCTTTTGTTTTTTGAGAGGTTTACTAAATTCATATTTGTGGGAACCCTATAGATACACTTCCTGAATGCTAACAAAGGAACTGAACAAGGCTTTTCTAGAATCCTTTTGCCTAAAGGGGAGATGATCTTGAAGTTTCGTGGGTTTAGAAGTGGTTGAATAACTTGATACAAAGAAAATGATTAATATGCATTCATGTTAATTTGGAAGAAGAATATTAATACAATACCATAGAGATTTGTTCCTGGCCCACTTCTGTTTAATAAATTTGCAGATGTGACAATTTTGGGCGGCACCACCATGTTATAATAAATTATTTGATTCTATAAAAATCTAGACAGCCTTGAGAGATGAGATGTATTTAATAAAATTAAGTTTAACAGAAAAAAAAAGTTAATTCCATATTTTCTGTTGCAAAGCAGCAAGATGGTAAAGACACAGTGAGGCAAGAATTTAAAATTTAAATTTAATTTAAAAATTTAATTAAAAAAGATAGTACTGTAATAGCTTACAAGTATCATAAACTTTGTCTGCCATTGTCATGTTATCAAGAACAAGAAATAAGGGCTTAGACTATAGTAATATGTGTAATATTAATATAGCAATAGGGTAAAAAAACTAGATGGTGTTATTGCCACTGTTCCCATTTGTTGTTGAGCTATTTCCATCATGCCTGACTTTTCCTGACTCTATTTGGGGTTTTCTTAGCAAAGATACACGGTTTAAGTGACTTGTTGAGGGTCACACAGCTAGTAAGTTTCAGAGGCCAGATTTGAACTCAGGAGCATGAGTTTTCCTGACTCCAGTCCTAGCACTCTATCCACTATGCCACCCAGCTGCCCTATCCTGTTCTAAATACATCTGGGGGAAAAAATGGGATCACTTCTGGATAATACATTTAAAGAAGGCCAGGACCAGGTGTAATGGTGGAAGTTGAAGTGTGCTCAGTTTTGACCCAATATAAAGAACTACTTTCTAAAATGCCAGACTGTCCCAGCATGGAATGGGTCACCTCAGGGGGTCATCATCTTCCAACAATGGAAAACTTCAAGTAGAAGGCTCAACTTTTCCAAATTCCTGTAAAAAGGATTCCTTTTCAGGTGCAAGTATCACTTACATTCCTCCACAACTCTTGGGACCTTTGATGCAAGGTGAAAGAGAGGGAATTTAATTAAAATTCTAGGCTTTCTTACTTGAAAAAGGAAGAAAAAAATGTGGCATCATAGACATAAATGGGGGCAGGCAATTTGATGAAGCTAATGTAGTCAGTTTGTGCCACATGAAAAAAAAATTCCATGGCCATCTAAAAGGAAGTATTCAGTCCATCAGAAATAAAGGAACATGGGACTTCATGAGATATGTGGGTTTGAAATCATTTGCATAACGGAAATACTTGAAGCCAAGAGAGTGGATTCCAAAAGTAAAGATCAGAATTAAAGCCATTAAAGACAGCAGAGCCAAGATGGTGGAGTAAAAGCAGTGACTTGCTTGAGCTCTTCCCCAAACCCCTCCAAATACTAGTAAAAAATGTATTTAAACAAGTTCAGTAGAACCAACAAAAAGACAGGGTGAAACAAATCTGTAGCCTAAGACAACCTGAATGATTGATTGGAAAGGTTTATTGCACCTGGTTGGGAGAGGAACACAGTTCAGCATAGACGCATGCACAGGCAAAGACCAGGCCTCAGGGGACCGCATCGCAGACACGCTGTGGTCGTTTTCAGACTTCTCAACCCGCAAATGACAAAGACAACTTAGAAGGTCAGTAGGAAAATGTTGTGAACTCTGTGAGAGAGAAGCTTACTCCCAGACCCGGTCCTAGTGCAGCTCAGGCACTGTGGCTGCTTCCAGAATTCAGCCTACAGACAGAAGGGGGAGAATTGAGTGACTGATCAGAGAGGGATTGCAGGGATATATTTGCTGGTGCTAAGGCAAGATTCTCTTGTTTTGCCTGTGCTTGGAACTCGGTCACAGTTCTGGGTGGGTCCTGGGGCAAAAAGGAGCACTGGCATAGAGGAACTTGTACTGACAGTGCAGAGAGAATCCTCCTCACAGTTACAAATCAGAAAACAGCACTCACGGTCACTCATAGACCAGAGCACAGGCCAGGAAAGCAGTAAACGCCTTACCTTTAATCATACCACTTTGGAAGAACTAAAAATTTACAGGTCCCTGGAAGTATCTCTCAAAAAAGCTGTATAAAACCCCAGAAGCTTGGGAAAGTACATTGTCCACACTGGAAGCAGACTCCTACCTTAACAAAGAGATTATAACTCAAGTAATTGGCTGGGATCATGAACAAACTGTGGGGGGAAAAAAAGGCAGACCATAGAATCTTTCTTTGTTGACAAAGAAGATCAAAACATACAACCAGAAAAAGACAACAAAGTCAAAGCTCCTACATCCAAAGCCTCCAAGAAAAATATGAATCAGTCCCATGCCATGCAAGAGTTCAAAAAGGATTTTGAGAAACAAGAGAAGTAGAGGAAAAATTGGGAAGAGAAAGGAGAGTGACTCAAGAAAATCATGAGAAACTAGTCAACAACTTGCTAAAGGAGACCCCAAAAAAGTACTGAAGAAAACACCTTAAAAATAGCCTAACCCAAATTTCAAAAGAGGTCCAAAAAGCCAATGAGGAGAAAAATGTCTTCAAAAGCAGAATTGGCCAAATGGAAAAGGAAGTACAAAAGCTCACAGAAGAAAATACTTCCTTAAAAAAGAATGGAGCAATTGGAAGCTAGTGACTTTATGAGTAATCAAGACTTGTAAAACAAATCCAAAAGAATGAAAAAATAGAAAACAGTGTGAAATATGAAAATAACTGACATGGAAAATAGATCCAGGAGAGATAACTTAAATATTATTGGACTACCTGTAAGCCAGGATAAAAAAAAAAGCCTACACATCATCTTTTAAGAAATTATGAAGTAACACTGCCCTGATATTTTAGAACCAGGGGGCAAAATACTAATTGAAAGAATCCAGAAATCATCTCCTTAAAGAGATCCCCAAAGGAAAACTCCCAGGAATATTGGAGCCAATTTCCAGAGTTCTCAGGTCAAGGATAAAATATTGCTAGCAGCCAGAAATAAACAATTCAAATATTGTGGAAACACAATCAGGGTAACATAAGATTTAGCAGATTCTACATTAAGGGATGGGAGGTCATAGAACATAATATTCTGGAGGGCAAAGGAGATAGGATTATTACCAATAATCACCTACCCAGCAAAACTGCATATAATCCCTCAAGGGGAAAAATAAACATTCAGTGAAATAGAGAAATTTCAAGCATTCTTGATGAAAAGACCAGAGCTGAATACAAAATTTTGTACTTTCAAATACAAGACTCAAGAGAAAAATGAAGAGGTAAACAGGAAAGAGAAATCATAAGGGAATTATTAAGGTTGAAGTGTTTACCTTCCTGCATGGAAAGATGATATTTGTAACTCTTCATACCTTTGTCAGTATTAGGGTAGTTGGAGGGAAATATATGTGTGTGTGTGTGTGTGTGTGTGTGTGTGTGTGTGTGTGTGTGTGTATGTATACATGTATATTTAGATAGACATATGAAAATATATATACACATACGGATAGATAGAGAGATGGCACAAGGTGAGTTGAAGATAAATGGGTGATATCTAGAGAATAAAATTAAGGGGTGAGAGGAGATTATAATGGGAGAAGGAGAAAGGGAGAGGTAGAATAGAGTAAATTATCTCATAAAACAGACAAGAAAAGGCTTTTACAATGCAGGGGAAACAGAGAAAGGTGAGAGGGAATGAATTAATCTTATTCTCATTGGATTTGGCTTAAGGAGGGAATAATATACACACTCAATTGAGAATGGAAATCTATCTTACCATACAGGAAAAAAAGGGGGGGGGAAGGGATAAGAAAGTAGGAGGATAACAGAGGGGAGGGCAGATTAGGGGAGGAGGTAATCAGAAGTAAACATTTCTAATTCTCAAATTCTCAAAAGAGAGAATAAAATAAATGGGGTGCAGGATAGGATGAAGGGAAATATAGTTAGTTTTTCACAACATGGCTGCTATGGAAGTGTTTTGTATGACTACACAGGTATAACCTGTATCGAGTTGCTTGCCTTCTCAATGAGGGTGGGTGGGGAGGGAGGAAGGGAGAAAATTTGGAACCAAAAGTTTTAAAAACAAATGTTAAAAATTGTTTTCACATGCAACTGGGAAATAAGATATACAGGCAACAGGGTATAGAAATCTATCTTGCCCTACAGGAAAATAGAAGGGGAAAGGGATAAAAGAAGGGGTGGGGAGAGAGAAAGGAGGGCAGATTAGGGGAAGGGGTATTCAGAATGCATGCCATCTTGGGATAAGGGGAGGGATGAGATGGGGAGAAAATTTGGAACTCAAAATCTTGTGGAAGTGAATGTTGAAAACTAAAACTAAATTAATAAGAATGGGAAAAGAAAATAAAGATGGTGCTCTGGAAGATATGGGGATGGGGGAGGAGAAAAGCCTCTAAAATGAGACAATGAAAAGATCAGAGTGTTAGAACTGTGAAAATCACCTCAGAACATATATAACTCTTCCCCCCATGTAACTCTAGATGACTTTTAGTTTAAAAATGAGAAAGAGACAACTGAATAATTAGGGAGATATCTACAATGATCCTGAATCAACTCTTTAAAAGCTCTCTGTTCATGCTAATCATCAGAGTTTTTTCTAAGCTAAGTCATTGTCTGTTTACACAATGCTTTCTACATTTCATTTCATCATTTCATTTTTGAAAACTGACTTAGGCAAGCAGCACTTTGTGCAGATTTTAAAATTGTGACTTGGCCAGTTGTCTGTCAAGACATAGTCTTACAGTGATAACTGAAGCCAAGTGCCTTCAGCTATGATCCAATTCTTAGTGCAGTCCTGAGCAAAGTTTTTTTTTTTTTTTTTTTTTACCTCCTCTAATGTCTGACAAGATGAAATCAATCATCTTGGAATTTTAGTGAGGAATCAGCTGGCTTGTTGGTCCTGCTTCAGGGATTCTGCTTGCTCCACAGTCTGCCTCATAGTCCGAGGAAAGGAGATTTTCCAATATCTGCCTAGGGGTGAGCTTGCTAAGTCACCATAAGGGTCTAGCTAGAACTCAGCTGAATGAAATATGAAGTCAAATATTAAGTTCTATTTCCAGAGTCAGAATGATGATTTTTTTTCTCTCTCTCACATCTCTCAAGGGTCTCTTCTTCAGATCTTTTGAACTATAAATATTTAGATACTGGACTAAATGTTAAGCATCTTCCCCTAAGTTTTAAGAGGAATTCTTTAAAACTGTAATCCAGAAAAGCACTTTCATGAGTATATAGATTTTTTTTTCCTGGGGCAGTGAGAGGTTAAGCAAATTGGCCAGGGCCATGCACCTGGTACCTGTCAGAGGTGAGGTTTGACTCCGAGCCTTCCTGCATTAGAAACCCAGAAATAATATAATGGTGTGGATCAACCCCAGAGCAAGGGTGTGGTGGATGTCAAACAATTCTTAGTGTCAGAAAAAGCTAGGTACTAATGCTGCCTCTGAAACTGATTGGCATGTCCTTGGACAATTAATTTGCGCTCTCTGATCTGTGAAATGGGGAAAATAATGAGTTGCACTTATTTCAGAGGTACTAAGTCTCAAATGAAGTCTAGAAAGGATTGTAGAAAGCAAGCAGGAATACTAACCAAACAATTAGCTTTTGTGAAACAACCACTCATGACAGGCCTTGCACTGAGTTAGCCAATGGGAAGAAAAATGCAAAGAATGAAACAATCGCTATTCTCCAGGATCCAACCTTCTCAAGGACAACAATAATAATTGCAACAACCACGACAAAGAACAATGTGCATTTCTTAAGTGTTTATTACATGCCAGGAACAGCAAACACACAAACAAATATAAAAAGAATGAATGTGGAGAGAGAGTATTTGAATATAGAGTAGTTTAAGTGAAAGAATGGTAATTAGTAATTATAGTAATTACTAAATTAGTAATTACAAAATTAGTAATATTAGTAATTACTAATTGGTAATTAGAACAAAGTGAATAGCATTGTATGATGTATCTTTGGAACACAGTCTGATAGGCAAATTGACTGAGAATGAAGCTCAGGGGAAAGACTGAGACTGGATATAGATGTTTGTGAGTGATCTACATAGAGGTGAGAGTTATGCCCACGAAATCCCTTGCAAATAACAATGTGTATAAACCCCCACCTTTGACAAGGATCTTACAGGTTTTTTTTTTTAATAAACAGAAATCTTTTTTTTTTTTTCCCCAACTCATAAAGGTAAGGGGAGGAGGAGAAGGAGGAGGAGGAGGAGTAAACACTTAGTTTTGAGAATACTTGTATATCCTGGAGTCATTAATTTCTGTTTGGTCCATTTTGATTTTTAGAGAGTTTATTTGTAGTGTACAGTATTGTACCTCTTTCGTTAAACTTGATTTTTCTTCCATAGCTCTCATTTGTTTTATTATGTCTTTTTTTGTTTTGTTTTGTCTTTTAGGCAGTTGGGGTTAAGTGACTTGCCCAAGGTCACACAGCTAGGAAGTGTCAAGTGTTGGTCTGAGGCCGGATTTGAACTCAGGTCCTCCCGACTCAGGACTGATGCTCTATCCACTGCACCACCTAGGTGCCCCCCTATAATGTCTTTAAAAAAAACAACTTCTTTCAATATTACTTTGAAGAAAATAATCGATTTTGTAATAAGCCTTTTGCTGTTGTTTAAGTTTTGGTTATAAATAATTTGTGTTATATTTTTCCTCTAGGTTTGTGTCTCAGTCATTCTGATATCATAAAAGACTTTCTATGCCTTGGTTTATACTGATTATACTGCCACCACTACTACTACTACTAATAATAATAACAACAACTACTAGCATTCATGTAGTACTTTAATGTCTGCTAAGCATTTTACAAATATAAATTGTCCTCACAACAACCCTGCAGGGTAGATGCTATTATCATTCTTATTTACAGAAAAAAATTGAGTTAGACAGAGGTTAAGTGACTTGCCCAAGGTCACATACAAATTTCTTTCATTATAATTTGTTTGTTTATTTACTCATTTTGTCACTGAGACGTCATGTGTTTGAGGTCTCCCCTCCCCTTAGGATCCAATCAAGTTGAGTCCCTTTACTGTGTCCTGTGGGTCCTTCTCTAGTGCACAATCACCTTTTCCTCTGCTTAGGATTGCCACATGTGCCTTTTTCTTCACCATAAAGATTATCTTCTGTGAGCATCCTTAGTTGAAGCCCTTTCATTTGGGTGAGGAGAGAGAAGGAGAGACCTTTTCTTTAATCATTACTGAACAGGCATTTCAAGGAGATCTCCCTCCCCATCCCACTGTAACCTCCAGTTTGAACCCTCACTTTACAAAAGAAGAACTACAGTGAAGCGGGAGTTCCCACTTCAGTGAATCCATCAGAGAACTGATCCATCTATGAACAAGGATATTGTGCCTAGGACAGTGCTCTCCATCTCTCATAAAGAGATGCAGCAGTACTTTGCCATAACTCTTGCTGTGAGAGGCTGGCTCTGTCCTCTTCTCGTGGTTCTGGGCTACTTCTCAGGAGTCAGCTTGTCGTTTCATCCATGCTATCAGGCACTAGCACACTAGTTCCATTTAACCAATTCAAATTAATTAGCTTTTACCAAAGGATAGTTATCTTGAAAATATATCAGCACCAGAAATACAAGCATTTCTTCCCCATATACACTGTTGGGGGTACATTCTTACCCATACAACTTCCTTGGTTAAAGTGGACTCAAACTTAATGCAGTTTCTACACAGTATCAGTCCCACCAAATTAATATCAAATGCAACGTCACTTCAAGGGGAGTCTTTACCTCAGCTCTTGCTGTCCCAGCTCCCAAAGGGCCCTGTTACTCCCTGGGCCCTCAAACCCAGACCAGATAGCTGCAAGTCCTGAACTGGACTTCACTCATCGGCCTCTTGTGGCCATCCTCTCCTGACCTTTCAATAATCACAGATTTGTAGCCTCTAATGTTCTTGACCTATAACAAAAGAACAATTACTGATGCAAAGGCCCAAGGCATTCCTTAATGGTCCACATGTTTTCCTCTGTTATGGAGTGCACAATTTCTGTCTTCTCTTACAGTAATGTTACCAGGAAGGAAGACATCAACTGAAAGAGAACTGACCCTGGCAGACCCATGCCATCTGAATGCTTCCAGCTCTAGCTTTATAACCAGTTAAGAAGGCCCTTCTTCATCATGGGGCTGCAGAATAGAACCACTTATGGGATGGCTTCATCTATACCAAATCCAAGTGAGGATTATATAAGCCGAGCAACTACAAATGTGTCCATAGTGCAGTTTGCCATTAAAAAGATTAAGGAAATTCATCCTACTTTGCTCTCCCCATTCAGCTCATTGGCCATCTTTCTGCTCTGTCCCAGATATACACATTTTGGGATGAATTCTAGAGGGTGTCCTTTTAGATGATTATTAAAACCTGGGCACTAGACATTCCTAATGCAATTGGTCTATCCAATGTCAATAGCTAGGCCACACTTCTTTGGGTGATTATAAATCTCTTTCAGGGCCTCGGTATTGCCCTGGATTTTGATGTAAATACTATGACATCACTCATCAACAGGTGTACCTGGAAGTCCTCATCATGGGAAGCGAATCCTTCTTTGAACTGGACTCCAACTCTTCTCATACACAGAAGTGACAATTACATTTAGAACTAATTTCTCTTCCTTTTAATCCTTGACTGATGCTTATTATGTCAGTGAGCTAACAGAGAAGATTTTTTTTTATTACATCTTCCAAGGAAATGAGTCTTTGGCAAATTTCAAAGTTCTTTTCAAGCTTCCCAAAAGGATGAAAGTCCATCCTTTTCTTATGAACAATTTACCATCATTACTGTTTGGCAGCAGGGCTTGGATCCCCACTTGCTCTGAAGAACTCAAGATGAGCTTCAAGGGAGGACAAAGGAAAGGCGACTGGTGGATGTGAGCATGATGCAACATGTAAGTAATGAGGAATCACAAAACAAACCAAGGGTCATCAGTGTTATCAATGAGTTGTGGGAAAGAAAATAAAGATGAGCTGGCCTCATGGTGAAAGCAGGGATGACAGGTGCATAACCAGAATCTTCCACTTATAACATAAAGAGAAAGTGAAGAAAGCATACTGACATGGGGTGGACCCCTTGAAACAAACATTTGGGAAGATGTGAGATAGAATCTCACTGATGGTTTACTACTGTGTGTATCATTAGAGAGAATTCCAAAATCATTGAGGTTGGAGACCCATTTGAATATTGATTTTCACACAGGGCAGTCTGATGTGTATGTGTGCGCATGTGAACATATATATACACATACATATACATATCTTGACATATATATGTGTGTAGATATACACACATATGTGTGTGAATATATGTGTGTGTGTATATATATATGTATATATATATACATGTATATTGCATCCTCATATTTATCATTTATTTCTGCCCAATCATGTTTTGATGGGACATTTTCCCATCCCTCTCCTAATCGATGACTTTTTAAAATTCTTTGTTCCCACAAGGAATACTTGTCTCAAAACTGTAGCATTTACAAGACCTCACTTCATGAGCTCCTTGGAGGTATATGTATAGGCCTGGGATAACTAAGTCAAAGATATCAAAAAGATTACTTTGTTCTCATAAATTCTTACTGAAATCTCATTTATGTCACTACTGCCAATTTATAGGGTCTGAGGTTAAACCTCTGAGTTATTTTAATTTGTATTTTTTAGTAGTAATTTGGATCAGGTTTTCAAATATTCATTTATAATTTGCTATTCATTTTATGAATACTCTTCAAGTTTTTTGACAACTGCTCAGTCAGGAGTGTTTTATTTTTATATAGTTTTGCCAATTTTATACATATCCTAGACATCAGGCTTTCATCCGTTGTATTTTGTGAAAGATTCCCTCACTTTAAAGTTTCTTTTGTATCTCAATTGATGTTATTTTACAAAAGTTATTTTAATTCAGTGTAATTGAATTAGTCTATTTTATCTTTTATGATGTATCTCTTTTCGTGTTTAGTGAAGACTTGTCCTATTATCCATAGTTATAAAAGTGCATCTCTCTTTCTCTCTCTCTCTTGTTCTCTCTCTCTCTCTTTCTCTCACTCTCTCTTTCTCTTCCTCTCTCTCTCACTCTCTCTCTCACTCTCTCTGTCTCTTCCTCTCTCACTCTTTCTCTCTCACTCTCTCTGTCTCTCTGTCTCTCTCTATCCCTCTCTCTGTCTCTTTCTCTTCCTCTCTCTCTTCCTCTCTTTCTCTCACTCTCTCTCTCTCTTCCTCTCTCTCTCATGCTCTCTCTCTCACTCTCTCTGTCTCTCTCTCTGTCACTCTCTCTCTCCCTCTCTCTCTCTCTCTCTCTCTCTCTCTCTCTCTCTCTCTCTCTCTCTCTCTCTCTCTCTCTCTCTCCCTCTCTCTCATTTGGAGCAACATTTTGTATTCAGGTGATGAATTCTTTCCCAGGCAACAAGTATTTATTAAGCACTTACTATGTATGAAGCATTGGGCTAAGCAATAGTAACTGCTTTTGAACAAAAATTGGAGCAAGAAGAATGGCAGTATCTGCCCTCAAGTAGCTTAAATTCTAACAAGAGCCAATAATAAATACCTCAACATGGAGGTGTGTTGGAAAGAGTCAAGAGAGTCAGTAGCAGAGCTTAGAAGGGAAGGAAGGAGTGTTTATGCCTGGCCTGAGCACTTTCTGGAAAATGGATGCACTGGGAGTGACTGAGGAAGGAGATACAGGAGTGGTGACCTTCCAGGTTCAGAAGACTGCTGAATAATGATGGAAAATGCTGAATAATGATGAATAAAGAAGACCGTAGAGAAAGGAAGAGGGCCAGAGAGAAAGAAAGGAGCTACTTTGGGGCTCATTGTGCAAAAGTCATGATGGAAAATGATCATCCCAAGCTTAATTTTAGCTTTCCACTTTACATCAGCAGCTCTGCTGGGGTTGGACAACACAGAACATATTGACCCTGCACCAGGTACTCCCTGGTGTCCCCACTTACAGTTTCCTTTTATTTGCTGTCTTCCCCTATTGGAATTATTACTATCTGGTCTCCTTGAGACCAGACACTATCTTTTTCTCTTATTTGTATCCTCAGCTCTCAGCATAGTACTTGGCACATAGTAGGAGCTTAATAAATGTTCATTTAATTGAATGTATTCATTGCTGCTATATTACCTTCTGTGTTTCTTAGCAGTTCTTTTCAAAGAGGAGGCCTTCCAATAATTTCCAATTTTGCATTTACCAAACACTGGGTTAATTATTTCCTTTTGCTTCTGTGTCTTTCTTGTGTCTTCTATTTCATGGTGCATGAGCTGACACAATTTCTCTTCATGACTTTTGCTCCACAATAGCACTTAAGCCTTGCTTGGTGTGCTAGTCTCATTATTTGTAAACTTAATTTTTCCCTCCAAATGAAAGGTGCTACTTTTGCATAGTTCTATAAAGTATCATCTCAATGATTTAATTGGTATAAGACTGTCTGTAAATTCATGTAAAATCATGATTTTTATTACAATAACAAAACCTAACCACAGCAGTAAATGTCTGTCCAGTTATCCTAGTATTCTTTTATTTCTGTAAACACATTTTATAGTTATATTAATATATTTTCATATCTCAAATACTAACTCAATTATTTTATACAATTTATCATAATTTTGAATAGAATTTATTTTCTTATCATTTCTTCCTGGTTTTTAGTAATACAATAAAGAAAAGTCAATGATTTGGGGATATATGTTTTGTATGTTTGTACTTTATATGCATAATCAGGCCAAAAAATTTATATTCTGATTTATCACATTTTTTCTTATCAAAACATCAAAAATAGTGATAAATTATCTCTTTCTCAATGGACTCTATACTTTTAATTTGGTTCTGTCACTATTTTTGGTTTGTATCCATTATTATTATATTGTTTGGTTTTATTATTACCATAATTAGGATTTCTAGTGGGGAAAGTATATATGCTTGCTGCATCTACATTGTTAATGTAGCAGTTTCTATTTTTTTTTGCAATTCATTGTTATTGTTTTTGTATTATTATTATAGAACTATGATTTTGATATTTAAGAAGGGCCCTCCCATTTCTTTGGAAGTTTTTTTTTAACATTAATTAGTGTCATTTTATCAAACATTGTTGCCTGTTAAAATAATTGTTTAGGTATAAGTTTATGCGATTATTCTTATTTCCTTCAGTAGAACCATTTTTATATTCCTATCGTGTTTATAAATTAGCAATAATACACTATTGTATAAAAATATCACTGTAGTGTCTTTAAGAGGCTTTTATGTTAAAATTTTGTATCAATCATGAGATTTTTTTTTCTTGATTTCTGTCACTAGAGTTTAGGTACATGATAACGTATTCCTCAGAAATTAAGCTTGATAGCATGTCTTTTTATAATTTTCAAAACATTTCTCATGGCTGGGATAATTAATTAATGGCTTGCTAAATATATATTTTTTTTTTTTTTTGATACTGGGAAATGTGTGTGTGTGTGTGTGTGTGTGTGTGTGTGTGTGTGTGTAAGTACGCATATAATTCCATTTGGGTATTTCATATTGCTTTTTTTTTTGTAGCTGCTTATATGCTTTCATTGAATTCTCAGTTTTCCTGGCCTAAAATTATCTTTAGTTATCCTTAAAAATACACTTCATTTTTCTCCTATACTATTCAGTTTTGTTCAGTATTTTACTTTTTTTTTGGTAATTTCATATTACTATCTATATTTCTAGACCAGTTTCAGTGATTATGACTATGTGTGTGAAATGTTTGCCTGTTCTAGTTTTTTTTTAACTTTTCATTTTCTATATTTCACTGTAATTTCCGAGATTTATTTTTATGCCTTATGTTAAGATTACTCACTTGTTTATTTTCTAGTCTTGTAATTGAGATGCTTGTTTCATATGTGGCCTCTTTTTTTTTTTCCTATTTTAATAGTTTCCAAAGATAAATTGATATGCATAATGATGTTGGTTCTTCTGGTTCATTTTGGTTTGTTTTCTCTTTACTATGTTTCCTTTGAAATATAATTTTTCTGCAATTTCTTCTCTTGTTAATCAGTATTTTTACTATGTTAGGGTCTGTATAAAATGCATCTTTACTTCATCTTCTAAATTCACTTATGACTCCTTTCAGCTCTAGAATATGATCAATTTTGTAAAGGATGCTGAGACTATATTTGCTTTTATCTTCTTATGTGGAATTACCATAATTTAGTCAAGTTCCATGTTCTCTTTTCCATGTTTTATTTCACTACCTATAATATTTACTTACTAATGAAGGAATTGTAATTTCATGGTAATATTATTTTCTCTGCCACCTATATTATTTTTGCTACCTATAACAGTTCTTCACTAATGAGGGAATATAATTTCCCTATCATATTAACGTACTCTTTTATTCTACTCATTCTCGTTGTCCTTATAGATTTTTTCTCTTTAGATCCTTCCATATATTGATGGTATCTTTGCCTTCTCTGTATGGCTCAGAAAACAAGAACTTAAAAAATAAAGCAACAAAGAATATCCCCTCCACCCATTCATTACCTTGTCTAGCCCATAATATGAAAGCCAATATTTTATTTCTTAACTTAGCTGTCTGAAAGTGTATAACATTCATCTATTTGGGGAGTTTTCATGCTGTTCACCTCTAGGTTCTTTTCAAAGAATGATTTAAATTATTGTTTTTGCTGAATTTAAAATACACATTTTTTTTCATTCTTAGGTTAAGGATTAGGATATTTTATTTTGGAGGATAGAATTTATTTCTTTAACATCAGTAATATATTCCCTATCCCATTATATCTTATAAACAGGGAATGAGCATATGTAATTTTGGTTGCTTTTCCATGTGTGATGTTTGTAAACATTTTCCCCTTTGCCTGCAAATTGTGCTGTTTGATGTTGCAACTGGAGTTTGATTATACTCTTTCTTGGTATGTTAAAGTTAGGACTTAGTGAGTTAAATTTGGGGCTTGATTTTCTTTTTCTTGGTAAATTCTCTATATGTTTACTTTTCAGTTTGCTTCTAATATTTCTGGATAATTTGTCATTATAATTTATTGAAGTAAAGTATTCTAAATTTGTTTATCATGATATTTGACATATTTTACATAATTATTTGACATACAAGAAAATATTTAAGTCCTATAACCCTTCAGTGATATATTTATATCCTATCTTCACATTCATTGTTCTTTTTTTCTATAGTTCTCTTTACAAGGTTCCTAGAGAACCCGGTATAAAAGTGAAATATAGAACACATAACATTCAGAGAGTGTGGGGCCAAGTTAGTTCACATGACTCACAAAACTGGTTCTTATACCTTCAACTTCCTCAGGAAATTTTGATTTTATTTTCTTTGTTGCAAAATATTTGTTCATTGTGATGTTTTTTTTTTCTTTTAATTAGGGTCTCTCTCCTCAGAAGACTCTCTTTATTAATCACTTTCTATGGTACTTTTGCTATATCATAATTCCAATGTCCTCCTTGTTTTCAATCTTTTTACTTTTGCAAAGCCAACACTTTGGGAACCCTTTCCAAATCCCTGTGTACTATTTTCTCTTCTTACAATCAATCCATCAGGTTTTAATGCATTCACTAGCTCTTAATGGGTTAAACTTGTTAAACTTGCTAGACTTGTTAAAGCACTTGCCACTGGGAGAATCTCAGTGAGCACTGGAGCTAGAACTCCCTGTCAAACCTCCTGGCCCTATTAATCTGGGCTCTACTTTCCTCTTCCTAGTTTCCCTTTGCTGATCACTTACTCCTTCTGCATCTTGCTTATTTTCTTATATACAATATCATCTAGTTGTGGGGGGGAAATATCACTTCTCTAGTTTGCTCCCTGATACCCAAAAGTCACCCTTGACAACTTCAATCTCCTTCAACCATCCATGTTCCTTTCTCTTGAGCTTCATGCCTGGTCTGATTAATTGACTGTTACTTGCCTATGGATTGAGATAAATTTCACCTTGGGATATTGACAATGGATAATTCAAAAAAGTCATCCACCTAAACCTCAATTTCCAAGAAAAGACTTGGTGGGTTGGAGGATACACTAGATGGTAAGTTCCTAATATCTTATGCAATATATCAAGATAAAGTCGAAATGAATACATGACCTAGATATAAAGAAAGATACTGCAAGAAAATTTGAAGAACATGGAACATCTTGTCCCTACCCCCACCCCAAGATGGCGTGCATTCTGAATACTCCTTCCCCTAATCTGCCCTCCCTTCTATCCCTACCCTTCTCTTATTCCTTTCACCTTCTATTTTCCTATAGGGCAGTATAGATTTCAAAACCCAATTGCCTGTATATCTTATTTCCCAGTTGCATGTGAAAACCATTTTTAACATTTGTTTTTAAAAGTTTGAATTCTAAATTTTCTCCCTCCCTCCCCCCCACCTACCTTCATTGAGAAGGCAAGAAACGCAATACAGGTTATATATGTGTAGTCATGCAAAACATTTCCATAGTAGTCATGTTGTGAAAAACTAAATATGTTACCCTTCATTCTATCCCACCACTTCTTCCCCCCCATTTATTCTATTTTCTCTTTTGACCGTGTCCCTCCTTGGAAGTGTTTCCTTCCGATCACTCCCTCCCCGAATCTGCCTTCCTCTCTATCATCCCCCAGCTCTCTTATCCGCTTCCCCCCCCCCATTTTCTTATAAGGTAAGGTAGATTTCAAAACCCAATTGAGTATGTATGTTATTCCCTCTTAAGCAAGAGAATCCTGCCTCAGTATCAGCAAAGACATCCCTGCAATCCCCCTCTGATCAGCCACTCAATTCCCACTCTGTCTGTGGGCCAAGTTTCAGAAGCTGCTGCCACTCTGGGGCTGTGTTGGGACTGTGGCTGGGTCTGAGCGTCTCTCTCACCATGGTCATACACTTTTCCTACCAACCTTCTAAGTTGTCTTTGGCATTTGTGGGTTGAGAAGTCTGGAAACCACCACAGCTGCCCAGGATTCAGTCCTCAGAGGCCTGATCCAGGTTCACTGAGGCCTGGTATTTGCCTGCATACCCACACTGAACTATGTTTCTCTCCCAGCCAGGCTCAACAGACCTTTCCAATCAACCATCCAGGTTGTGTTGGGCTGGAAATTTGTTTTAATCCATCTTTTTGTGGGTTCTGCTGCTTTAGAATTTGTTTGGAGCCATTTTTTACAGGTATGTTGAGGGATTTGGGGGAGAGCTCAAGCAAGTCACTCCTTTTACTCTACCATTTTGGCTCTGTCCCAAAGAACCTATATATTTTAAAATATTTGTACCAGCCCTCTTTTTGGTGGCAAAGAACTGAATATTATGGTGATGCATGTCAGTAGGGGAAAGTCTGAATGAGTTTTGAATATATGATTGTGAAGGAATACTACTGTGCTATAAGAAATCATGAAATTGATGATCTTAGAAAACATAGACTTGTGTGAAACAATGAATACTGAAATGATCAGAACCCAGAGAACATTGTATACAGTAACAACAGTATTGTTTTGAGAACAATTTTAAGTGATTAAGTCATTCTGACTGTTATAAATCCCAAATTAACTATAAAGTACATATAAAGAAAGATGATATCTGCATCTAGAAAAAAACTGATAAATAGATGTATAGAATGATTTTATATATATGTGCATATCTGCATGCATTTGTGTGTTGTGATAGCCATCTCTAGAGAGAGAGACAGATTAAAAAGAGTTACATTATAATTTTATTATATATTTAAAAGAAATAACAATTTGTACATGACAGAATTGCAGTTACATGTACAATTGTTTTTTTTTCTAATCTACAATGTTATGGAAATGTGTTTTATTTCTTAAGTTCAGAATAAAACAAGAAAATTTAAAAGAAAAATAAGAAAAGAAGAAGGGGCTGTCTGGAAGTACGGGTGCAAGCCTGGGGAGCTGGCCTTTACTTAGTTTTATTTTATGTAGCTTATTTTTCCTCCAATAATTTTTTCTTAATTTTGATTTTCTTCTGATTAATATATATATATATATATGTATATATATGTATATATATATACATATATATATATATGTACATATGTACACACACACAGAGGTATGTGTGTGTATATATGTACATATGTACACACACACAGAGGTATGTGTGTGCTGGGTGTGTGTGTGTGTGTGTGCGTATTCCATTTTCTATATTTGGAGAATTGGTACTACTTTATTTAGGGGTAGAGGAGGGGTAGCTGAGCTTTAGATAACTTCTCACTCTACCATCTTCATAACATTCACCTATTCTTTTCAAAAGAAAACAAAATACAGATGTCATACAGCCAAACTCTGTTATTTCCCCATGTGTGGAATGTTTGTAGGGAGATAGGAGTGTAAAGCCATGCAAAAGGATTTGAATGAAGAGTGTTTTGGGATATAAGGTCTAATGGACATATTCTCCAAAAGATTCACAAAAAAGCCAAGTGAGAAAAAGCAACCTCTTATGCAATCCAGATATGTGTGACCTCTTAGAAAACAGCTTCCTTACTCAATAGTAAGGTCCAATTAAATGGTCAAGCTGTACAAGACAAATTGGGACTCACCTTGTCCCTATTTCATGGACCACTAATCCATACAAGGGAGATATTTAATTGGAAAGGAGGAGTCAAATGATTTTTCAGCTTCTTTATTTAACTGCAATATTGACGTGATCAGCCTTTTTAATCAGTTACAACTACCAGTCTCATGACAAAAGTAGATATAGACAAAATGTTGGAGCTGCTTTATTCTGCCCACTGCTAAACTTCACTCAGAAAAGTGAATAATCTCATTAGGCATTCCTGGGGTGACAGATCAAGAGCTCTCTTGTGAACACACATTTAAGACTGTACTTTGAGATTTTCAGCATAATTAGTTGCATAGCTTATACATTATTAAACTTCATATCCTCTGATTGACTTTTCAGATTAAGGTATTACATATCACATCTAAATCTACTAGTTTAATACCACCTGGTGACTTGTATTACTTGAGGAATTCAGGCTTGTTTAAAAAATAGGGACTTATTTCATCTGGACACATCTCTGAATAAAAAAAAAAAAAACAGGTTAATCACTTTGGCTAGCTCAATTCCCTACAAAGTCACTGAGGGACAAGGTGTGTCTATAGTTTTAATACCACTTCACCAAAGTAAAAATAGACTTCAGAAAGGATCTATAAACTCTGACTTTTCATTATATCACAGAATTGGAGGATTGGGAGAGAACTCAGAAACCATCTTTTCTAACACATACACAACAGGAGTTTGTAATGTGCAATAGCAGAAAAGTGCCCTTTTTTGCCTTGTGTTTTGAACTTCATACACTTGATTACTTTTTACTTTAAGAATTTCCTTAAAATGTTCAAAAATGGACCCTCTTTCAAATAAGACATAGTTGAACTTTTTGTTATTTATTTTGTAAAACAAACATTTGATTATAAACCCAGACCTTGATGAGTCAATAGAGATTATTGAGTCTAAACAACTTCATTTTGTAGATGAAGAAATTAAAATGTGAGAAGTGAAGTGAAGTGACCAAGATCACACATCTTATAACTGGCAGGACTTTTGATCTCAAATCCAAGACTTTTCAACATGCAAGACTGCCTCAATGGAATTCATGTTTTTGTCTATATACAACTACTAGTAGGATCATGGTAATGAGATTCGCCTGCTAATTTACTAAAGTAAAATAAAAGGGATATTCACCTCAACTAGCTGATTTGGGTGTTTCTGTTTTTATTTATCTATTTTTTCATTTGTTCACTTTTTTGTTTGTTTTCTTTGTTTTGCTTTGCTCTTTTTTTCCTATATTTTTTTCTCTTAACAGAATTGTCTACAGTAAAATAACAGCTCATTGAGGTCAGGCCTTAGGCCCCAGCACCATGCCTTGCACAGATCTCCACGATGAGAAAATCCTTCTGAATGGAGCTGGCTGAATGTTCACTGTTTACACACCTGGGGACTTGGGGGTTTTAGTTTAAAAGTCAAGGATGTTACTTGGTTTTTGTCCACTTGCATTTTCCATTGACCTTATTTTGTTTCTTTCCTTGAAAGTATTCTAGATGTACCTAGCCTAAGTGGGTCATTGTTCCAACTCTTATTTGCATGGCAGATCAGTTTCTCAAGACAAGACAAACTTCACCACCCCTCTGGTTCTCAGACTATCTCTGAAGAGCAGAGCAATTCTTCAATGTTACTGATTCAAGCCCCCCGTTTCAATGAGTTATTCCCAACTTCATAGGCAATTCTCTCTGCAGTATTTGTTGCCCTATTTTTAGCACTCCAAATCAATTTAGCCAATTAATATAATGAGCTCTTACAACAGGATATCTACTATATGAATATGGTAGAAAGAGCAGGACAAACTATTTTCCCTAACCCTAGTGACAACTTTATTCCTCTATTGTCTCCGTTTTTGTGAGGAGATTAAATCTTGAACCAGCTGACACAAATTGACCACAAAGTTGCTTTGGATGTTGCTACTTCCTGAGATACACTTGATCTTAGCTGCCTTAAAGCCACTGCAAAATTGAAGCAGGCACCTTCTGGTCCCCCATTAGGATTGTCTGCTGACCTTCACTCATGTCCCTGAACCTCTACCCCTCTGACCTCCTAAAGTCTCCCAAGGCCCTGAAACAAAGGAAAGAAGAGAGGGGGAAAAAGAGTCAGGTTATCTCAGCTATAACTCTGTGTAAAAGACCATGGCCCAATCAGTTTCATGGTGGTTCTGAGAGTAAAAGATCTGAGGCCCCTCATTATCCAAAGACCCATAACAATTTGTTCTGAAAGTGAGTCTAATTGTACCAGTGAAACTAATTAATGTGTTTTGTATTCATATTCATTCTTGGTCAGCAGCCAATCAAAAGTTCTTCCTTTGGGACACAGTAAGCAAACAGAAAAAAGTCATAGAATTCTTGCACATGTTCCAAGATCCGCACAGGACACCGTCCCAAGCAAAGTGTACTCAGTATGCTTAGAAGGAGCAGGATCTCAAAACCCAATATCCTGTTACTGTCTCATAAATATTAACTATTTTCAATCAGAAAAGAGTGACATGTATTTCCTTTCCTTGGACTTTTCATAATAATGAGTACAAGAGGTGACTCCATAGAACAAAATGGAGATATTATCACTTGGCATATCCCCCACCCCCAGATAAAACATTAAATTTAATTTATGCAGAATCTGGTGGGGCAATTTCCTCCACTATTTGCAGATTGCTAACTCTCCTGAAATTTGTGATGTTAGGAAGCAGCTTGGAGACACTGACATTCTCAGCCACTTGACCAGGGTGACACAGGTATTTTGTGTCAGAGGAAGACTTGGCTAAGGCTTTTCTTCTTTAATGATGACACGGTCTCTGGCATGCCACATGGCTTCTCAGAAAATATTCTTCATTCCAGATACAATAGAAAATAAAAAATAAAAACAATGCCCTTAGGTGAAACATTTCCTGATATTCTCAGGTAATAAAAACCTCTCCTCTCCTTCCTCTAATCACTTTGTATTGAATTGCCTATGATCATGTCATATCTTTCTTCAGGAAATTATAAACACCTTGCTTAAAGTAGGGCATTAACAAATATTTCTTTTTTTTTCTTTTTTAACGATAGGCATTATTCTCTAGTGATAAGAAGAGAGTTCCATACCAATGGGTTTGGGGTCCAGGGTTACAACATCAATATCTATAACTCTGTCTGTCACATAAATTAATCATTGACTTAAGATCACTGTGGAAAATCAGAAATTTTATACATGGAAAACTTGGGGAGTTCATTGGGTCCATCTCCCTCATTTTGGAGGAAGCCAGAGCTGGTCAAAGAATCCAGATAAGAAAGATAATGAACAATGAAAAATTACTCAGTGCACAATATTACACTGAGAAAAGCACAGATGTCAGAGCGAGAGGGATTCCGTTCAAATTTTGCCTCTGCTACTTTGCTTGATGTATGACCTTTCTGAAGTCACTCATCTTCCCAGAGCCTCACCTTCCTTAGATATAAAAAGAGGGATGTGGCCACGATGACATCTGAGGTCCTTTAGAATTCTAGGTTCTGATGTTTTTTAAACTGTATTAGGGAAGGAGTTTTTTATGATATTAAAAGAAAGGGAAAAAAATAGAAATTGTCCCAAACCTGATCACCTCACTTGGTCTCTTAAACCAAACAAGAGTGTGGAAGTTGGCTTAATAAATAGATGATATAAGGTGGGGGTGGAGAGAAAAAATACATGGTTTAAAATAAAACTCTTCCCAGAGATGGAGGAGTTGGCAGTTAGTTTTCAATATGCATATTACATTATGCCACAAAAACAACTTGGCATTTTAAACATACTGGAATTGTTTTTAACTCAATAGCTTAGAAAACAAATATCTATTTCATCCTGCATTACACTACTGAATTTTTTAAGCAGTTCAAAATACCTTAGTTATTTGTAACCGTCTGCTATTGCAAATTGAAAATTAAGGTTCATTTATTTCTGTCCTCATAGAGCAAAGATTGCATTACAACTTTATCAATCAGGCTTTTTTTTTTTGCAAAGAAACTTATTTCAATCCAATTTTTTAAAGTCCTGTTACAGATAAATGAATGCCGTCCACTCCTCCTTCCATTCCCTTCACCCCATATTGGATATGAAATCCATAATGCCAGTACTCCAGTGTAATGCCTTAAACAATCAAGCTAAATATGTCAGGGGACTTTTTAATACGCTGGCCTGATGAAGCAGGAGTATTAAATTTATTCATCCGTGAAGAAGACTTTGATTATCATACACCTCAGCTGCCTGGGTATGTGTTGACCATAAGGGGGAAAAAAGAAAAAGAAAATGAAATGTGATTAGTTCCTGATGGGTTAGAATTCTTTTAATACACTTTGCATAGAAGAAATTCATATTAACAGCTTCTGTCACACACACAGACCACACACACACACATCTTTTTTTATAGAAAGAATCTAATACAGGGAACACAGGGAAACCATGCCTATCTAGCTCTGAATAGTAACATATGGGAAAGTGCAACTGTGGATATTTTTGTGTGGTCTGTGTTGACTGAAGATGCCATTGTACTTGGGCAAGTTTCACTCAAGGGTCTCATCCATTATGTCATGAGAATAAATGGATAGTGGCGCTGGGGGTCTGACTGCACCTCTGATTGTTGACCTGCATTTTTCAATAAGATAGAGAGTAAAAAAAAAAATAGAAGTAATACATTTCAAGATTTGAACTCTATTTTGCACATGAAACTTAAAAACCTACTCAAATACGTGAGTAAAGGGGTAAGGGAGCATTTTTTTTTCTAAGCAAGGCTGAATATAATATAATAAGGCTAGTGTGAGTAAGTGAAAAAAAAATGAAAGTCACAATCAAAAAATTGTTATAGAATCTTTTTCATTTTGGTAGGCCTGTAATATCCATTTTTCTGTTTTCTTGGACAACTACTGCATTCTACAGTGCTAAGCCAATCAATCAATACATAGATGAATAAATACATAAAGAAACAAAAACAAAGAAATGAATGGATGGATGGATAAATAGATAAATGAATAAATACATAACCAAACACAAGGAATTTATACTGTCACTTCAAGACTAGAAGAGTAGAAAGTATTACCACTCCTTTGCTTCTCTGATTTCATGGTTATTTTACATACATTTTGTATGAGTTCTTGCAAATGAAAGAGCAGGGCATTTCTCTGGATACATGGAGAAATGTGAAATCAAGTTTAAAACACTGAATATGGAGACCCAAAAAGTACTGAAGAAAATAACACCTTAATAATAGCCTAACCCAAATGGCAAAAGAGGTCCAAAAAGCCACTGAGGAGAAGAATGCCTTAAAAAGCAAAATTGTCCAAATGGAAAAGGGAGTCCAAAAGCTTACTGAAGAAAATACTTCCTCAAAAATGAGAATGGAGTAATTGGAAGCTAGTAACTTCATGAGAAATCAATATACTGTAAAACAAATCCAAAATAATGAAAAAATAGAAAACAATGTGAAATATCTCATTGGAAAAAAAGACCTGAAAATAGATCCAGTAGAAAAGATTTAAAAATTATTGCACTATCTGAAAGCCATGATAAAAAAAAAAGACCCTTGACATCATCTTTCAAGAAATTATTAAAGAAAACTGTCCTGATATTTTTGAATCAGAGAGCAAAATAGAAACTGAAAGAAACTAACGATCTCCCCCTGAAAGAGATCCCCAAAGGAAAACTCCTAGGAATATTGTAGCCAAATTCCAGAGTTCCCAGGTCAAGGAGAAAATACTGCAAGCAGCCAGGAAGAAACAATTCAAGTATTGTGGAAACACAATCAGGATTACAAAAGATTTAGCAGCTTCTACATTAAGGGACCAAAGGGCATGAAATATAATATTCTGGAGGGCAAAGGATATAGGATTACAACTAAGAATCCCCTACCAAGCAAAACTGAGTATAATCCTTCAGAGGAAAAATATGGTCATTCAGCGAAATAGGGGGCTTGCAAGCATTCTTGATGAAAAGACCAGAGCTGAATAGAAAATTTGGTACTCTCAAATACAAGACTCAAGTGAAACATGAAGAGGTAAACAGGAAAGAGAAATCATGAGATTTATTAAGGTTGAACTTTTTACATTCCTGCATGGGAAGATGATATTTGTTACTCATAAGACCTTATTATTATTATTATTATTATTATTATTATTATATTATTATTAGGGAGGTTGGAGGGTAAAAATTATATGTATGTATGTGTATATATACATATATGTGTGTGTGTATTCATGTGTGTACATATATATATATACATAAATGTGTGTATAGACAGACAGACAGAGAGATAGATAGATAGATAGATAGATAGATAGATAGATAGATAGATAGATAGATAGATAGATAGACAGGTGGGTAGAGGGCACAGGGTGAGTTGAAGATGAAGGGGTGATAGCTAGAGGATAAAATTAAGGGGTGAGAGAGGATTATACTGGGAGAAGGAGAAAGGGAGAGGTAGAATGGAGTAAATCATCTCCCATAAAATAAACAACTAAAGGCTTTTGCAGTGGAGGGGAAATGGAGGAAGGTGAGAGGGAATGAGTGAATCTTATTCTCATCATATTTGACTTAAGGAAGGAATAACATACACACTCAATTGGATATGGAAATCTATCTTACCCTACATGAAAATGGGGGGAGGGGGAGAAGACAAGACAGCAGGGAGATGATAGAGGGCAGGGCAGATTGGGAGAGAGGGTAATCAGAAGTAAACACTTCTGAGAAGGGACAGTGTCAAAAGAGAGAACAGAATAAATGGGAGGCAGGATAGGATTAAGGGAAATATAGCTAGTTTTCCACAACATGACTACTATGGTAATGTTTTGCATAACTGCACATGTATAGCTGTATTGAGTTGCTCGCCTTTTCAATGAGGATGGCTAGGGAGGGAAGGAGGGAGAAAATTTGGAACCCAAAGTTTTAAAAACACATGTTAAAAAAATTATTTTCACATGCACGTGGGAAATAAGATATCCAGAAAATGGTGTATAGAAATCTATCCTTCCCTAAAGGAAAATAAAAGGAGAAGGGGATAAGAGAAGGGGGGCTGAGATAGAAAGGGCAGATTAGGGGAAGGGGTTTACAGACTGTGTATGATTTTGGGGTGGGGGGAGGTATGGGATGGGGAGAAAATTTGGAACTCAAAATCTTGTGGAAGTGAATGTTGAAAACTAAAATTAAAAAAAAAATAAAAATATGCTAAAAAACCCCACTGAATAATGTTAATTTTATATTATCATTTGGAATGGTAGAGCAGGATAATGAGTATAATAGTGCTTAGAGATGGCAATGTGTAGCAGTAGGTAGAATGCTGAACTTGGAATTACAGAACCTTGATTTTAAAGTCTGCTTCTTATATTTTAGTCCTGTGACTCAGGGCAAGTCACTTGAAATCTATCAGCCTGAATTTTCCTATATGAAAAATGGAGATAATAGTAACAATCACTGTTGTGAGGATCAAATATGACAAACCATTTTGAAAGTTTAAAGAACTAAAAATTGTTGTTGTTATTGTTATTGTTATTACATAGTAATACTGTAATAATATTAATACTCTTATCCTTGTCTAAACCAAGTGTCATGATGGACCTAGTCAGGAAGACCTAAATTAAAGTCCTTTTTCAAATACTAACTAGCTGTGTGACCCTGGGCAATTTCCAGGTCTGTAAAATGAGGAAGATAATGGCATCTAAATATCAGGGCTATTGTGAAGATAAAATAAAGTAATATTTGTAAAATAATTTGCAAACTTTAAAGATCTATAAATTGGTAACAATTATTATTATTGTTAACAACAACAGCTACTACAACAATAGTAATAGTAACAGTTCTTTTTAGCTATTGTTTGGACCAAAAGTTGGAGAAACAAAACTCTCCATATGGTGATAATGTGAATGCTGTGTATTGAAAAGAATGTGGGATTTAGGTTTAAATCCTAGTTCAGCCACTTGTGACCTGTGTGTCCTTGGCATTGTCACATCCTCTCTAGGGCTATTTCCTCATCTGTAAAATGTGAATTCGAATTAGATGACAGGGAAGTTCCTCACTTCCTTTAAAGCTATGATCACTTCAAAGGGTTATGTTGTCATTGTCACCTGTGGTCAACAGGGATTGAAAAGGGTAAGGGAACAACTGCTTGACTTACTTCCCTCCATTTTATTCCTTTATTTTGATATAATGATTTGTACTTATGTTTTATAACATAAGTAATAGATTGCGTACTGAATTTAATGAGCCCAATTCTTTTCTAAGAGGAGGCTGCTAAGCTTCTACATCTTTTTTTTTTTCTCTTACATTAATGGCATTTTATTTTCCCCCAAAGACATGTCTTGGGCTCAAAGATTGTTTCACACCATCTTTTTGCTGGTTCTGCTGTTCCAGGATTTGTTTGGGGATGTTATTTTGTAGTTCTTTGGAGGTGAAGATGGGAAAGTTCTCATGATTTACTACTTACTCCACCATCTTGGCTTCCAGAAGTCTTTATGCCTAGTTTTTATATGGATTGTCAGAAGTCCCTGATTCAGCTTCCTTTTCTCTGTTCCTTGCCTTTTTCCTTCCTTCATTTCATAAGAGAGAAGTGGGAATTGTAGGTTGTCTAGACATGGGCAAATGTGTTGAAAGAAATGGCAAATTTGTTCTTTGAAGAGACCAGAGGAACTGGGGCTTTTCAACATGGGGAGGGGAAGCCAGTTTATATGAAGACCTTTCTTGAATATATGAAAGCAATCATAAGAATGCTGTCAATTTTATACATTTCTGATTTAAAAAAATTGATGAATGCATAGAGTTGTTAGAAAAGTACCAAATTTTAGAGCAACAACAAATCTCAGAAATAGAGAAATTTAGAGTTCACTGGGTCCTTAGAGATGTGCTAGTTGAATACATTTAATTTATAGATGAGGAAATCTGTTTTGAAAGAGATGCAATGATTTACATATATGTATATATAGGGACACATATATGTGAACAGACAATCATATATGTATATACACATATATGGATATATACATACATATGTGTATGTATATGTGTATACATATGTGTATGTATGTGTGTATATATGTGTATATATGTGTATGTGTGTATACACACACACACATGCAGAGAGAGAGACAATCAGTTGTAAAACTTAATAGACCATGTAACTGTTCTTGTTCTCATTTTTCTGGTCCAATATTTGATGAAGTTAGTGTACATTTAAATCATCCTGGACTGAATCACTATTAATCTACTATTCCTTTATATTTATTGGTAGGCAGATTAATATAGATTAATGGACAAAGTAATAACCAATTGCAAATAAATAAAAGAACTGGCATGTAAACTCACCTGTCAGAGGGATACAGATATCATTGCCGGAACTCTTATAAGACAGAGAAAAACTATGATCCTGAGCATCTTCATTTTTTAAATTTCATTCTTCCCATGGTTTTTGACAGGTTTCAAATAGATATTGTCCAAAGAAAGCGACCTTTTTTTTTTTTTTAATTTGGTAGATTATCAGACTGGTAGACAAAATGACACCCTTTTGAAATTGAATAAGAGGCTGGCAATTTGAGATCACCATCTATAGATATAATAAAAGCATGTTTGCAACAACTCCAGGAGCAAACAGGCCAATGGTGGTGAAGTGGAACTTTTCTTCTTCCTTTATACGTGTATTATCTTATGCTCAGTTTCTCTTTCAGATCTCCAATTTAAAAAAGAAAGTTCCAAATGATTTATTTTTATTTGTTATGGTAGCACCCATTAACATGATTATTCTTAAATTATTGTGTAACAGTGTTATACCTGGGTGGTTCAAGCAAAACTTCTATCTCATATTGTTCTAGTACTTTTTATTTGCTTAATTCTCATGGATATTTGAATTTTTTGGGGGGGTTGGTAGAAAAGAGATTTATCATCTACAAGTAAAAAAAGAAAAGTAAACTTCACATATTCAATTCTTTTTTAAATTTTGTTTATACCGAACTTAAGAAATAAAACAAGTATTTCTGTAACACAGTAGAATAGAAAAAAAAGATGAAATATATTATGTACAACTTCCTATTTCTTTTAAATGTATAATAAATTTTTTATGTAACTGTTTTTTCACTTCTCAATCCAATAGATAGCTTAAATTAGATACACCTATCCATCTATATCTATACCTGTATCTATATACATATATCTATATCTATATATCTATATCTATATCTATCTATCTATCTATCTAGAGAGAGAGAGAGAGAGAGAGAGAGAGAGAGAGAGAGAGAGAGAGAGTGTTTATGAGCATATCAGTTCTTTTTCTAGATGAAAATATTTTCCTTCATAGGGCCCTAGTAGTTAATTTGGGTAATAGTCAAAGATGACTTATTTGGTCAAAGTTGTTCTTAAAAAAAATATTGTTGTTACTATATACAATGTTCTCTTTGTTCTGCTCATTTTGCTCTTCATTTTTTCATGCAAGTATATCCATGTTTCTCTAAGATCAATGAGCTCGTCATTTCTTAAAGCACAGTACTATCCCATCACAATCATATACCACAAAACATGTTCACTCATTCCGTAGTTGACAAGCATCCTCACAACTTCTAATTCTTTGCCACTACAAAGACAGGTACTAAAAGTATTTTAGAATGTATAAGTTCTTCTCCTTTTCCCTTAAACAAAAATAAACAACAATAAAAACAAATAAAAAAAACAGTAGCACCATTGCTGGATAAAAGGTTATCAGCAGTTTAATAACTGTTGGGGCATTATTTCAGATTGCTCTCAAGAATGGTTTGATCAGTTCACAGTTTCACCGAGAGTGAATTACTGTCTCAATTTTCCCATATGTCCTTCAAAATGTGTCCCTTTCCTTTCAATCATTTTAGTAAATCTGATAGATGTAAAATGATACATCAGTGTTGCTTTAATTTACATTTTTCTAATCCATAATGATTTAGAATATTTTTTTCATATAACTATACATTGCTTTGATTTCTTCACTGAAAAACTGCCTATTCATATCCTTTTACAATTTATCAGTTAGGGAATGGCTCATATTCTTGTAGATTTGACAAAGTTGTTCTTGTTTTTAGATGTGAGACCTCTATCCAAGAAACTATCTGTAAACATTTCCTCCAAATTTCAGTTTTTCTTCTGATCTTGGATACAATTATTTTATTTGCACACTTTAAAAAAATAAATACAATAAAAATTACCCATTTTACACTTCACATCTCTCTCTTTTATTCATGTTTTTGTTGCATATCCATAAGTCTGACAGGCAATGTATTCCATGTTCTTCACATTTTCCTGTAGTACCTCTTTTTATCTAGGTCATGCATCCCTTTTTTTCTCTTCTCTTGGTAAAAGGTATACTGATAAATGCCCAGTTTCTGCCAGAGTGCTTTACAGTTTTCCAAACAATTTTTACTAAATAATGAATTCTTAGCCCAATAAAACTTAAATCCTTAGGCTTGTAAAATACAAGGTTACTATTTTTTTTGCTGCTATAAATTTTATGTATTCTCTTTTACATTTAGCTACCTTTCTATTTCTTAGCCAGTATCAGATAGTTTTGTAATTAGTTTTATAATATAATTTAAGATCTGGTACTACTAAACCTCATTCCTTTACATGTGTATTAGTTCTTTGATATTCTTGACTTTTTTCTTCTTCTAAATGAATTTTGTTGTTTTTATTCCCCTAATTCAACAAAATATATATATTTTTTGTAACTTAATTAGGATTACATTGAATATATAAATTAGTTTAAGTAAAATTGTGATATTTGTTATAATGGTCCTGCCTATGCATGAACAACACATATATCTCCCATTATTCAAATCTGATTTTATTTGTATAAAAAGGCCAAATGAGTCTTATTCCCCATAGCTGCAAGATCCGTTATTCATCAATACGGACTATACATTGCACAATTTATATTGTTTTCTGCACAATTTCTATCAATTAAGATATCTCAGTTCCCTTAGGATGAGGACTTCATAATATCTGACAACAATGGCCCAATTGCTATCATAAACTCAGGATTAGTATGAATATATATGCACAAGTCAGCTATTTCCCTATACTTTTCTTTTTTTCAACATTTCTGCTTTTTTATCAATTTATTTTGAATTATCAACAATCACTTCCATAAGCTTTTGAGTTTTAAATTTTTCTCCCCCTCCCTCCTCACCTCCATCCCCACCTCCCACCCCTAGACCATATGAAATCTGATATAGGCTATACATATACATTCCTATTAAACATATTTTCACATTAGTGATGTTGTAAGTAAGAATTAGAACCAATAGGAGGAATC
The DNA here is from genome assembly GCF_003287225.1 of Phascolarctos cinereus. NCBI lineage: Eukaryota > Metazoa > Chordata > Mammalia > Diprotodontia > Phascolarctidae > Phascolarctos > Phascolarctos cinereus. The sequence goes on along the minus strand of NW_027555958.1, from coordinate 474,725,260 downwards.
ACTAGAAAGAGGAAACAAAACACAACAGAAGAAAAAAATGGAAAATAGCATGCTTCGATCTGCATTCAAACTCCATAGTTCTTTCTTTGGATGTGGATAGCATTTTCTATCATGAGGCCTTTGGAGATGTCTTAGAGCCTTGCATTGCTGAGAAAAGTTAATTCTATGAATATTAGTCATCACACAGCATGGCTGTTATTCTCTTGGTTCTACTCACTTCATTCACAAGTCTTTCCAGATTTTTCTGAAGTCAGCCTGTTGATCATTTCTTATAGCGCAATAGTATACCATTACATTCATATACCACAACTTGTTCAGCCATTCCCCAGTTGATGGGCATTTCCTCAATTTCCAATTCTTTGCCACCACAAAAAGAGCTGCTATGAATATTTTTGTACATGTGGGTCCTTTTCCCATTTGTATGATCTCTCTGGGATATGGTCTAGAAGAGCTATTGTTGGGTCAAAGGGTATGCACATTTTTATAGCCCTTTGGGCATAGTTCTAAATTGCTCTCCAAAATAGTTGGATCAGTTCACAACTCCAACAATGCATTAGTGTTCCAATTTTCCCACATCTTCTCCAACTCATCATTTTCCTGTTTTGTCATCTTGGCCAATCTGATATGTGCGATGTGGTACCTCAGAGTTGTTTTGATTTGCATTTCTCTAATCACTAATGATTTAGAGCATTTTTTCATATGACTATAGATAGCTTTAATTTCTCATCTGAGAATTGCCTGTTTCATATCCTTTTACCATTTGTCAATTGGGAATGACTTGCATTCTTATGAATTTGACTTAATTCTACATATTTTAGAAATGAGGCCCTTATCAGAGAGACTAGTTGTAAAAATTCTTTCCCATTTTCTACTTTCCTTCTAATCTTGGTTGCATGGCTTTGTTTGTGAAAAACTTTCAATTTAATGTAATCAGAGTTATCCATTTTGCTTCTTTTGATGTTCTTTATCTCCTGTTTGGTCATGAATTCTTCTGTTCTCCATAAATCTGACAGGTAAACTATTCCTTGGTCTCTCAGTTTACTTTCAGTATCATCCTTTATATCTAAATCATGAACAGATTTTGACTTTATTTTGGCATATGGTGTGAGATTTGGATCTATGCCTAGTTTCTGCCATACTGTTTTCTAGTTTCACAGCAGTTTTTGTTAAAAAGTGAGTTCTTATCCCAGAAGCTGAGGTCTTTGGGTTTATCCAATAATAGATTAATATATTCATTAACTACTGTGTCTTTCATACTTAATCTATTCCACTGATCCACCACTATTTCGTACCAAGCAGTTTTGATGATTGCTGCTTTATAATACAATTTAAGATCTGGAATGGCTAGGGCACTTTCCCCTGTATTTCTTTTCATTAGTCCACTTGATGTTTTGGACTTTTTGTTCTTCCAAATGAATCTTGTTATTATTTTTTCTAACTCTATAAAATATTTTTTGGTACTATGATTGGGATGTCACTGAATAAGTAAATTAGTTTCGGTAGAACTGTCATTTTTATTATATTAACTTGGCCTACCCATGAGCAACTGATGATTTTCCAATAATTTAGATCTGAATTTATTTGTGTGAAAAGTGTTTTGTAATTGTGTTCATATAGCTCCTGGGTTTGTTTTGGAAGGTAAACTGCTAAATATTTTATAACATCTCCAGTAAGTTTAAAATGGGTTTCCTTTTTTCCATCTTTTGCTGTTGGACTTTATTTGTAATACATAGAAATGCCAATGATTTATGTGGGTTTATTTTATTTCCTGCAACTTTGCTAATGTTGTTTATTATTTAAGTAGTCTTTTCCTTGATTCTCTAGGACTCTCTAAGTATATCATCATGTCATCTGCAAAGAGTGATAGCTTTGTTTCTTACTTGCCTATTCTAGTACCTTCAATTTCTTTTTCTTCTCTTATTGCTAAAGTTAACGTTTGCAGTATGATATTGAACAACAGTGGTGATAGTAGACATCCTTGTTTCACCCCTGATCTTATTGGAAATGTGTCTAGCTTGTCCCCAATACATATGATTCTTCCTGAAGGTTTTAGGTGGATGCTTTTTATTATTTTAAGGACAAGTCCATTTATTCCTATGCTCTCCAGTGTTTTTAATAGGAATGTGTTTTATTTTGTCGAAAGGTTTTGTTTTTTTTTTTTTTGCAACTATTGAGATGTTCATGTGGTTTCTGTTAGTTTTGGTGTTGATATGATCAATTATGCTGATAGTTTTCCTAATGTTGCACCAGCCTTGCACTACTGGTATAAATCCTACCTAGTCAGACTGTACTATTCTTGTGATAAGTTGCTGTAATCTATTTGCTAATATTTTGTTTAACATTTTTGCATCAATATTCATTAGAGCAATTGGTCTATAATTTTCTTTCTCTGTTTTGACTGTTCTTGGTTTAGGTATCAGCACCATACTTGTATCATAAAAGGAATTTTTGTAAGATTCCTGTTTCATGTATTTTTCCCTAATAGTCTGTATAGTATTGGAATTTACTGTTGTTTAAATGTTTGACAGAATTGACTTTTAAATCCATCTAGCTCTTGAGATTTTTTTCCTAGGGAGTTGATCAATGCCTTTTTAAATTTCTTTTTCTGGATTGGGTTAAGTATTTTACTTCCTCTTCTGTTAATTTAGGCAATTTATGTTTTTGTAAATATGCATCCATTTCACTAAGATTGTCAAATGTATTGGGCAAAATAGTTCCTAATTATTGTTTTAATTACCTCTTCCTTGGTGGTGGTTTCACCCTTTTCATTCTTGATACTGGTATTTTGGTTTTCTTCTTTTTTTGAAATTAAATTAACAAATGTTTATCTACTTTTTTCATAAAACCAGCTCTAAGTTTTATTTATTGGTTCAATAGTTTTCTTAATTATACTTTTCTTAATTTTTCCTTTGGTTTTTAACATTTCTAATTTGGTGTTTAATTGAGGATTTTTAATTTGTTCTTTTCTAATTTTTTTAGTTGTAGGTGCAATTGATTGATCTCTTTTTCTGTTTTGCTCATATAAGCATTTAGAGGTATAAAACTTCCCTTAACAACTGCTTTCCCTGCATCCCATAAGTTTTGGTACGTTGTCTTATTATTGTCATTCTTTTTGAATGAAGTTATTGATTGTTTGCATGATTTGTTGTTTGACCAAATCATTTTTTAGGATTAGATTATGTACTTTCCAATCTATCTCTCCATGGCCTTTTATTACACATAATTTTTATTGCACCATGATCTGAAAAGGATACATTTAATATTTCTGCCTTTCTGCATTACATTGTGAGGATTTTATGCCCTAGTATATGCTCAATTTTTGTGTATGTGCCATAGACTACTGAGAAAAAAAATATATTCCTTTTTATCCCAACTCAATTTTCTCCATAGGTCTATCATACCTAACTTTTCTAATATTCCATTTACCACGTTAACTTCTTTCCATTTATTTTGTGGTTAAATTTATCTAGTTCAGAGAGAGGGAAGTTGAGGTCCCCCACTAATATAGATTTGCTGTCGATTTCTTCCTGTAACTCCCTGAACATTTCCTGTAAGAATTTGGATGCTATACCATTTGGTGCATATAAATTTAGTAATGATATTACTTCATTGTCTATGGTGCCTTTTAGCAGGATGCAATTTCCTTCCTTATCTCTTTTGATAATCTCTATTTTTGCTTTTGCTTTGTCTGACATCAGAATTGCTACCCCTGCTCTTTTTTTTTTTTTACTTCGGCTGAAGCACAATATATTTTGCTCCAGCCTTTCACCTTTACCCTGTGTGTGTTCCTCTTTTTCACATGTGTTTGCTGTAAACAACATATTGTAGTATTGTGGTTTTTAAACCATTCTGCTATCAGCTTCTGTTTTATGGGAGATTTCATCCCATTCACATTCACAGTTATGATTACTATCTTTGTCTTTCTCTCTATCCTTTCCCCCCCTCTTTTATGCTTTTCTTTCTCTTTTTTCCTTTTCCTTCCTCACCACCTCTCCTCCCTCAGTCCCTCCTCCCTTCTATTAGCACCTTCCCTTTTCTTCCCCTTTACCATTACTATTTCTCTCTCTTCCATCACTCCTCTCTTTTTTTCCCCTTTTTCCTCCTACTGCCTATAAGGCAAGTTAGATTTATATATCTAACTGCTTATGTCATTCCCTTCTTGAGCCAAATTTGATGAAAGGTTCAAACAATCCTTATGTCCCTCCCTTCTTTCACTCTGCTGTAATTGTTTTTTTTTGTGTGTGTCTTTTCCCCCCCGTAATGCAATTTAATCTTGTCTGCCTCCTCCTTTACTTTTCTCTCAATACATTTTGTTATATCAGATTAATCCACTCACTTGGATCCATTTAACCTAGTTGATTAGATTTTTTTTTATCATTACTTCAGTCAACTTATATCCACTCTCTTTATGTATATCCCTTTAACATAGTGTGATAATACAGTTCTTAAAAGTTACAAGTTTAAGGGGCAGCTAGGTGGCACAGTGGATAAAGCAGTAGCCCTGGATTCAGGAGGACCTGAGTTCAAAACAGCCTCAGACACATAACACTTCCTAGCTGTGTGACCTTGGGTAATTCACTTAACCCCATTGCCTAACACCCCCCCCCAAAAAAAAAAAAAGAGTGACAAGTGTCATCTTCTCTTGTAGGATGTAAACAGTCTGCCCTTATTAGCAACATATTGTATCTTTCTGTCTCATTTACCTTTCTTTATCTCTCAGGTCTTGTATTTGAAGATCAAATTCTCTGTTGAGCTCTGGTCTTTTTATCAGGAAGGTTTGGAAGCCCCCTATTTCATTGAATGTCCATCTCCCCCCCGAGAGCTCATACTCATTTTCACTTGGTAGTTGATCCTTGGTTGTAATCCAAGCTCCTTTGCCTTACAGAATATCATGTTCTATGCCCTATGAGCTTTTAATGTGGAAGCTGCAAGGTCCTATGTAATCTTGACTGTGATTCCATGATATTTAAATTGTTTCTTTCTGCTGCTTGCAGTATTTTCTCTTTAACCTGGTAATTTTAGAATTTGGCTACTATATTCCTTGGCATTTTCAATTTGGAAATTCTTTCAGGAGATGATCAGTGGATTCTTTCCATTGTTATTTTACCCTCTGGTACTAGGACCTCAGGGCAGTTTTCTCTGATGATTTCCTAAAAGGTACTCTCCAGGCTCTTTTTTCATCATGACATTCAGGTAGACCAATAATTTTTAAATTGTCTGTCCTGGAATGATTTTCCTGGTCAGTTGTAATATACAAATGAGGTATTTTCTGTTTTCATTTTTTTTTTTGTTTCTGTTTGTTTCTGACTGATTCTTGCTCTCTCATAGAGTCATTAACTTCCATTTGCCTCATTCTAATTTTTAACAAATTGTTTTATTCTATTAGATTTTGTACCTCCTTCCCCATTTGGCCAATTGTATTTTTTAGGGATTTGTTTTTTCAGTGTACTTTTTTTCCAGTTGACCAATTGTATTTTTTAGGGACCTGTTTTCTTTACCGTATTTTTTCCAGTTGGCCAATCATATTTTTTATGGACTTGTTCTTAACAGTTAACTTTGGTCCTTCCTTTTCCAAGCTATTGACTCTCTCTCCCATAACTCTCATTTCTTTTCCCATTTTTTCTTCTACCTCTCATTTGACTTTTAAAATCCTTCTTGACCTGTTCTGAGAAGGCTTTTTGGGTTTCAGACCAGTTTATATTTACTTTTGAGGTTCCAGATGTGAGTTTGTTGACAATGTTGTCCTCTTCATAATTTCTGCCTTGATCTTCACTGTTCTCATAATATGAATCTATGGCATGTTTCTTTTTGTTCACATTGTTTGCTTATTTCATGGCCTTTAAAGAGATTGAGCTCTCTTGCTGGGGAGCAGAGGGCACTGACCTAAGCTTCTTGAGTTGGGACCCTAGGACTTGGTCACTGGCTTTGTGTACTGGGGTCTCAGATGTAGGCAGTTAGAGACTGTAGGGTTCCAGCAGCATACCTGGTGTTGGGCTGGAATCAGCAAGGCTGGAACTCAAGGGCAACTCTAGGTTGCCTGCTTTTCCTTTCCTTTTGCTTACTTCAGCTCCTTTCAGGTGGATTTTGCAGGGCATTTTTCTACCTGGGGCCTTTTGCAATGCTAATTTTCTTATTTTTGCTGAGGCACTGGGAGACCTGGTTGCTGTAGAATGCTGAGGCCCCTGGTGGTTTTCTGAGCTGGTTTTGACCAGTTCCCCAGCCTTCGCTGAGGTACTTGGGGGTCTAGATGTTGGTGTTTGCATACTCCACCACCTAGGTTTCACGATCTCCTGGTATGCTGAGGTGGGGCTTTCCACTGGCTTCCTGGGACACCTCCCATTCTGTACTCCTCCCCTTCCCCCAGGGCAAAAGGGGCCTTTCCCATTAATCCCTCAAGCTAACTGGGCTACTGGATTGCTGCACCCCATCTTTCTTCTGGTTCAGTTCTTCGAGATTTTTTCCTGACATGATATTTTCTGGGCTTTCAGAGGTGGATATAGGAGGGTAAGAGTGACTTACTTTTTACTTCTCTCTATGTTTTTCTGTAGATATTGTTGACTAACGTTTTTTAGCTGCTGCCCATGGAGCAACTTTTTTTTTTTTTACTTAGGCAATAGGAGTTAAGTGACTTGGCCAGGTCACACAGCTAGCAAGTGTTGTGTCTGAGGCCAGTTTTTAACTCAGGTCCTCCTGACTCCAAGGCCAGAGCTCTATCCACTGAGCCACTTAGCTGCACCATGGATCAACTTTTGATTCTACTCTTTTATGTCATCAGTTTCATCGGCTCCATTAGCAGATATATCATATGTGACATATCCAGTGTTGTATTCTCGTGATACTTTAATATTTTCTGAAGTGGTTTGCTTTTTCCAGAGGTATTTCTTTCGATTTAAAACATTTTATTCTATGTTCTGAGAACATTGATCATTTTTCTTCGTCCTATTTTTATGCATAATACCAATTTATTGATAGGTTTCTTGGAGTATACAAGCCTGGTATTCAATTCAAATTCTATAATCTTCTTTGATTTTTGACATCTCCAAAATGGGTCATCGGTTTTGCCACGGCAAACTAGGTACTACGCTACCTCTAAGCCTCATTGTCTCCTCAGACACTGCAGCTATTGTAGTCCAGTCCTTTATCACCTCAAGCCTCGACTAGTGTAATACTGCTGGGTGATCTGCCTGCTTGTCTATCCATGTCTACCCATGTCTATCCATTTTAAAGTCCATTTTCCATTCAGATGCCAAAATTATTTTCCTAAAGTGAAAGTGCAACCATATCAACAACACCCTCACCACACACACATGCATACTTAATAAACTCCAATGGCTCCCCATCAGTTCAAACATACAATCCTCTGTTTAGTGTTTAAAGCCCTTAATAGCCTAGCCACCCACCTTTCCAGTCTTTTTAAGACTCCATTAATTCCTTACTTCTGTGACAATGGCCTTATTTCATTTTCCTGAATGATCCTCTCCATCTCTTGGCTCTGGGCATTTTCTCTGGCTGTACTCTATGTCTGAAATATTCTCCTGCCTCATCTCCTCCTCTGGGCTGATCTGACCTCCTTCAAGTCACAACTAAAATTCCATCTCATACAATAATTATTTCACAACCTGTCTTCATATCAGTGCTTAGCCACAAGGAATTCTTATTTCTCCTATATATATAGCTTGGTTTTGCATAGACTTGTTTGTATGCTTTCTCCCTCTTTAGATTATATGTTCCTTGAGGTCAGGGACTATCTTTTCCATTTCTTTGTATATCTAGCACATATCAAAGTACTTAACATATAGCAGGCATTCAGCAAATGTTTATTTATTTATTAAGCTAGAACTGTCCACGTACATCAAGTAATTAATGAGTAGTTTTGTTATGGTGCCCCTTTTTTCTTGAAAGCTACCCTCACTGCTCTTTAGGAGTGATGATAATGTATTTAAGGCTACACAGAGCCATAATACCCTTAAACTATCTTCCTGTTAGTTTCTACATTATATATCCATTAGTCTTGAAATAATTATATTGGTATCATGTTTTAAATAAGTAGTTTTACTTATGCACCACAAATGTTCTAGTATTTTCACTATTTTTTATGTCATTTCTTTATGACAAATTCATTGGTATGACATTGAATAAAAAAAGGCTTTGCAATAATCAATACAGGTCATGGTAATATTATAGTGCTTCTGGATGACTTGTTTAGAAATATTGGATCATTAATTAATTTTTCTTTACACCTTTGGGGACACAGTGTTTCTCCTCTGTCAATGAAGGTGCATGTGCATTTTTAAATAGATGATTTGTGTGAAATGAGCTGAAAACAATTTGTATAAAATATAAAACCTATCACATTGGCCCATAGTTTGAAATTATTTATTCTCTTTTAGGAATATACATGATGCAGTCCTTTTTGTTACACTTGGATCCAAGTAGGGTCAGCGAGAAATCCTATTCTTCCCTTATTACTTTTGTGATTCATAGGAATGATGACATCCCATTGACTTGAACTATCCTGATCAACATTATCAGCAGAGGCCAACTATGGGAAGTTTCAGTTTTCCTGTCAGCCCTTCAAAGCTACTACAGTGATCTCAAGTCATGCAATGTCTTTACCATATATCACCTCATAAGATGCTGCCCACAACTTGATCTTCTGGATATGAACAATGCATTAGGCTTTGATGGTGTTACAGTCTTCTCTTCATCTTCCATCCCTTTCATTTTCTTATTTGCTTTCTTCACCTATCTATTTTCTTTATATTTGATGACAACCATATAGAAATAGTTGTAAGAAAAATCAGTCTCTTGTTATTGTCTTTAGGGTTTAATGTTTGACAGACTAATTACAAAAGAAAAGAAAATAATATTATTGTTTTTTGTTATAATAATATTTAAAAATAGTTGGTAAGTAGGCTTATGTAATCTAGGCTCATTGAAATCATCTTTGAGAGGACTCCACTAACTCACTGTCTGGCATGATACTTTGTAGTTGTTGGAGGTGGTTACGTTGGCTTGTTGCTGAATAGTTGTTACTGCTGTTGTTGTTGCTAGGGGGTGGGGTGGGCTTTAGAGGTTGGATTGGTGTTGGTGCCAGTTTGGCTCACAGTGAATATAAATAGCAATCATTTCTGTTTTGGCCAAAACCCCCAAGGTTCTTTCCCTCTCAAAAATTTTTTTTTGACTAGATTAAGAGGATGTTCTCTGCCTCATTTACTATGTACCCTTAGTCACTGAATGGGTGTTGCCTCATTCAAACTGAGATCTGTTAAAGACCTTAGCTTAAAAATACCAAGGTCTTCCACTGCATCAAGGGCTGTCTCCAGTCATTCTGATATATATCTGGCCACTGGAACCAGATGGCTCCAGAAGAGAAAGTGAGGCTGGTGACTTTACACAATTCTCTCTCACTTAAATCTGACTGAAATGCTATGACATCACCTCCCTGAGATCAAGGTCCTCTAACCCTAACCTTCAGGGTTTAATACAGCCATGGGGAACCTGCTGCCTCAAGGCCACAGGTGGCCCCCTAGGTCCTTAAAGGTGGCCCTTTGATTGATCCAAACTTCACAAAACAAATCTTCTTGATAAAATATGTTTTTTTTTTTCTGTAAAACTTGGACTCACTCAAAAGGTCACACCCAAGTACCTAGATGGCCACATGTGGCCTCTAGGCTGCACATTCCCCATCCCTGGTTGAGTTATTGTCATAATTTCTAAGTCTGGATTTTCTAGGTTAGAAAAGAATGACAAGATACAAGGTAAATTTTTTATCTAATGTCAGATTGTTATTTAGTGGCAGTGGCAGGGGAATATTTCTTATCTTTAAAGATACTGAGAACCCTCAGAATCCTTTTTCCTCCCTTGAAATCTTTTAAAAAGTAGACAGAAAACCATTGGCCTTACTTATGAGGGGTGGCGTGATACAGTGCATTGTATTTGAGAGACTATGACAAACACTGAACCTGTAGTTTCCTTACCGTAGGGAACTCCGAGTGGAGGGAGTGTTCTCTACTGATTTGGGAGAGAAACTCCTTTGCAGTTTATAATGTTGGATAGTTCTCTACAACTCAGATCTCCTCCAAGCTTCAAGTCCAACTCTTTCCTTGATATATTTCAATGTCTCAAACCCATACCAAGTGCATGACAATAGGCAAGTTACTTAACTGTAAGTCTCCTTTTCATAATATGAACAAAAATGGTTATATTAATATTTACTAATATCATAGAGTCTCGGGGGGGGGGGTTGGGGAGATGGCGTAAGCCCTAAGGTGCTGAATGAATGTGAATTAACGTTATTTTTTGAGTCAGGGATAAGTTGATTCCTTGAGAACTTTTCCTAGCTCCATGATTTTTTTCTACCATGATTTTACTCACTAAAAGTGCTATTAGGTAGCAAAGAAGTGAATGAAATGAGGGGAAAAAATGTGGAGATGTATGGGAAATGCATAGCCAGGATATAGATAATTCAATTCTAAATAATTAATAGTTTTCACTTTCATAATCTATTCCAAGAATCACTTTGGACAAAAAGTCAAAAGAATGAATCAATGACACAAATACATTGCTAGGAATCACTTAGCTCAAGACTACATCTGCTTTTGTCATGCCATTACTATTTTTGGCTTCTTGTTCTTGAATCATTTAGTCATTTCCCACTGTTTCTGATTCCATATGGGGTTTTCTTGGCAAAAATACTGGAGCAGTTCACCATTTCCTTCTCCAGTGGATTAAGGCAAACAAAGATAAAGTGACTTGTCCAGGGTCACACAGCTAGTGAGTGTCTGAGGCCAGGTTTAAACTCAGGTCTTCCTGTCTACAGGTCCAGTGCTCTATCCATTAAGCCACAGCTGCCTCACTATTTTTGGCAATATATGTTTAAAATAAAAGAACTATATTTGGACTGTCAGTTAAGATGTGTACTAGAGGATAGGGATGATGATGATAATAGTGATACAGACTCAGCCTATTTCTTTGGTATAAGGAACTCACAAATGAGGAAATGTCCTCTACTAATGCAAGTGAACACTTCCATAACTTAAGGCCTTAAAGAGTAGCCTGAAACATGCAAAGGCTAAGTGACTTGCCTACATTTATTCAGCAATGATGTCTCAGTGATGTAACTTGAATCTAGGTATTCCTGATCTGAAGCCAGCTCTATCAATTATCATGCTAGTTCTCATACTAACAACCAATTTATATCATACTTTAACATTTCCAAATGTTTTTGTATGGATGGTGTTCTTACCACAGCAAGGCTGAAGGGAGACAAATTGCTAAAAAAATAAGATCCCTATGGATGAAGGGACATACCTTGCTTCACATGACCCCCAATTAATTCTGATTGTGACTAGGTCTTCTTCTGCAGCTGGGAGCTGGATCTTCTATGACTAGATTCTGAATTGTATAATCCTGCAGAGAATACATTTTTGCAGAAAACTGAGGCCCATCTTAGATTTGATGATGTGTTTTTTTGGTCTTTCCCTGACCAAGAGTATGGATGGAAGGTTTCACTAAACAGCTTTCTTAACTTTAAGCTCAGCATTATCTTCAACTGCCTTACATTTTCTCCATACTCATTTTATAGATGAAAAATAAATGTAACATACAAATGATAATAATGATGACAACAATGACAACAATAACAACTCACATTTATATAGCACTTACTGTGTGCCAGGCTCCGTGCTAGGTAATTTACAAATATTATCATATTTGGTCCTCACAACAATCCCAGGAGGTAGATGTTATTATTATCCTCACTTTATAGATTAGCAAACAAAAGTCAAGGGACTTGTGCAACATCACGTGGCTAGTGTTTGAGGACAGATTTGAACTCACTTGTTCTGACTCCAGGCCCAACACTCAATCATCTGTGCCACCTAAATGCCCCAATGTTTTGCATAGTCAAACAAAACAAGTTCCTACATTGTAAATTGCCAAAAAAAAAAAATACATGTCTCCATCTGCATAGTAAGTCCATCCCTTCACTGTCAAGTGGTAGGTAGAATTCTTTATCATCTGCCCTATGGAGACATGGTTAATCATTATGCTGACCAGAATTTTAAAATCTTTATTATTCATTTTTGCAATCTTATTTTTATTGCATCAATTGTCAGTTTCTTTTGTTCGCTGTATTATTTCACATGCATCTTCGGAGATTTCTCTGAAGCCAACCTCTTTAAAATGTTTAATTCCACAGTAATATTCTATTACTTTCATTTGCTGTATTTTGTTGTCCATTTACCAGTTGCTAGAGTCCCTATAGTTGAGGAAGACCTTAAGATGGAGAAGTCTATGGGTATAGAAATGGCTCCCTCAAAAGTCAAGAAGTTCCTGGTTACTGCAATTATTTAAGCAGAGGTTGGAAAGTCTATCCTGCTGCAGAGATGTGCATCACACAAGGAGGCAAACTAGATGACCTTTGAGCTACTTAATTTTAGAATCATGTTATTCTACTTACACAAATATACAGAATGACATTATGTGCAATCACAATCTACAAAGCCTATAGAGGGAGAGGGAAATTCCGGGGGGGGGCGGGAATCTAGCTTAAGGATACTATCAAGGTCAGCAAATTTAGTCAACAGATGCAAATTCTCATTATCTCATTGGCAATATTTCAATATTGCTTAACCTGCTATTCCTTTCCCATCCTTTTTATCCTTATTATCTTTAAGTAGTCTGCTCATCACCTACTGGGTTCAATTCTGTTGATTTGAAGTTTCACCTATGAATAGTAAGTTCCAAGAAAATATTCAGTTGGTTAATTGTGAGTTCCAGTCACTTTAGTGAGTATTATCTCATTGACAATGTTAGGTAAGAGAGCTAGCTAGGTTGGCTAGGTGTCCTACACCCAAGAGTATACCCGTTAACAATCTGCACAATGTGAATGAAATTCTACCACTCAAGCGGAATTTGTTTGTGTTCAGACAATTCATATTGAGGTCTTTGATAAGACATCCAACTCCTTGATAAGACATTTCACATTATTCTCCCTTGTGGCCAGACTGGTCTTTTTTCAGGTGCCAACTCTCTGCTTTTGCATGGGCCATCTGACATTGCTGGCATTTTCTTCTTTTTCACTTCCATCCCTTGGTGTCTCCAGGTCTTATTCAAGCCTCAGATCAAATGCCACTTCCTATTGTGCAAGGGGTCCTTAATGATGCTGCCAGTTGCTGGCATTTCCCTGCTCATTATTTGGAACTGAATTCATATATATTTTTCAGGCACTAATTGGTGTGCGTGTCACATCTCTCCAGTAGAGGACAGAGATTTTTATTTCATTTCTCTTTCAATCTAAAATAACTAGTAAAGTGTATGGAACATAGTAGGCTCTTTCTAAATAATTGTCTATTGTGAATTGAATAACTTTCTATCAGATTCAATCGCATTGGATTGAACTGACACACCTGCACCCCTAAGCTGGTATGGGGAGGTAAACTATGAATATATGGGCCCATATCTCTCTTCTCTTTCCTGGCCAAACATTCATATGAGTAGTCTATATGAGATGCTTACAGTCTTCTCCTGCCAAATTAATATAATAACAACAGCAAGAACATAACTAGCACCAGCATGGTGCTTATGAAAGGCCTTGTGAACATGATCACATTTTACCCTCACCACAAACCCGGGTTATGATTATCCCTAGGCTATTATTATCCCAGGTTTACAGATAATAAGAATAAGCCTGGTAGGTGGCTTTTCACCCCTTTGTTCTGCTGAACTCTTTTTAAAGTCAATGTTGATGTCCTGCTCCAGCACTCAACCCGCTCTTCTTAATACTTCTTCTCCTTGACCTCCTTGAACCGTATGACTTGCTTGACCATAAGCTCTTTTGAAAAATCTCTACTCCTTTCAATTATGCGATACTCTTTTCCTGGCTCTTGTTTACTTATAATTTGGCTCCCACTTGCCTTTCATTTGATGATTCGATGTTCTGGTTAAGTAGTTTCAGTCACATCCAACTCTTCATGACCCCATTTGGAGTTTTCTAGGCAAAGATACTGGAGTGGTTTATCATTTCCTTCTCCTGTTCATTTGCAGATGAGGAAAATGTGGCAAACATGATTGAGTGACTTGCCCAGGGTTACAGAACTAGTGAATATCTGAGGTCACATTTGAACTCTGGTCTTCCTGAGTTCTACTCCTGGTGTTCTATCCACTGTTGCACCTAGCTGCCCCTGATGACTCATTACATCCTAATATATTCTGAATACCAGCCCAATTGACCTCTTTGCTATCTAGCCTGTTTGTTTTTTTTTTTTTAACCTATGGCCTACATACCTTTACACAAAAGTCACTTTTCTTTTCCTGCTCTTGCCTAGAAAGCTCTTCTCTACCTTTTAGAAACTCTATCTCACTTCTCACCTGATCTCCCATGGCACCTTTTACAAGAATCTTTCCTTGATTTCCCTAGGTATTTATGCTTCTTTCTTCTCATCAAATTGTGCTTTTTTCATTTTCCATGCACTTTTCTATTTATCTGTGCTTTTTCCCTCCCCCTTCCAATACAAACTCTTAGAGGCCAGGGCCTGTTTCATTGTTGGCTTTGGATCATTAGACTTTGACAATAAGGACACAATATTTCATATTTAAATTATTTTAAAATTGGATGAATACAAATATCAATTAATTCTATCAATTTAATCCTTGACACATATATATTTTAGTCTTGAAGACTTCAATTCATAGTACACTCACCCTCATCTTAATAACTAATCAATCATTAAGTCATTCCAATGCTTTCTTTCTGACATTTTTCTTTGTTTTTTCTTTCCACGGCCACTAATTTAATTCATGGCTTCTCATCTCTGGATTCTGCTGCTGGAATAGATGCCTACCTAAGTTCCTTGTCTCAAACCACTCTTCCTTCCAATGAAGCCTGCATTTTATGACCAGATTAATTTTCCTCAAATGCTATTTGGATTCCAATTCTTAATTGACTACCTATTGCTGAGCTTGACCTGCACACCTCTTCAGCATTTTTTATTATGAAGGAGAATGGGCACCTGAAGACATGGTGTTTTCCCTTCAATGTAGTTCTTCTAATTTGATGGAGATGTTATGGATGAAACTTTTTGTTGGAAAAAGGATAGAATAGATAGCATCTTATGCTACTCTCAGCAGTTAGATTCTGTTATTTTCTGTCATTCTATGACTTCAGAATATATGTGGTTACATTGGTATGGGTAGCACTAATACTAGGTGTCAAAGAGAATAGAGTACCTTGCCAGTAGCCAGGATAATTCAAGTTCAAATACAGCCTCTGACACTTACTAGCTGTGTGACCTTTATCAAAACATTTGACCTCTAACTCAGTTTCTTCATCTGTGAAATGGACATTTAAATAATCACTGCCTCCCAGGAGCATCAAATAAGATAATATTTACAAAGCATTTAGCACAGGGTTTAGTACATAGGAAACACTATATAAATGTTAGGTATTATCATTTTAACTATTATGACAACTCCTTATTTAATATCTGGCTATGGAAAAGCTGGACAACTCTATGCTTGAAGACTGAACTCAATTTGAAGATTGATTCAGAACTGGTTAAAAAGAATGGTAGAGATTATAATCATTAGTGGCATGTAACAACATGAATGGAAATACTCAATGGAGTGCACAGATACATGATTAGTCCTAAGTTATTATCAGGTTTTTTTTTTTTTCATCAGTGACATGTTATATTATGGAGAGAGTTCTTGACATATTTAGGGATGAGAAAGAGATAGAGTTGGATAGATATAGTAGTTACTACTGTGAGTGATAGATTCAGGATCCAGAAATATTTTGAAATGGTAGATTATTGGGTCTAATATTTATAAAGAATAAAGACATTTTATAGATATATATGTAAATTCTTTCATTTGGATTCAGAGAAAGTATTTCATAAGGGAATGATGGGAGAAACATGGCTAGTCAGGACAAGATTTAGGGATTTTAATAGATCTCAATCTCAATAAGAATCAACAGGTAATAGAAGCCAAAAAAAAAAAAGAGAGAGAGGTAAAAGAAAAAGGTACAATAATCTTGAGCTACACTAAAAAGGCCCAAATTACAAGAATGAGGATGGGATCTCTCTCCATTGGTTAGGAATCACCTGGTGTTCTGTTTGCTTCTGCCAATCACAACTTAGGAAGGATATGGATAACTTCTAGAATGTGCAGGTGAAAGTAGTTAGGATGGTGAAGCTTCCTAATTCCCCACCACATGAGAAGTTGAATAAAAAAAGGGATCTTTAATTTGAAAGAAGTCAGCTGGGGGCAAGGGGGGCCAGAATTGTCTTCAACCACTTGAAAGTCCATCACATCTAAGAAGGATAATATTTGTTCTGTCAGAAGCAGGAGCTGTGGGTTCAAGTTTCTTATTGGGCAAGTTTGGACTTCGTATCAGTTAATACTGAAGAAGCCTCTTGATGAGAGTGAAAGAAGAGGGTGGAAAAGCTGGCCTGAAGCTTAACATCACAATAAGTAAGGCCTTTGAAACTGGTCCTATGTCTTTCTGGAAAATAGAGGGAGAAAAAAATAGAAGCAGTGACAAATTGTATATTCTTGGGCTCCAAGATCCCTGCAGACAGTGACTGTAGCTATGAAATTAAGACACGTGCTCCTTGAAAGGAAAGCTAGGGCAAATCTGCTCAGTATACTAAAAACAAAGACATCACTTTGTTGACAAACGTCTGAATACTCAAACCTATGCTTTATTTTGTTTCACATTTTGTTTTTTCCCCAATACTAATGTATGGCTGTAAGAGTTGGACTACAAGGAAAACTGAACACCCTAGTATGGACACTTTCAAATTGTGGTGCTGAAGACTATTTTTGAGAGTCCCTTGGACAGCAAATAAGTCAATACTTAAAGAAATTAATTCAGGCTATTCACTAGAGGGTCAAATACTGAAGCTGAAGTTTAAATGTTTTGACCATGTATTGAGAAGACAGGACACATTGGAAAAGACCCTGATGTTGGGGAAAATTGAAGGCTAAAGGGGATGGCAGAGGATGAAATGGATAGATAGTATCATAAGAAAAACAAAATCAAACTAGGACAAATTTAGAGAAATAGTGGAAGATAAAAGGGCCTAGTGTACTATGGTACATGGTATCAGGAAGAGTCAGACGTGATCGAAAAACTGAACAAGAACAAAAGATTAGTACATTTTCCTAACAATTCAAGCTATCCCAAAGTGGATTGCAATTGTTCTGCTTGGCTTTTGAGAGCAAAGTCAGTGGCAATGAGTAGAAATTAAAAAAGAAAAAAAAATAAATATTTCAGCTTATGACAAGGAACCTTTTCTCAATAATTGGAGACACCCAAAATGGAATGGCCTTAGTCAGGAAGCATTTATTCACATTTCTTGAATATCTTTAGGCCAAGGTTAGATGTCAACTTTGAGGCATGATACAGTGGACATACACACAGAAGACTTGAGTTGGACTCAATATCTTTTTCAGAATCTTATGCCTCTGTGCTTCTGGGAGTCTATGAATGTGATGAGTAGATGCTTTTCATTGGTCACTTTGTAGCTCTCACCGTTATAACTGATAGTCTTCTGCTAATAAGACTCCTTGAACCTGGCCAGGCCCATATCCAAAACCAACCACCAACTGACACCCAAAATAGAGGGAAGATTTTAGTGGGTCTTGTACTTAGGCCTTTCGAGCTAGGGAATATCTAACAGAATTCTAACTCAGATCCTGTCATCTTGCAGATAATATGGTATTTGGAGTAGGACTTTAGGCAAAGGGCCAGATCGAAATAACTTCCTAGGTATAAGCTGATCTTTGTCTTTTTAGACAAAACAATCTAGCTTGAAATGGCTTTTCAATTTCCTTCTAAAATGTCAGCTCTCTTGGAGCAGGGCTTGTCATATGATGGAGGAAAATAAATGGTGAGGAAAGGACATTAATGAAGCAAATGTATTCTCTCTCTAGTCCCTCAGAAGACTTGTAATACCATAGGATATTGGACACCAGATGAGAGGAGAAAGGTCATAAGCCACGTAGATGAAGATGAAAGGGCTTTAGAAGTCATCTAATTTAAGCCCCCTATTTTACCAAAGAAGGGAAAGAAGGTCCAGAAGAGGTAAGATTCCCTGAAGATCACAGAGTAAATAAGGGGCAGATCCAGGATTTACAGCAGGGAACGTTGGCTCAATATCAGAGTCCCTCAGGAAAAAGAAAAGAAAACAACAACCACCATCACCACTTTCCACCTATGACTTGTGATCTTTCTTGGGAGAAGCTACTTCCCTGCATTTTATTATTGGCTAGCCATTTTGGAAATTAAGAAATGTTACTTGGTACCGTTGGGCCTCAGTACCCTCGGACCTCAGTACCCTCAAATACATGACATTGTGGATGGACTAGATGATGTCTAGAATCTTTCCCAGTTCTGAAATTGTGATTCTATTACTATATCCTTTTCCACCTTATTCTATGACTGAGCATTCTATTCTTTTTTTTTTTTATCATTTTTATGCAATTGGGGTTAAGTGACTTGCCCAGGGTCACACAGCTAGTAACTGTCTAGTGTTTGGTCTGAGGCTGGACTTGAAATCACGTCCTCCCGACTTCAGGGCCAGTGCTCTATCTACTGCACCACCTATCTGTCCCTAAGCATTCCATTCTTTCAGAAAGAATTTGGTGACTGTCATGAAGATTCCTAAAGCATTTTGGAATGATGGACATAATTTGTGATACTATTCCAATGTTTCTTAAAGGTGCAGATAATATTTTTCATGGAGTTTGGAAGACACGAGTTCAAGTCTTGCCTCAGCTATTTATTGTGTTATCTTGATATAGTCATTTGTCTCTGCCTCAGCTTCCTAATCTGTAAAATCAATCAACAAGAATTTATTTAGTACCGTGTGCCAGGCATGTGGATGTAAGTATGAAAAAAAATTGCCTATTTGAAAAGAGCAATTTAAGGTTTGCAAAACACTTTCTTCATCATATTTAATCTTTGCAAAAACTCTATGAATTATTATATTATCCTCATTTCATAGATGAAGAAATTATGACTTCTTATAGAGGTACAGTAACTTGGCAAGGGTCATGCATCTTGTAAATGTCTGAGGAGGGCTTTGAAGTCAGGGTTCCCTGACTCTAGACCTAGCCCTCTATACATGGATCTAATTTAAAGTCTAATGGAGCTGAAAAGTACATTAAAAAGAAAAACATAAACAAGTTGGTAAGTATATTCATATGGAAATATTTAAATTTTGGAGAGAGAATAGTAGTAGTAGTTGGAAGGGGAGGTCAGAAAAGGCTTCATGCAGAATATGTTGCCTCCATTACATTTTTTAGGCAATTGACGTTAGGTGGATTGATCAGGGTCATATAGCTAGTAAGCTGAAGGTGGATTTGAACACAGGTCTTCCTGACTCCAGAGTTGGTACTCTACCCACCATACCACCTAATGATTGCCTACATTGCATCTTTTTTTTTTCCCATTTAGCATTATATTTTTCTACAATCACATGGAATTTTCTCAATATTCATTTTTAAAAATGAGTTCCAAATTATTTCCCTTCCTACATACCCCCTTCATTGAGAAGAAAAGCAATCTCTCTTAGGCTACATGTAGTGATGTAAAACATATTCTTTATTAGTCATGTTGTAAAAGAAAACATAGATCAAAAATTAAAACCTAAGAAAAATATATTTTTTTAAAAAAGCATGCATTGATGTGTACTCAGATTCCCTTAGTTCTCTCTCTGGGGATGGACATCATTTTTCATCACAAATCCTTTGGAATTATCTCGGCTCATTGTATTGCTGAGAATAGCTAATCATCCCACAATATTGTTGTTACCGTGCACAGTGTTTCCCCGGTCTACTCATTTCACTTTGCATCAATTTGTGCAAGTCTTTCCATGTTTTTCCAAGAGAATTTAGCTTATCATTTCTCATAGTACAACAAAATTCCATCACAGTCATATGCCATAAATTGTTAAGCCATTCCCTAATTGGTGGGAATTCAATCAACTTCCAACTCTTTTCTTCCAGAAAGGAGCTCCTATGAATGTTAGAGCATAGTTCCAAATTGCCCTGCATAATGGTTCAATCAATTCACAACTCCACCAACAATGCATTAGTGTCTCAATTTTCTCATACCCCCTCAAACATTTTTTCATTTTCCTTTTCTGTTCTATTAGCCAGTCCAATAGGTGTGAGGTAGTACCATAGAATCATTTTAATGTGCTTTTCTCCAATCAATAGCAATTTCTATTTTTTTTATATGGCTATTGATAGCTTTGATTACTTCATCAGAAAACTGACCATTTATATATTTTGGTCATTTGCCATTTAGAGAATGACTCTTTTTATAGATTTGACTCTTTGCTATATAGTTGAAAGATGAGACCTTTATCAGGTAAACTTGCTTTGAAAAGAACTTTTTTATATGTTTATGATTGCTAGCTCTATTTCCCTCCACCTAATTTCCCCATTTATGCTATACTCTCTCCTTTCACCCTATCCTACCTCAAAACTTTTTTGTTGCTTCTAACCACCCCCTGTCCCAATCCACCTTCTGTTCTATGAGACCCTTATGCCCACTTCTTTTATTCCCTTCCTCTCCTACTTTGCTATAGGACAAGATAGATTTCTATACCCAATTGAGTGTGTATATTATTCACTCTTTGAGCCAATTCTGATGAATAACATTCAAGCATTCCCTGCCACCTCTACTATCTTCTTCTCCACTACCTTCCTCTTTTATGTGAAATAATTTACCACATTCTATGTCTCCCTTTTCCTTTCTCCCACAGCATTCTTTCTCACCCCTTATTTTTATTTTTTTTAGATATCCCATTATATTCGACTCACACCTGTGCCCTTTGTCTATAGGTATTGTTTCTAACTGCCCTAATGAGAAAGTTCTTATGAATTACAAGTGTCATCTTCCCATGCAAGAATGTAAAAAGGTTAACCTTATTAAGTCCCTTATGATTTACCTTTCCTGTTTACCTTTTTATGCTTATTTTGAATCTTTCATTTGAAAGTTAAGTTTTGCATTTAGCTCTCTTTTTTTATCAAGAAGGCTAGAAAATCCTGGATTTCATTGAATACCCATTTTTTTTTACCTGATTGATTATACTCAGCTTTGCTGGGTAGGTGATTCTTGGTTTTAGTCCTGGCTCCTTTGCCCTCTAGAAAATCATATTCTAATCCCCAGTCATTTGAAGTAGAAGCTGCTAAATCTTGTGTTATCCCGATTGTGGCTCCATGATACTTGAGGTTTTTTTTTTCTTTCTGGATTTTTGTGCTTGCAATATTTTCTCCTTGACCTGGGACCTCTGGAAATTGGCTGTTACTTGCTTTCATTTTTATCATCTCTTTCAGGAGGTGATTAATGGATTATTTCCATTTCTATTTTACCCTCTAGTTCTAGAATACCAGGGCAGTTTTCCTTGACAATTTCTTGAAAGATTCTATCCAGGCTCTTTTTTGTAATTTTTTTTTTTCATAGGAAGTTCAATAGTTTTTATAATATCTCTCCTGGACATATTTTTGAGGTCAGTTATTTTTCCTAATGATATATTTTACATTGTCTTTTATTTTATAATTCTTTTAGTTTTGTATTACTGTTTCTTGATGTCTCAATTATTAGCTTCAACTTGCTCAATTCTAATTTTAAAGGACTGATTTTCTTCATTGTGGTTTTGTACCTCCTTTACTATGTTCCCAATACTGTTTTTTTAATGGGTTCTTTTCTGAATTTGTGTCTTTTTTCTCATTTGGTCTATTCTGCTTTTTAAAACATTATTCTCCTCATTGGCTTTTTTATGCCTTTTTTTTTTACACCATTTGGCCTAGTCTAGTTTTTTTAAGGTGTTATTTTAAAATTATTGTTCATGTCTTTTACCAAGCTGTTGACTCTTTTTTCATGATTTTCTTGCATCACTCTCATTTTTCTTCCCAATTTTTACCTGTTCCTCTCTAACTTGATTTTTATAATCCTTTTGGAGCTCCTCTGTGGCCTGAGACTAATTCATATTTATCTTTTTTGCTTTAGATATAGGGATTTTGCCTTTGCTGCCTTCTTCTGAGTGTTTGATTTGGTCTTGTCACTCTACTGACTTTCTATAGCCTTTTTTTTCTGTTTGCTCATTTTTCCAACCTATTTCTTGACTTTTAACTCTTTGCTAGAATGGGGCTCTGTTTCCAGGGTGGAGGATGCACTGTCCCAAGGTTGGTGGGTTTTGTGCAGCTGTTTTCAGAGATATTTCTAGGAACCTGTTAGTTTTCAGTTCTTACAAGGTAGTATGAACTAAGGAGAGGTGTTCACTAGTCTCCTGACATGTGTTCTTGTCTGAATGACCACAAGCACTCTTTTCTGCCCTAGGACTAAGAGGAGAGGCTTCACTGTGGCCACAAGTTCTGCTATGCTAATACTCCTTGCCCTAGAACTACCACCCAGATCTGCAACCCAAATCCAAGTATGGGCATAGCAATGAATCCCTGCCCCCAGTGTCAAAGAGACCCCTGTAATCTCCTTCTGACCAGTTTTTTGACCCCCTTAGTACCTGTGTGCTGAGAGTTCTGGAAATTCTGTTGTCAATTCAGTGTCTCCCAAGTCCTGGTTTGCTGGGGCTGTGTGGGAGTGGCCTGCACTGGACTGTGCTCCACTCTTACCCAGGTACAGACCTTTCCTACCTACATTCTGATTTGCCTTTGGCAGGAAAATTGGTCTACCCCATCCTTTTGTGGATTCTATCACACCAGGAATTGTTTTATGCCATCATTTCAAGGTCTTTGGAGGGTTTGCGGGGAGAGCTCAGGTGAGTCCCTGCCTTTTCTCTGCCATCCTGGATCTATCCATTGCATCTTAAAGTAAGAGGTTATTCTCCTCTGAGGTAGGGGCAGATAATAACTACCTGATAAGAGTACAGAGATGATCAAATAAGATAACATATCTAAAGCATTCTATATTTTTAAATTTATAAATATATATATGTGCATGTGCACATACATATGTACGCGCATGTGTGCATGTGCTTATTACTCCATAATATATTCTAGGAAGGACAATTAAAATACCACTACCAATGATAGTAGTAAGACTCCAAAAGTAATAAGGCTCCAGGACAATAGCCACTTAAATATGGACTATTTCATTACCATGTCCATTTTGGCAAGTGGAAGGGAAGGTGAATTTTGGGGATAAATGCTTATGAATGACAACAGCAACAAAAGCAATATAAACTTGTAAGATGTTTTTAAATATGCAGTAATCAAGAAGGTATTTGAGCTCAAAAGACAAACGTTTGGATCTAACCCTCAAATGAGCCACCCTACTCATTACTTCCCAGAACATACCCATAAGCATTTTCAGCCCATCACAAACAGAAATAGCTGCCCCAGACCCCTTCAAGATAGAGCCGATAATGAAAATATTCCAGGCCTATAAGTAGAGGAAATTTGATAGGCAAGGTTAGAATACCGAACTTATATTAGTGAGAAAAGCTTTCAGTATTTATGATTTGTAAATTTAACTTTGTTTAAAGTGGGGCAAGAGGATTCATAGGTGTTTTCATGCTCTAGGAAATGTTTAGTCAGTCCGGTAGGATTTTTTTTTTTACTGCCTTACATTAAAACTTGGAAGTTTAACTGGCCACATTCTGCCTCGAATGCAAAGCATGCTATTTGGCACCGCCTGTCTTCTGAACATCTCTAGGACAAGAGATGAAAGAGATAGTTAAAGAAACCTTGTATTTTAATGGGGCTGGTGACAGGAAAGAGAAATACAATATTCATCAAAGACCTTTGCAGGACAAAGTTCAAAGTGAAAATTCCAAAGAATTGCGTATATTGTTTTTTAAGTAGTCTCTCACAATTAAGAACAAAATATCATGTACATGTATAGGCATATAGAATCATAGGTATACACACACACACATATATGTGTATATATGTATGTATGTATAATATATGTGTGTGTATATATATATGTATATATATATATATATATATATATATATATATATATATGTTTAGGTTCATTATTGTAACACAGATAGGTTTTAATGCTCTCTGTATAGGTAGATGAATGTAGAAACCTTAATACATTGCTTTCATGCTGTGAAAGTTCATTCATTTTATATATATTCATTATTTATTCATTGCCTACTATGTGTTACATGTAGAAAAAAAAACAATCAAATTCTGTATTTAACATTTTCATTCTTCTCTCTGATCCACCATCCACAGATGAATCTTTTCTGAAAGTGCCAGGAGCTATACTCAGGGTAAGATTGCCTACTCTCAGGTTGGCCTTGGGTGACTCACTTAATCTCTTAGGGCCTGTTCCTTAAAAATGTTAAATATTTTAGACACTAAAAAACCTTGATAGTTCAATTCAGTTCAAAATTGATATCTGGATATGATTTAAAATCAAATGAAACCTGTGGAAATCATTTTTATCATTACAATTAAAACTGACATAAATGATCTCTTGAATAATCCTTTGAAGTATGTGCTATAGATATTATCTCCATTTTGCAGAAAGATTTAAATTTAGTCATTTTCCCACAACGATTTAAACGGTGAGATTCAAAGCTAGACTCAATCAAAGCTAGTGCTAAGAGAATATTCCACCAAATACATCATAAAAGTTATTTCAAAATGTATTTTAAATATTAATCATAACACATTTATTTATTAAGCAGTTTCTATTTACCAAGAACTGTGCTAAGCACTGGTGAGGCAAAGAAAAGCATGCCAAAGAAACCAAAACAGCTCATGATTCAAAAAAGCTTATATGTAAATGGGTAAAGTTTTCATTTAGCCAATGGCAAATATGAAATGTCATTTGAGTTGATGTATACTCCCAAGGATTGTGTGGCTATTGCATAAACTTGTTTCAAAGCCTCATTGTCTTCTCCCTCACATTTTCTTTACCATCATCATGTACTTCTCTGTCCATGAAAAGGAAGATCCTGTTTCACTATTAACAAGCAATGTAACTGGGGATTTTTTTTTCTTTCAAACACTTGGGATTGATTGTGCACATATTGACAATGCATACTTGTTCAAGTAGTTCCTCAAGGAGCAAAGGAAAGTCTATTATGACAGAACTTGTCAGAGTTCTGGAACAGAGCCAAGACCTCTGACCCCATTGGAGATAGAAATAACTTATCATGGCACTTAGCTGTCATATAACACAGAAGAAATCACAGATGATCATCTTTGTCTCCTCTTAACAATCTGAGTGTAATTTTGTCAGGGCTCTGGCCAACTGGAACATTTGAGTGAATAATGCTCAAATATCCAACGACACATTAAAGGTAATTTTAACAAATGATCAAAAATGCAATAGAAATAAGATAAACTTTCCCTAAATTGCTTACAAACATTATGTATATATTATGGTCCGACTTATTCATCCTTGAATATTGTTGTCTTTTTATTTACACAATAATAAACTTTTTCAATGGATGAAAACTGTCATTCATATAACTTTCCTTTTCTACGCCCAAAACAGGTATTTTAGCTTATTAAAAAAACTTCGGGTAGGAAATTAGTATTTGGTGATGATATTTAATTTATCTCCATAGATTATAGATTTGATTTTTAATAGAGTTCTGACTATCTTTTATTGTTTTTGTTGTTGTTGGTTCAAGTGAGTTAGGATTATACACAGAAGAAAAGAAAAGGTCTTTGGTAAAGTTAAAGGACTGGCAAATAAAGAGCTGGTGAAATGAGTTCCATGTGGGCCCTTCTATAAGGGCAAAATAATATGTACTTGTTTAAAAACAGTTCTTAAAACATCAGCAAAGGAACAAACAAAGGAAAAAAACTCTTACCTTAGGGACCTGAAAGTCTAATGGCAGAGATACAACTCAAACACGAAGTACAAAAGATGAGAAATCAGAGACAAAAACAAATAGAACTAATTGAAGGGGAGCCTTATAAAAAGTTCATGTAGAAGGTGGGGTATTAAGGCAAAGAAGGCAGGTGTTCAAGATAGAAAATGAGAGTATTGCAGACATCAAAAATTTGGATATGGGGAATGCCATGTAAAGGAACAGGAAGGAGGTCAGTCAGTGCCACTAAATCAGAAATGACACGAGAGTGTCAATTTATAAAGTTTAAAGAATCTGGAAAAATAGGAAAGAATCAGGTGTGAGGGCTCTCAAAGGTATTCCTCATCCACTTTGATTTGTGTGACCGTGGGCAAGACAGTTAACTTTTCTTAGCCGTGTCCATAAAATGGTGATAATGATAATACACATCTCATGCAGTACAAAATATTTAACAATCAAGTGAGCATACACATGCATAATATATGTGTATAAAATTATATACTTATACATACTCTCACATGTGCATAGCAATGCATCATGTGCATCTAAAGGTAGTCATCTCTGGAGTGGGAGGGAGAAAGAAAAAAAGAAATTTATATGATAATTTTATTATATAGTGAAAAGGAATAGCAAATCATACATAGATTTGCAGTTTCATGTGCAATCATCTTTTAAGTATACTTTGTTATGGAAATACTTGTTTTATTTCATAAATTAAAAATAAAATAAATTTTTTAAAAAGATATGCATTTTTAAAACAGTCCTGACATCAAGAATCTTTCATTTTATGTGATAATATGTTTACAGAGATAAATATAATCAGAGGTGGGTTATGAAGGGCCCAAGGGAGAGATCAAAAGTTT
This sequence comes from Phascolarctos cinereus, assembly GCF_003287225.1. Classification (NCBI taxonomy): domain Eukaryota; kingdom Metazoa; phylum Chordata; class Mammalia; order Diprotodontia; family Phascolarctidae; genus Phascolarctos; species Phascolarctos cinereus. Next base: position 474,698,577 of record NW_027555958.1, on the reverse strand, counting down.
CTACGAAGGTGTGGGATGGTAGCGAGTGTTGTCAAGAATGATAGGGGGTAGTCCCTGAGATGAGACTAGAGAAAATAAGGATTTTAGAAGTTTAAGACGGGAATGGTATGCATTCCAGCCAGGAGGCATATCTTAAGCAGATGTAATTAGGTAATAGACAGAATGTACATTATTTGGATTGTAAAGTCTAGTGTGTGGAGGGGCCCAACAGGAATGGGGAATCACAAGCAGAAAATAACTAGAAGGAGCCATCAGTCCTTTCTTTAAGGCCATTAAGGAGAGATTGCCTACTACCTCCCTAAAGCAGCACCTTCTACTTTTAGATATTACTAGTGTTTAGGTATTCTTTTGCACTAAATCTTTAAAAATATAATCACTTAACAATGAATGGCATGTAATGAATCTCATGTTGAATTTAGCCTTTTTTGGAATAATTATTTCGGGAGAGATACAGAGAAAATTTCTTAGTGAGCCCAAATCCATTAGAATTAAAGCATGCTAATTTAAAAGATTCTTAAAATTTTGATTTATATTTAGCAATACATATATATATATATATATACACACACACATACATATACATATATTCTCACTCTTATTAGCAATAAGGAAATTATACACACACATGATTGTATATATTATGTATATATATACAGTAATATACAATATATATTATACATACACAAATATGTATTATATACATACATGTGTATATACAACATACCTATATATATGATGTCTATCTAATGATTGGGGAATGGCTGAATATATTATTTTATTAGTGAAAAAGAATACAACGTGTCCATAGATGTCACAAAAATGAAAATTCATAGGGGCAGCTAGGTGGTGCTGTAGAAAGAGCACCAGCCCTGAAGTCAGGAGGACCTGAGTTCAAATCTGGCCTCTGAGCAAACACTTGAAACTTACTAGCTGTGTGACCCTGGGCAAGTCACTTAACCCCAATTGCCTAAAAATTTTTAAAAAATATATTAAAAAAATAAAGATTCATAGAAAAATTTGTGTTTAAGTAATGACACATAGGGTAAGCAGAAAAAAAAATCCACCTTTCACAATGAATCATTAAATACACACATTTATTTTCATATATAGAATAAGCTGTGTGGGTCCTTACTGATGGAAGGCTGTGTCTGGATTAAAAGGAGTCTCAGTTGAAATTGAGCTTCTTACTTATTAGGTCCACGACCTTGTAAAACCTGCTTAACATCTGTGTGCCTCAGGCACTTATCAACGAGGACTTATCTACTATTTCTTATGGATCTGTGAAAAAAGTTCTCAAAACGAGATTCCCCAGGCTTAAAAAAATTTCAGATCTTTCTTAAATATTAAAACAAATACAGAAACATACAACTACACAAAATAAAAGACAACACATCAGTATGTGCCTTGATGGAATTTAAAAATAAATTATGTGGAGGATCACTACTGTGTGAGTCTGTGTGTATTTTTTCCCCATATAATCCCTTAACCTTTGTGATGGACAAGGTCTTGGCAATGACCTAGGTCCACTAGGACCTGAACAAGAATCCTGTCTACAACACTGCCAATAATTAGTCATCAAGTCTTGACTAGATTTCCAGCAAGGACCATATATTGCCCAAATGGTGTATACATGGGCTCATTTTTCAGGTTTTTAAATAATATTTATTTTATATATTGTTGGTGTTATTTGAGAACTGTAAAAACAAACAACAAGACATTGGACTTGTAAAATATGAGATGGTGAGCTCAGAATGGAGCTTCTACTGCCTGAAATCCAAGTATAGAATCAAAAAGTCAATGAGGAGGGACATCTATAGGAAGTTACCCAACAATTTAGCAATGAGGAAGCATCTTTTTTTTTTAATGATTAAATGAGGCTTAGGTGAGGAACCACATCTTAAAGCAGACCTTTTTCTGAACTTTTCTCCCAATGGATTGTAATGTCCTTAAATTGTTTTTCATCTTTTGAAAACCCCATTGGCTAGAACAGTGTCTGGCACCTAGCAGTTGTTTGAATCAGAGTAGGACATGAGATTATTGCATTCAACCTCTTTCATTTTGTAGAAGAGGAAACTGAGGTCCAGAGAGGTTCTGTGGCTTGCCCAAAATCACTTATCTAGGCAATGTCTGAAATATGACTTGAACTTTGCTCTTCCTGACTCTAAGTCCCAGAGAGCTATAATGAATATTTATGGATTGTAGTAAATTAAAAACAAGAGCTAAAATGTAAATAAGAACACTTAGAGATACAGTCATACAAGGTATGGAAAATGTTTATTGAGTGACTTACTGCAAGTATTATGAACACTCCTGGATAAAACCTATAGAAGAGACACAGTCAAGTATCAGCGGTGACTACAGTATGGGCAGCATCTTTCATTCCATTGAAATGAGTTATTTGGAATGAGGCCCTCTGTCATCTAAAATGAGGCATGTGACTGCAGATTTGATTTTTCAAAGTACAACCTCCCAAAATATTTCAGTGCCAATATATTCTGGTGCATTAGTCACTTATGAAGATGGATACCCAATGCTGGTGCACACATCAACTTCTAATCAGCTAGAGACACAATTTCTTGTTGAGACTGGATCCATGAGGATTGAAACCATCTTAATGAAAAAGGCTTTACACGTTTTTTTCTGCAATAAGTGATAATCAAACCAGAACTGATTACTGCTTACTACCCAGGGGAGAAATCTGGAAGATAGAAAAATGCAATATCTGTTCCACAGATTTACCAGATCTATCCAGTTCTACTCAATCTGGGGTTGAAAAATATATGTGCATCAAGACATTAGTCAATAAGTAATTACTTAATTGTCAAGAAGGGTATTCAGCAATTAAAATAGAAATTGATTATTTTTAATAATGCTAAAGATATTTCCAGAAAGAATTTATAAGAAGGCAATACAATTGTATTATTGGCTATGATAGTCATAGATTCAGAACTAATAGGAATTTTAGAGGTCGTTTTTACAGATGAGGAAACTGGGAATCAGATATGTTAATTTTCTTATTCAAGGTCACAGTGGTAATAAAATACAGAGACATTACTTGCACCCAAATTCCCTGAATCCAAACCTAGTTTTTTTTTCTGCTGCAACACACTTTCATCATAATTACATAATTACCCTAATCATGCTGATTCCAGAATAATATGAAAAAAGTAAAATGTTGAAATATGAAAAGAATAGTCCAAAGAAAAATAAAGGACTCAGAATATCAGGGGAAATACAGAGATAGGAATAATGAACACAGAAGACACAATGCCAAAACACAAAATATATTTAAATTATTAAATGCAAAGATAGAGTAAACACATGAATTTGAAAAGCAAAGTTATTTTTCCTGAAGTCACAAAATCCTGTTAAGATTGACATGAAGAAGTAGAAAAAGAACATCTACATTCATTTCCTATCTCTAATATTATAGAGCACTTCTTCTAGAAAGAGTAAAGTGATAGCAATAGGCAGTGAAGACAACTTAATCATAATTCTACCACTTCAGTAATTCCAAATGTGGGAACGAAAAAAGCCAGGCAATTCATCTAGGAGACATAGACTTTATCAGAGATGTAAAAAATGAAATATAAAAAGAAGTTAAAAAAAAAGGAAAGCAAAAAAAGGGGAATAGTAAAGAAAGAAGAGAAGAAAAGAGGAAGGAGGAAAGGAAGGCCAAATGCTTTACAAATATTGTCTCTTTTGATCCTGACAATGACCATGTGAAGATAGTACTCTTATTTTCTCTATTTTACAGTTGAGGAAATTGAGGCAGAGATTAAGTGACTTGACCACAGTCATAAAACCTAGTAAGCCTCTGAGGCTAAGGGGTCAGGCCTTCCTTTTACCAGAGCTATACCAAGCTGTGCCACATGCCTGCCTTGATAATAATGGCACTGTGGATAGAGAACAATTCACAGATGGAGTTATACTAGAATCAGTGTTTGAAAATCTAGCCTCAGTTGTCCTAACACATACTCAGCTCTTAGCAAGAGGAAATAGCTGAACTTCTCAATGCTCTTTAAGATTCTAAGGGATAGTAGAGTCCTTTGTCCCCATTGATGAAGGCAGTTTCATTGATTCTCAGAATTTGAGAGTTGAAAGGGATCTCAACGTCCATCTGACCCAAGCTGTTTACAGAATGAATAGGCCCTACAGCATAATGGCCAAGTGATTTTCCAATTTCTGTTTGAGGATCTGTAGCAGAGGGAACCCACTGCCTCCCAAGACATCCCATTCTATTCTTACTTCATAATTTCTCTACTGTGATGAAATAATTCACCTACAATAATGATGGTGATAGTAATTGTACTAAATAATGTATGTCACATATAGTAGTGAAATAATCTATTATGGATTTTTTTAAAACCTTCATGGCAAACTCCAATGGTCCAAGGCAATCAAAACTCTGACCTTGCTTCATTCTTTCATCATTTCTCACAACCTCCTGGTTTTTGTTTTCTTTGCTTTTGGTGTGGAGAAAGCATTATCACTCATAACACTTTGTCCTTTTACTAATGGGTTAAGGTTTCTTGTAATTCACTTTGTCAAAAACTATAAAAGAAGGCAATCTTACTTGTAAATATCTTCTTTTAACACCTTAAAATCAATTTTTGTCTTCCTGATTCTCACATATCCAGAAGTTCCCAAGGTAATTTCAGATTTTAGGAAGTGAGAGAAATTATTGGAGATAGAACTCCTAGGTGCTGGTATAATTTATTTTGCTGTGTAACTGCCTTTCATTAAATGGACATCTCTATATGATGAGTAAAGAGTATCTTGACTAAGAAAGAAATGCCATTTTTTCACAGAATTTCTCTAGCATAGCATTGTGGAAAGTGCTTGAATTTGAAAGAGTGGAATTGGGTCCAGATTCCAGGACTGCTATTTACCTGCTCAGTGACCTTGTAAAGGCACATAATATTGCCAAACCTCAGTTTTCTTATCTGCGAAAATGGTACTAGGTGACTTTTGTGATCCCTTCTATTTCTCCCTCCATGAAAGTCAGGAAAAGGAGGATAATTGGTAGTGCATCATCGGCAAACACATCTTGCAACATGTGACAAGAGCTCTAACAACAACAACAACAACAACAACCACAGTTATTAAAGAGAAAGGAAGGACCCAGGTACCGTTTTTTTTTTAAACCTCAGACTCACTGTTATGGAGAGACAAAATGTAGCTTAGGTGCAACAGAATTAGGATGGTAGGAAGACATGTAAATAATATGCTTCAAATTTGGGTCATAGACCACCTCCGTGCTGATGTGGGAAACAACTCACAGTGACCAGGCAAGCCCATGGGGCAGATTCTGTTCTCATTTCCTTTGAAATCACTCTGATCCAAGTTGCTAATTAACTATTGGTCTCCTGGGACTGCTACCGACCTGCCTTTCTTAGGAGCAGCCATCTTTGTTTCTCCATCCTGTTTGCTTAACCACGTCAACATTTGATAAAGCAAACCTACAGGAGAACACACCGACTTAATTTGCCTTTTCCTTCGCTTCTCTAGTTCACAAGGAATCAAGAAATCTTGTCTCTCTTTTGGAAGTCATAAATGGAAACCTCTGTTTGTGTTTTTATATTCCTGCTATCTCTTACGTTTGTTATATCTAGTTGTTAGCATTTTCAAAGATTGCACCTTTTTAAAATGGTAGCTAATTCTTACATTTTATCTGCGAAGGCATTGAGGGTAAGAAGAGAAGTTCTGAACCAATATCAACTAATACATTATGTGAATTTTCTCTGTATTTTCTTAGAAATACGATTCCATGTAAGTAGTCCAAAATACTGGTATGATAAGATCAGGAGTCAGAATCCTGAAATGTTCCATCCAAAAATACATGACAAATGAAAAATAAAAAGGAAAAATAGGATAAAAATTCAGACAGGAAAATTAGGAAAATATCTAAAATAACAAAATAAAGCAGTTGACAGAAGGCCTTAAAATCTTATGGATAAATCAAATCAGCTGAAATAAGAGAAAGGATAGAAATGACGGGATGGAAACTCCTTGATAAAGGATTGTTTCAGACTTTCAGGGACAAGGATGTTAAACATTTTTCCCCCCAGTTTTCACTTTGCATGGCATAGTGCCTGGAATGTAATGTGTGGGCAATTAATAGATAAATGTTGATTGATTAAAATAAACTTCTAGGCTACTCACTAAAAAGATACTTTTTTAGAATTATACTATCTTAGATTTTCCTGGTTTTTAGTAGCCTAAAAAATTAAAACCTATCAGAATTTAAGTTGATTTCAATCACATGACTTGACTTCTGCAAACTTAGAAAAAATAAAAAAAGAGAAATATAAACCAAAAGTCCAACAGTAATGCAGGAGATTAAATTAAAATGAATGAAATAGTGTCTTTTCCCCCCCACATATGTATCCAGAGGATTTAGTGGATCCATTTTGACAGTCTGTCAATCAATTAATAAACCTCATTACTGAGAATCATATTTATTTCAGCAAGTTTTGTACAATCATAATCAGAATGTCAAATCATTTCCATATGTCCCATGCAAAGAACAATTCTAAAAGTGATAGAAAGAACATTTCATTTCTGTTTCATTTTTGTTCTATTGTGGAGTCGTATAAAAATTACCAATGGAGATAATGTCTTTTTGCTACTCCAAAACCATTTTTTCCTTCCTTTCTTTACCTCATTTTTTTAAAAAGGCAATTGAAATAAGAACCATGTTTTGTTTCATGTAATACTCTGTCCTGACACAGCCTTATTTGAAACATCTCATTTCCAAGAGAAAATCTAGAAATGATTCTAAAAAGAGCCTGGGAGCAGAAAGGAGAAAATACTAAACATGTATTGTCCTCATCAGGATAGAAATAAAATGTACCCATAATTCTCATTTCACTTTTCATAGTGATGTCAAGTATATCGTGTGTGTGTGTGTGTGTGTGTGTGTGTGTGTGTGTGTGTGTGTGGGTACACACACATACATACATACATATATCTTCAAATAGTATTCTGAAACAATTAGCTTTCTGAAGGCTTACTGAAGATAGCACAATTTTTCATATCTAGTTCACATTTCTGTAGTCTCTCCATTTGTCATGTCCCTATTGACTTAAAAGATGAATTAACTAAAATTTATTATAATATAATTGATGTTAATAAAATTATGTATATGGAATGGGATCTATATGTTCCTACAATATAAGAGAAAAAAATGTGAAAATTAAAAAAATGAAATCAAGATAACACTGTTGTTGTTTTAAATCTCCTTTCCAAGGAAACAAAGTTGCTTATGGGAAATTGTGGAAAAGAATACTGATAAACCACATTTTTTTTGGATAGTCTGGAAAATCTTTCCATTCCTTTCCTATAAATAAGAAACGCCTCACACATTTTCTCTGAACACGTTGCAGATTCTGCCATCTTGAAATTATACTTGTGCATAACTAAATTGATCTTGATGTTTTCATTATACTCCCAAATATCATTCCATCATTTTCCTATTATAGTAATCAGGGACGTGGATTATCACATGGTACACTGTGTTTTCAGCAAGGAATCTGTGAAAGAAAAAATTATACTCTGCCTATGCTCTGTCTTTTTCACTAATTATTCAAAGGATATTTTCTTTATTGAGCATCAAGCTTAATTACTTAATTATATGATAGCCCAAAATGGCTTTGAAGAAGCCATTCCATTCTACGAAGTGCATAATATGTGTTTCAAAAAATGCCCTAATTACATAATTAACTGATAAAATGGATTGATTCCAAAGGACGTGCATAATACAGATGTTTTAAAAAATTTTAATCACAGAACCAGACTATAATCCATATTGGCCAAGTACATAATCAGTATCGTGGTTCACATTTAAATTCACTTAGATTAGATAAAAAAGTAGAATCCATTGAAAAAAGGAAAAGAGATGAAAAATAATGGCTCTTAGTAAAAGAATGAAAGTGGTCAGAACAGAATCTTTGATTTCACTAATATAGAAAGCTGCTGGATAAAGAAGCTTCCCCTGTCACTGGAAACTGGTACGGCACATTCTCTTCAAATTTCAGCTTTAGAGATTTACTTCGAATCCTGTGAGCTTTAGTGATTTGTCCAGGGTCACATAAACAGGATGTATCACAGGTAAGATTTATTCCCAGATTTTCTTGATTTTGGGTCCCAAGGTCAGTTTTTCTATTTAATTTCTCCTAAGTTCCTCTAACAAAAATAATCATTTTTGAAAATGTTGCTTTTAAAATTAATGCTTTTGCTCCTCACTTGGAATTTACAAATATAAATAAGGTTTATTGGTCATAGGCTAAAAGGCCTTAGAATATTTTTGAAATAAGGTATTGGTTCTGAATGATAATCTGAAATGACAGAAATTGATCATTGTCCTGGGTACCCTAACCTCTAGCATGCCCCCAGCCAATGCAGATGTCATAGTTTCACTACAACTTAGTAGATGTCTTTCACAGCTGACAGTGAAGTCCATTAGACAGTCTAAGGTTATTCTGTCTCCATTCAGCCAGATTGGCCCTGGAAGGGAAGATCTACAGTCTCTTTTTGTCCATCATCCAGGCTACATAGGCACAGCTGATTAGATCCTATCAGAATATGTTTGCAACTGGTGCATTTTGAGAGAAACCAGGGTCACTTTCCACTCAATGATGAGATCTACATAGAAGATTTTTAATTATTGGGAAGTAACATTAATTTACATCATTTGGGATAGATGTCATTGTTTCAGACACTATGGGATTTACGGAGCCCTGGTTAGATGCTATCTACCCACAAAGCCCATTGATGCTAGTCTGGATGTCATCAGATGATGAGTCACCAGCAAGATGTACATTTCCATGGAATTTATATAAATTTACCAGCAAGCTTTTAATTTTTACCCGTCAGTGAATGTCATCTACAATATTACTGAGAAGAGCTAATCCCACATGTGCTTGAAGAACATGAAAGAGTTAAAACCTGGTATTATCTCAGTCTGTTATTCTTTTTCATAATTGTTAGAGGGGGTCATGCCTAAATTCATCTCTTTGTGACTTGGAGTCCTTGCTTATAGATCTGCTCTCCAAAGCCAAGGAAAAGAAGTCTGCTCCACGACAGTCACTCAACATCTTGTTAAAAATATATTTATTTATTTATTTATTTATTTTTAGTTTTAAATTTAATTCTGTAAGATTTTGAGTTTGAATTTTTCTCCCCCTCTTTCACTTCCCCAAGACGGTGTGCAATCTGATATAGACCATACATGTACAATAATATGAAACATATTTCCACATTAGTCATGCGGTTTAAAAAAAAAAAAGAGAATTAGAACCAAAGAGAAAAACCATGAGGAAGAAAAAATGAAAAAAAGTACAAAGGAAAAATGTGCATTCTATGTGAATTCAGACTCCATAGTTCTTTCTTTCTGGATGTGGATAACATTTTGCATCATGAGTCTTTCAGAATTGTCTTAGACCCTTGCATTGCTAAGAAGAGTTAATAGCAGTGTGGCTGTTACTGTGTAGAGTGTTCTCCTGTTTCTGTTTCCTTCTTGAAGTATCAGTTCATACAAGTCATTCCAGGTTTTTTTGAATTCTGCCTGTTTATCATTTCTTATGGAACAATAGTATTTCATTATATTCATACACCAAAACTTATTCAGGTATTCCCCAATTGATGGACATCCCCTCAATTTCCTGCTATAAAAGAGCTGCTATTAATATTGTACTTGTATGTCCTTTTCCCATTTTTATAATCTCTTTGGGATACAGAGCTATCACTGGTATTGCTAAATCAAAGGGTATGAACAGTATTATAGCCCTTCAAAACCCAAACCCTTTTATAACCCTTTGGAACTATTGGGAATAGTTCCAAATTGCTCTCCAGAATGGTTGGATCAATTTACAATTCCACCAACAATGCACTGAGGTCACTCAATATCTTGATTACAGCAATCACTTCCTCCTAAATTTTCTCTTCTGTCCAAACCCAGTTTTCTTAACTGTTCTGAAAAATGGCTTCACTTCAAGGCCTTATACCATCATGGCGGCCCTCTTCTCTTCAAAAGGTTGACTGGAGGGGAGCATTTTCTTGTTGTTGTTGTTTTGTCAGAAATTTATTTCAGTCTTCCTAAAATTATTACAATGTAGGTCAATCAGGGAGCTAGTCAAAAAGCTTGTATTAAGTATTGACTATATTGCAAATATTTAAGCAAAGTGCTAGGAAAAAAAAATATAAGCAGAAAATAAATACAGTCTCTTCCTGCATAGTGCTTATATTGTAATGCAAGAGGACAATGCAAAGAAGGGAGCTGAGGGGAGGGGAGATATAGGAGGTAAACCAGCATGAGAGAGTGGTCAAAAAATTCCGGAATGGAACCTGGAGAAGAATGAAGAAGATATAGCTAGTCTAAATATCCTTTCTAAGAAAAGTTTCTGGGAAGAACCAGCCAATTAGAGATAAAGACCAGAAGGGAAGGGAATATTTTGAAAGTATGAAAGGCAGAGCGGGGATGATTTTCCAGTATGAAGATGTTTCTGGGGCATGGCAGAAAAAGTTAGGAGTTTAGATGAGAAAGGATTGAAAATAACTGTCTACCTTGAATAATAAACCAGTCATTAAACATGCACACACATACAACCACACGAACACCTCCATATAGTGAGGTCATCTGTAATAGAAGTTGGGCTAATTCAGTTATTAAAGGAACAAGAATATATTTGAAATAACTAAATTTTATTGAGCTCATATCAGCAAACAAAATGATATAAATAATGTTGTCCCATTGGTTGAACATTCAGCACCTTACCCCATAAAATATATTCTGCTACTAAGAAACAGACGGTAGATGAGGGCCAGGAAAAAAAAAAAAAAAACAGCCTTCATTGTTCACATTAACCAAGATGTGGTTAGAAATATATTCAGTATTTTTTTAAACTAAATAATAAAAAGGCCTCAAAAATTTGTAGGAGGCATGCTAATGTAAGTAGAGATCAGAGAGGAGGATAAATATTATTGTGATCATAGTATCATCTCTCTAGACTTGTGAGAAACAATACTAACCACCTAGTCCAATACCATCATTTTACAATTGAGGAAACAGATTCAGAGAAGATGAGGATCTTCCCAAAGTCACTTGGGTAGCAAAGGTCAGCTGTGGGATTTGAACCGATTTCCTACAGCGTCAAATTCAATTTGTTCTGTCTGGCATTCAGAAACCTGAACCAATAAGGACAATTCTACCTGTGTCTTTCCTTAGGCTTTTCCCCATAGCTGAAATGTTTTGTCTAATATTGACTATAGGCTCAGATGCCACCACTCCCAGGAAGCCTTCCATGGACATTTTATGGCATTGTACTCACTGATGTCCCCAAATATGCCAATATCCCATAAAATTCAGTGTGGTTACAGTTGTGCTTTATCAACCTTGCATTTGCTTGTGGCCTGAGCAGAGACTAGCTAGAGGATTCTGACTAGGTCATTTAATACACTTAATTCAATTTCCCCATCCATGGCACCCTTACAATTATTATTTTCTGCCTACTAAGCCCACAGGGATACTGAGAGCAAAAGGAGAGATATAGGTTTTGGTGTGGAACCTGTTAAAGAATCAGGCCGCTCATTAACTGGGCCATATTACAGCTATTAAGTGTTCTAAGTGGGCTCTATTCCATAATGATGAGAGTGAAATCTGCTTATATTATGTTTCGCAAGATCAAAGGAAAGAAAATGTTAAGCACAAAAATATCAAGCAGAGGAAATTACTTTATATGCCTTTTGGGAGAATGTTGAAATGAGAAAATGTCTTTCTATTAGGGAATAGAGTGATGTTTCTACAAAATGATGCTAAGTTCAGGCTGAGCCGGGCCAGATTATGGCTTTAAGAAAGTCAAATACTATTGGTTGCCAGTGAAACTTTTGAATAAAGGACACACAACTTTTCTATGGATGATCTGTCATTGTTAAGGGCCACTGGGAATTCTATCGAAGTTCTTCAGAAGCAATATTAAAGGGCATATTAATAGAACTGGATGGGAGACTCTTACAAGTCACATGTAAAAAAGTCAGTTACTGTTTCAAAACATCTGTCAAAAAAGATTTTAAAAAATTTGATAAAATCTATAACTCTGCCATGGAAGTATTTGACAATTACAAGAAGACTAGATTATATTATTTCTATTATCTTATTATTGTTAATAATGATAATAATAAATTCAGAGCACCTCAGAGACTCTTCTTTGTAAGAGGGTAGGAAAAATCATACAATGACATATCTCAGATCTGTAACATGTCCTTAGAAATTTCATCAAAGACGAAGCAGAGAGGTAAAATTTTCTTCTCCAAGACCAAATACAAAACAAAACAGACTGAAAAAAATAAAAGAATCCCATAGAAATCATGATAAATTTTAGGATCAAGATTATCATGTTGTATCATCAAAAGGTACATCATTTCTGTTCTCTTTGTGATGTTTCCTTCATGACAGTTTGTTTTCCTCAGCACAGTAACAACTTATTTTGCTACCTGGTGATTGACAGGAATTTTAATGTCAGCAAGCAAATGCCAATAGGAAAACTTGCCAACAAATCACACGCCAGGCAGCTCAGTGTTCCAGCAACTCTGCTTCTAAGTTCCCTTTTAATACCTTGAATAAGATTCTCAGAATAATTAGATCCATATGCCACTTAAGGGGAAAAAAAAATGTGAGGGTTGAATATAGAGCCTTAGAAAGTGTTTCTTGACAACACAAAGACCTTTAGCTATCTCACCAATTCTCTTAGAAACCATAATGAATTCAAAGGAACAGAAGATAAAAAGAGAAGGAAGTTACAGAAGAATCTCTGAGAGTGTTGTGAGCCTGAACATGGTCTTTGGAAGGGAGCCGTCAACTTGCTCTGAGGTACCCAAACACCTCAAAGGAGGTATGGAGAGATCAGGACCTAATTCGGCAATTCTATGCCTTGTGTTTCTTCCATTGTCATCTACATTTCAGAGGGGATACCACAGTCTCTTACAGTGATTCTCCCCCATTCTACAGGCTCATTTTTGTCAAGTATTTTGCAGTATACAAAGCCTGGCCTGCCCAACTAACCCATGAATTGGCAATGAAAATATCATCCCTTCTATTTCATACCAATGTTCTGGTGCATATGTGGCCTCATTGAGATGTGTACTCCCTCCAAATCTGTGAAAGGAATTCTATAATGCTTCGATTCTACATGACACTTAATAAGAGTTTGAGCTTAGAACGAGGAGAGCCCTTAGATGTTTCTTGTTCAGTGTCTTCATTTCATAAATGAAAATAACTGTAGTATAGATTTTTCAGGTGAATTGATCAAGGTCACCCAAGTGGTAAGAGAAAGAAACTGGAGTTGAACCTAAATTCACTAATAACATATCAGGATACTTTCCTCTGTTCAATTTAATAAGTATTCATAAAATACTTACTACAGGGCCCAGCAATATTCTAAGTGCTGGGGATAAAATAAGGAAAAAGAAATCCATCTCCTGCCCTCAAAGAGCTTCCAATCTAACAAAGTAAGACAATACACAAAAGAAAGCTCAAATGGTAGGACCTATGGATTACCTGGTGTGGAGGTGTTTGTGGAGCAGAAACCAAGCAGAATCACACATGGAAAATGAAGTGTTCCCTGAAAAATGCTGAGCCCTTCAGACACAAAGCCTTTAGGAGGAATTTAGTGCTATATACTCCTACCCCCCAGTCAAAGTGGAGAGTCAACTGAGGGTGCGGAGGTGATGAGTGAGAGGCATGTAAGGTTAGGCTTAGAAGCTGAGTAATAGTCAAAACTTGAATAGTTGAAACAAAGCAGTCATTGATAGAAAACAAAGAATGCCATGCCACCCTTATTTTATGTCCTCTGATGAATACACCATTGGGTGATCCACTGACTCTCTAGGGGTACCCTCTCAATTACCAGATATTTTGTTGAGAGCAATAGAACACACCGGCAGTCCATCAGCTGTCCTTCTAATTCTCTATAGTGTCCCATTTCCTCCGCCCTATCACGCAATGCTTTAATGACATCCTTAGATCAAATCTCTGTGCCTTGTTTGGAATATGTTGGAGCCTGCTTCCTAACAACAACCTTAGAGCTTCTCCATTAACCTTTGGTCAGTTTCATGGATGATGAAATGCATTCCTTAAGGAAAGAAATGAAATGACTTTTACATGGTCTTAAGACTAGTAAATAGTCAAAAAGATTTCATATTATGGTGGTAGAAATCATTCGATTCATTCTTCACAGTAATGTGTGAATTTCAATTTTTTATTCTTCTACTCATTTTCCCCAAGAATATGCTCTATGTGCTTCTTCCAAACCTACCATGTGAGCATCCTGGACCTCTTCCATATGTATTTATAGGTACATGTGCATGTACATACATAAACACATATGTACTACACACACACACACACACACCCCTCCCCTAGCCTCTGATGAAAGTTGCATGCTAATTCTGCCTTGGAGGCAGGTTTTGCCTAGCTGTCCAAATTTATTATTCTTGCCTAAACATAATATTTGTGATTTTGAGAGTAATCTACAATGTTGCTATCCAAATGATAATATTAATGTTATTTTCATTTTACTTAATTTTTTTCCAGTTGAAGAGTGTGCCCACTGATCATAACAGCCATGTTTTTGTTCTCTAGAAAAATTATCTAGCAATATCTCTGACTTATACTTTACTTCACATTAGAGGAGCAAGAGGCATTGTAAAGGGTGAGAAGCTAGGAGATCTAAACTCATTCATTCTCTAGGGAAGGTGCTAATGAGGAATTATGACAGCAAGCAGCAGAGAGAGAAAGGGAAAGTATCATTGGCAGGAGTAATTGCAAAGGAGCTCAGTAATTGGCACCTCAAAAATGCAGATTCAAGATTATTCTGAACCTCTAGAAGCATATTCTGAGAGCTCGAGAAAGTTGGGATTTCATGAAGGAGACAGCAACATGATGAAATTTCCATCTAGCATTTCAGACATCCTGTGCATAGTCACAGTGTGGTAAGGATGATATCACTAGCTTTAGGACCCTGGGCAAATCCTTCACTCTCAGCCTCTATTTCCTCTTCTAGGAAGAGGATTACTACTAGTTAGTCCATAATTTGAATTTTGTTAAACCAGTATAACCCCAAGAACATCCATTAAGTTATACAAAGACAGTTATTGGAGTCAGTGTGGAGGAAACTCCTACCTGTAATGAAAAAAAATCACAAATCATAAATTTCAAAAATCTTTGTGTATTCTTCATAGTTCAGTCTTATTTTCTTCCTTAGGAAAATGAAATAAGTATTCATTTCTTAACTAAATCTACTTGTAATCTTTGACTAAGTAGGGGAAAATGTTATTTACACAATACACAGAACACAGAAAGCACATTTAATGTTTGTTCCCTTTCTTAAAAAGAAAAGATACAGAAACAGAACATGTAACACTTTCCCCTCCCAAGGAGCAAAACACTAATCCCACACTCCACCCTCCAGATGGCAGAGGGAGCTGAATCTTTTCTAGAGCAGGAAAGCTTTCTTATACTTTACCTGACATATGAACTTTAAACATTTGATACGTAAGAATAGAATGACTCCAATTCGCAAAAGGGTGTTGTTTCTTGTTTGTTGTTATGTTCTTTTGTCCTTAATCTCTGGCTTTTTTGTGATAAGAAGAAAATATCTGCCTATCAATGAAATGTAATCCCAATCACCTTAAGGAGATGCTTTTTCATGTAGAGGGTAAGGTAATTCACACTGCACCTTAATATTCAAAGCAAAAATAAAACTGTAGTCTTTGTGGTTGTGATGAGTTAAGGAAATCACATTTATAGAAACTTGAGGGTAATGGCTGTGAATTGCCCAAAATGATTCATTTGTTAATATTGTAATAAGTTGTATATGCAGATTATGTAGAAACCAAGATATGAAAGACAAGACTGAAGGATATTTTTGGCTTTGAGTGCCCAAACAAAATACAGAGGTCAGTGGCTGGTCAGGGGCCCTATTATTTGGACAACTGATTCGATTTTATATATGTAGTTGAAATCTTTTGGGTTTTTTTCCCCCTCAAATGAAGAGATACACTGGGATGTTTTCCCCCATTCAGTGATTGAGGTGAATGGTTCTGGTGACAAAGACTGCTCTTTGAAGACAGTTAAGCTCATGTTTTGTGTCTTCAGTATATTTAAGGATTTTAAATATTCCCTTATTTTATTATTTATATATGTTTGTATTTATATATAAATATACAACATATAGATTATTTTTTATATTTATCACATTAATTTATAATTATTATATTATATATGAAATAAGCAGCTCGGTGGCACAATGGATAGAGCACTGGACTTGTAATCAAGAAGATTGATCTTCCCAAGTTAAAATATAACCTCAGATGCTTTCTAGCTGTATGATCCTGGGTAAGTCACTTAAGCCTGTTTGCCTCAGTTTCCTCATGGGTAAAACAAGCCGTAGGAAGAAATGACAAACCACTTTTTTTTTTGCCAGAAAAAACCCAAATGAGGTCATGAAGAGTTGGACATCAATGAAATGATTCAACAAAAAAGGTGAAATAGTAGGCACAACCCCTTTGCCTTTACCAAAATGTATTGAATTACTCTAAATTTGTGGAAAAGTAGTCTCAAATATGAGCCTAATTAGATCATTATTATAACAAAAGAAAACAAGATGTAGTTCAGAAAATTTAGATTTCCAAATGAGAGACACCTGAGAAAATGCAACGACTAAGTTGTATCCCAGATCATCTATTTCAAGTATGGAATGGACTTAAGTCTGTCAGTCAAAATCTAAGAATTGCAAGAAATCTCAGCAACCAACAGTACTAACTCGCATTAAAAAAATTCCTTTTTTACAATCGTGAGAAAGGTACTATTATAGAATCACAAAATTTCATAATTAAAAGATTTTATTGGTCGAGTCCACCTTTATCTGAAAAAAAGAATCTCTATTAGAGCCTATGAGATGACTAGGCATATGCAGTAGCCAGCAGCATAGTAGATAAAGCATTAGGATTTTAATAAGGAAGACACAAATTCAGATATGGCTGAAGACATTTACTAACTGTGTGACCCTGGATAAGTAATTTAACATCTGTTTGCCTGAGTTTCCTCAGTTGTAAAAGAAGACAATGATAGCACTACCTTTTAGTTTTGTTGTAAGGATAAAATATTTTTAGAACATTTAGCACAGTGCCTGGAATACAGTAAATGTTATATAAATGTTTATTCCTTTCTACTCTTCTTCACTAGCTGTCCAGCCTTTATTTGATAACCTTCGGTGATGAGGGATGTGCAGAATGTGTAACCAATCAAACCTTGGTATAGCTCTAAGAAATATAACCTAAACATGCCTTTCTATGACTCTCCCTAACACGTTCCTACTAGTTCTGCCCTCTGGGACTGAATGCTTCACTTTGTAGACAAAGCAGCTGAGATGTATCACCTGCTTCAGCACACTATTTTGAGTCAAATCAATCTTATTATTCCTCCTTCAGATACTCCCTCTTTTTTCCCATGCATTTGCATTGGCTGTCCTCCAAGCCTAATATGAGATTCAACCTGACCTTTTAAAATGTTTTTCAGCCTCCTTTTCTTTGTAAATTTTGAGTTCCAGATTCCCCCCCCACACACACACACACTCCTCTTCCTCTCACTGAGAAGGCAAACACTATGACAACATTAATACACGTGAAGTCACACTTCAATCTCACCTTTACTTTAAGAGTCCCTTGTTTCCTTCTGGCTTAATTTGTCTTCTGCATAGGTCATTTTCTTATCCACCTCCTCCCCTAAAGTATCGATGCTTCTCCTTTCAAATCATATGTGTAACAATGGTGGTGTAAAGCACTTACCCAGGAATGGGCATGTGTTACGGTCACTTTCTGGGAAGGTTTACGGGGAGCAAGGGAGGAATGAGAAGGAAAAGTTCAGTAAACTTTAAAACAAACTAGAACAAAAAAAGTGCAAAGAGGAAAAACCAGAACAGTCTCATCAATAGCTTGGTAAATTCTATTATATCTCATATGTAAATTGTTTGTACAGAAACCATATGAAAAGAAAAGTTCATTGTGTTATATGTAATCTTTTTGGTTCATTTTGTATGTGAATTTTTCTGTTGCCTGACACACACAGAGATACTGAGACCTGTCAAGGTGATATGGCTGAAAGAAATGAAGCGATTTGTCCAGGGCATATAGCTAATAAATGTCCAAGGCAGGATTCAAATTCAGATCTTCCTGGGTCCTAACATAACACTATATTCACTATGCCATCTACGGTTGCCCTGGTAGTGTTGTGAGGATCAAAATAGATAATATGCAAAATGTTCCATAACCTTAAAGCCCTACAAACATATATACTACTACCACTACCATTACCTCTACAACCATTATTATAATTATTATTATTATTATCAACTGACTCGATGGCGGAACATTCCAATGTCATCTTTCTGGGGTGGCACGGGATCTTTGCTCTCAGTTGCTGTTTCAAAGCCATGTCTGTGCTAAATGGACCATGCTGGTGAGGCTTTGGGCTCAGACCAGAGTTGGAAAAGAATCTGTGTGGCTGTCGCTAGGTGACGAATCAGCACACAGCCTCTGACCTCTCCCTTCTCTCACCTGTAAGCTAGAAAGGGAAACTCAGAGATTTTGCCTGTATATATTTATTGACCACTTTTAAAATGAATTATTGTTCAGAAAAAAAAAATGTTAGGTCTGTTAGGTTTTTATTGTTCAGAGGGTTCCAAAAGGGTTTTATACCACTTTCAGTGGAATAAAGCCAAATGAGGGTCAGCAAACATAAATCCAAGCAGACAACCAACTTCCTCAAAGGGCAGGGAAAGGCAGGCTGAAATGGGGAAACAAAATGCGTGTTTTGGGGCTTCAGGTGGCTTCTGCCTACAGCACTGAGGATGAATTGCCTTTACAAGGACAGACTGCAGAGAAGTATCACTATCACATGAACCATTTCAAAGTGGGCCCAAGCTTTAAACCTTTATTATTATTTTATTTTTCATTCACCAGGATCATGAGGGGTAAAATCGATATGAATGTGTCACCCAGAGCATCTCATTGGCTAGCTAGAGAGAATGAAGCATTCTTAGTCTCAGCCTTTCCCTTTCATCTCCAGAGGGCATGAAGGATACACAGAGATCTACTTCATGCAAGGGAGAAAAGGGTTCCTTATGTGACTATGCCACTCTCCAAAGCAATCTGCTAAAAGATGTTTAGCTTCTACGATCTCAAGTTTTATTCAAGCTGAGAAAATGTCCCTTTTCCACTAAAAGGACAGCAGTACAGCCTAGCTGGGGAGTGGGGATGATATTGTACACATTTTTAGGAAACCAAGTTCAAATCCCATCTCTGACATGAGGTGAACAGCCCAGGACAAGTCACTTAACCTGTCAGCCTCAGTTTCCTCATCTGCAAGATAATATTAATAATAGAAAAATAGCATTTGTATAACACTGTAAGTGTAGTAAAGCATTTTAACAAGATAGCATTGATATGATTTCATTGAACCTCATCACAAGTATGGGAGCTGGGTCCCATTGTTATCTTTGTTTTATAGGTGAGGAAACTCAGGCAAAAAGGAGTACACCAAGTTGCCCAGGGTTACACAACTATTATAAGCAGTATGTATCTTAGTCTGGTTTAGAACTCAGTTTTTCCAAACACCAGGTCCAGTGCTCTAGGCATTGTATTACTTGTCTAATTTCAATCATATGCATTTTAATTTTTGCACTCATACACCATTCTAAGATGGGGTCAATGAGCTTCACCAGACTGCTAAGGAGTGAGTGACATAGAAATGAGGAAGGTCTCCTAAATCTCTGATCTTGGGAGCAATATATGATAGCCTCTTCTTTATTTTGAACATTCCCAATTGTCCGTTGGAGACTTCCAACAGCAAATTCATCATGTCCAAAACGGAACTCATTATCTTCCTTCCTTAAACCTTCTCATCTTCTTGGCTTTTGCATTGAAAGAACCACTAGGCTTCCTGTCTGTCAATCAAGTTATATTTAACTCCTTTCTCACTCTCTTCCCCAATCAAATCAGTTTGCAGGAATTGTCTATTCAAACAATATCTCTTCCATGTTTCTAGGTTTATATACTCACACAATCGCCACCATGATATATGCATTCTTTAAATCTCAACTGCACTATTTCAACAATGTCCCAATTAGACAAAGAAGAGACTTCAGGTCAGAAAGCCAATCTATCCTCCACCTAGCAATCAAATTATAATTCTAAAACACCAGTTTGATTATTCCCTTGGTCAAGAAATAAAACACAGCTCCTCTGTTTGATATTTGAAGCTCTATATAATCTGAATCAAACCCATTTGTAGCATAGGCTTTATGACTCACCCCCTCCCTATCCCATGGCAGGTTGGGTCTCCAGAAGTTGTGCTCTTTCTTTCTCCCCTCAGGATTCTACAAGAGCCAGAAGGAAGGGGGTTGTATTTTGTAGTTCTAGAGTTTATTTGCCTCTACCATAGTACATTTCCTATAATTATCAGCTGATATAAATTAGTCAACTATGAGTGATTACCTTTCAGGGTGGCATAGTAAGTATGGTCTAAAAACACACATAAAAGTCTCAGATACATTCTCCACAAGTGCATACATTTACAGCTCAGGGCAAAGTAAGATCAAGTAGAAATGTATATGTTGAAAAAAGGATAACTCACATAACCTGGAATTCCTTTTGCTGGAGTCTTCAAGGTGTTTCTCCTCAGGTAAAGTGTGGCTTTCTTCTGATCTCCACAGGGAGTCCTGAAGCTGCCTTTCCCCAATATGTCAAAATTACCTTTGTTTATGATGCTATGGCTTTCAGTAGTCACCAAGGTGCTTGGGATACTGCTGGGCTGTCAGGGAGGACTGAGTCATTGGAATCTCTAAACCTTACAGAGTCCTTCTCTGTTGGAGAGCGGGAAGTCGAGATTCCCTCAACCCCACACCAATACATTTTCTCTCAGGGATTCACTAGAACTGTCCTTTGGTCTATGCTTCTGATTAGTGGAATGATGTTGGCAAACTGGCTTCTCTTTCATATAAACATAGGACAGTAACTTTTTTTTTTCTTTCAGCCAATCATATTATTCTTCTTGTTGCACCCAATTAACATTCCTTTGATTGATTGATAATCTAATTAGGGGCACCTCAGCCTCATTCACATCTAGGTCAGATTTGTGATTGAGTAATTAGATGAAAAAGTCCAATTGACTCCCACTCTTACAGATTATTCATGGTTGATTTTTCAATCCTTTCCCAAATGCACTGGGTTCCAACCATACTGATCTTCTTTCTCTTCTCTATCCACAAATGTACCCTTTCCTGACTCTGGGCCACCTCCACCACTTGAAATCGGTTTCGTTCAAGGCTCACCTGAAGTTTTGTGCTCATATTATTTATTTATTTTTTTAGCCTCTGAGTTGTTAATCCTGCCTAACCTGGGGAAAATACTTTGCAGTTTCTTTGTAATTTTTGGATTTACTGACCTGTGAGCATTTTTCCTCCAAAGAATGCAATGTCCTTTAGAATAGAGAGCATTTTGTTCACATCCCAGTATGTCCATCACTTGTGCATAATTCCCTGTGCCTGAGAATTAAAAGTTACTATATAAATTTTTGATGAATTGAATTCAATTACTCTTTCTTCCAAAGTCCTGACACACTGGTATCAAATTCTTCTTCTTTGAGTTTTTTTCCTCCTTTCTTTATTTTTGAAATGGGGCAAAAGAAGTAACCTTTTTGACTTCCTAATGAGAGTTATCTTGACAAGTAAGATCTGTCCTCTACCCATTTTTATGGCACTTAGTATTACTGGTCAGAAGGTAATGGAACTGAACCGAACTATTTCCAGGACAGCAATCACAGCATTTCTGCCAACCGATCTCCTTTGTTTCCCCCATTGAATGGCATCACATGTGAAGTCTCCAAGGAGAACAATATGTCTAAGCTGTAAGCATAATACTTTATGACATGAGTTTTCATTCAAATGCTAAGAGTTGACTTCCCTAAAGACTAATGAAAATACAAATAGCTGCTTTACAATTCAACAGGCTGATGTTTCTATAGATGGTTCCACTCTTGTGAAGATGCATTAATGCAAAATGTATGAGCAAACTGTCCTTTAGCACTCATGCCTTCTGCTGCCAGGAAACTGGCTACCCCAAAAAATACTTATTTGATTAAATTTTTTAAAAAAATTATTTTAGCTGGTTGATATGATAAGTACATCATCTGTGCCTACTGTTCTTCAATAATAGGCTCTTCACGTGTGGCAGAATGATTGTTTCCAAGATAAGAACAGTTCAAAGATGATAGGACATAACTTTGGGGGGTGTCTGCAGCTGAATGAGCAAGAGATATTTTGAGTCACTGAATCTCGGAGTTGGCAAGGAGTGAAGAGAGCAGCTGGTACAGCCCTTATCAGAATGATTATTCCCTTTACAGTACAGCTGTGTTCTGCTTTAAGAAAAGACTTCCAGAGCAGAAAACCTCCAGAACTGAGAGAGCCCCGTCCAGTCCAAGTTTGGACAACTTCAACGATTCCAGTTTAGCCCTTCCCCCAAGCCGAAATTTAGATTTTTGTGACTTTCGCTCACTTCTTCTGCTTCTTGATTTTGGTCTGAACATGTTTAGAAGCCATAATGACCACAGTTTTGGAAATTGTGCTTCTCTAAGCCCAGTCTAAGACGGCTTGTACTTTCTTGGTTACTACACTACACTACACTGTTGAGGGATGCAACAAGCAGAGTAGACTGAGAGTTGTTGCCAGAGGCAGGAAGACCTTCGCTCAAGTTGGCAATGATCACATCTAGACAGCATGAGTTTGGAGCCTACTCTACCACAGATGCATTCTACCCATGTAACTACGGCCCAATGACTTAATCATTCCATGCCTCACCTTCCTCATCTATAAATGGGATAATCATAGCAGCTGCCTTTCAGGGTTGTAAGGATCAAATAAGACAATATACAAACACGTTGTAAACTGTACAGTGGCATGTTGTTGTTGTTGTTAAGTCATTTTTTTGGTTGTGTCTTACTCTTCTGACCTTATTTGACATTTTCTTGGCAAAGCTACTGAAGTGATTTGGCATTTTCTTCTCCAGCTCATTTTACAGATCAGGAAACTGGAGCAAACAGAGTTAACTGCCTGGCCCAGGGTCATACCCCTGGTAAGTGTCTGAGGACAGATCTGAACTCAGGAAGATGAGTTTTTCCTGACTCTAGGCCCAGCAGTCTATCCACTGCAGCACCCACCTGTCCTAAAGTGCTATATGAAGGTTAATTATCATTGCTCAAAGTTGAAATTTATCACAGACCTCAAAAAGATGAAAATACTCAGGGGAAGTATCTTCTTTCTGCAGGTTTGCAGGGGCTAGAGAGTGTTCCTTCAAATAAAGAAAGAATTCCACATTAAAAAACAAACAAACAAAACAAGTAGAACATTAAATCGGGGGTAGGTAGCAAAGAATTAAAAGAGAAGTCAGTACCGTCATAAGGACAGTGACAGCCACACAACTTTCAGAACGGTCTGTGGTTGGTGTGAAAAGCTGACCACAATGGAGATATAGTTATTGGGTTTTTCTATGTGCTTGTTTTGTGAAGCTAAAAGTGATAGGAAAAGGATCAGCTAAGGAGAGATATAGCTGTTGCTTGTGGTGTATGTGTCAATGATAGCTTAAAAAAAAAAAAGAGTTGTAGAAGACCGCTGGCATAGAGTTAGGATCACCCGAGTTTAAATTTAGCCTTAGATACTTACTAGCTGTGTGACCATGAGCAAATCACATAAGCTTTGTTTGCCTCAGTTTTTTCAACTGAAAATAACAGCACCTATCACCCAGGGTTTTATAAAGATCAAATGAGATACTATTTGTGATATACTCCTCACAGTACTTGGAAAATAGTAAGTTCTATACAAATTCTAGCTATTGTTAGAAATAAAACATAATTTTTAAAACATAATCATTTTTCTTCCTTTTCTCTTCCAAATAAAGTAAAATTAGGACTGGAATGGACTGAAAAGAAAATACTACTTGAGAGGTGATATTCTAGACTATAGATTGTAATCTAGAGACTAGAAAAATCAATGAAATGGCTGAATTAAAGTTGCTTACATTAGTTAAACTAAATTCTTGGGTACTGAAAGTCCCACCAAGTGTGATTGCTGAGCCACCATCAAAGATATTTGAAACATCTCGGAGAATGTGAAAGGCACCACAAAATAGGAGAGAGACACATATCCCCAAGTTCAATAAGTGAAGAAAATCTATAAGCTGCAAAATTTTAGTTGAGGGAAAGAAGCTTTCCTAACAATCAGAGTTGTCTAAAAAGGAGGGTCTTATCCTAGGAGGTTTTCCCTCATTGGAGATCCTGAATAGAATGTGAGTGAGCACCTATCAGTTAGATTGTAATGGAGAATAATTTTTCACATATGGGCTTGACAATATGGCCACCAAGTACTTTCTTCAGTCAAAAGGTATATTAATTTATGATAATTGAATGCCAAACTTTTTTTTAAAGAACTCAAAGATATGAATAGAAGCACAATCTCTGTTGTGAGGTTAGGGGAGTGGGAATGTGGCACAAAGAATAGAAAGAGGATAAGGAAGCAGGACCAAACTTTTGGAGTTATAAAATATATAAGAGACTATTTTTGATTGAGTGAGATGGAATCTTTGAGAGGGAATTCAATATAATAGCATCTTTAAAAGAGTTTACTACATATAAAGAATTGAATCCAGTGTTAGAGATAACCTAAAAATGAAGCAAGATTTGCCCTGAAGGAGCTTATATTCAAATGAGAAGACATACCAGGTATGTAGATAGATTCAAAGAAGCTATACAAATAAATGTGAAATAAATTTAAAAGGGAAAGAATGATGAGAACTGAGGATAAGGGACAGACCAGTAAAGGACTTGTATAGAAGGTGGCACTAAAGCCATGATTTGAAAGGAGGTATCAATTCTATTAAAAAAAAAAAAAGTTTTAAAAAGAGGCTATTTCAGCCCTGTGGTCAAACTGCAAAAAGGTATGAAAATGGAATGTGGAATTTGACTGGAAAAATCAATCAACAAATATTTATTGAATCCTTATTCTGTGCCAGACTCTGCACTAAGCATTGGGGACAAAAAAGGAAGATAAAATTAATCCTTTCCCTCAAGAAGCTTACATTTTAATGAGGGAGACACTATATAAATCAGCTCCTGAAAGATACTTACAGAACAGATGATGAAATACCAAGAGTGGAAGGTATCAGAGTTTTGATAAAGCGGGGGAAAATTTTGAGAAGGCAACATTTGAAATGATTTTTATGGGAAGATTAATGTTATAAGAGGCAGATAGAGATTATTTTAATCATGGATAATAGGCAGCACAAAATAATAAGAGTGATATATATATATATATACATATATACACACATACATATATATGTATATATACACACATAAACATGTGTGTGGAGGGGTGTGTGTGTGTGTGTGTGTGTGTGTGTGTAGGAGTGTGTATGTGGGTGTGTATGAAGAACCAGACTCAGGCACGCTTACAAGGCTCCTTAAGTTAATTGAACAGAATAAGATTATTGGGAAGATTAAAGGTAAATCAAATATGTTTACATATTGACATAATGAGTTTATTTAGATTACAAAAGTAATAGATACTTTATTGAGTAGGGGGTGATATGGTCATTGATATGACTTAGGAAAATTGTTTTGACATCTATGTATAAGATGAGACCTCAAGGAAGGGAGATTAATTATAAGGTCATTTGAAGAGTGCTAGAAATAGGTAATGAGAGCCTGGACTACATAGAGGCTATGTGGATGAAAGGGGACTTATATGAGACATGCTGTGGAGTAAAAATGACCGAACCAGTCAATGGGCTAGATCTTTGATTTGCACGAGAGTGAGGATCCAAGCATAACTTTGAGTTGGCAAACTGGTAAAATTAGGAAAGAAAACATATGAAGAACAATATGAAATTATATTTGAAAGGGAGGCAACTGGTGGGGTAATTTAAATGTTCAATTTAGGAATTTGAATTTTCTATATAGGCTCAAGTGAGCCAGAGTTTGATTAGGGGAACCAAAATGTCATATCTTTCTTTGAAGAATATCCATTTGGAAGCTGTGCTGACTCTCAATTAGGAGGCTATTCCAATAGTTCAGACAAAAGGGTATGAGGGTCTAAAAGTAAGGTAGAGATCATTTGAAAGAAGAGAATTTATAGCTAGAAGAGATGCTATGGAGATAACATAAATAAGATTTGGCAACTGATTGCATATGGAGCTGTGGGAGAGGGAGAGCAATGGATGATTTCAAAATAATTAACTGAAAAACAGGAACTCAAAAAAAAGTAAGAGTTTTAAGAGAGGATGAATTTTGGGGGGTATAATGTTCCATTATGGATGTATTTATTTTGATTTGCAAACTAAAGCTTGGCAGTAGTTCATTGGCCGCATTTCAAATCCTGCCTCCAACACTTACTGTATGAATCCAGGCAGTTCATTCAACCTTCTTGGGCCTTTGATTCATGATTTCCAGATGTATGATACTACAATTGAGAATTTTGATTCACAATAGCTTAATGGAAATAAATTGTTTAGTAAGAATAAGAGATAGACAAAGGAAGGAATTGTTAATGACTCCATGGTGGAGCTTGTTGGGAGCATATTATTTTTTTTTAACCATCTAGCATCAATACAGAGAGCCACTATATTCCTTGGACATTCATGCAACACATTATAGGAATACCTCAAGGTTTACCAAACCAAATAATGACTATGAACTTCTGGTGATTTATGTGCATACAAATGATGATGAGAAAATGAATCTCGAGACTCCATTTTAAATATGACAAAGAACAAGAAACTAAAGACTTTAGGGGCACAGGTTTTCCATCCACTTCTACCTGTCAATGGAAATGTCTTTAGAAGACCTAAATCATTTCAGCAGAGGTCTTTACAATATGAATCAATGGACATTAATTTAGGTAAAACAACTCACATGCATTTACACCCACATATTCTCAATAAAGTATAATTCTAAAGACAAAGATAATAAAATAAAATCTAATTTGGGAAAACAAAATTAAAGAAGTATAATAACAAGAATTAAAATGATGAATTTTAAATCTCAATATAACAAAAATGAAGAGTAGCCATGTCATTTGTTTCTGGCAGCCACCTATTAGAGAAAAGAAAACAAAACAAAACACCAATAACCCAAGGAATCCATTATCTGAGGAAGAAGTTAAACTCATGAGATTCTTTTAGCCTGTGAGATTATCTTTTCCTATGTTTTTTCCTCTTATGCACTGAAAACTGTGCTATTCCTGATGGAAATATGAGCTTATACAAGATGGAGTCTTTGACTTCATGAAGCTCATATCATTAGTCAATGGTGGAAAAGACTGTGTTCCCATTGGATCTCAGGCTCCTGTTGCTTCCCTCTATCTTGAAAATGAGTCTGAAATTCTGAGGAAGAAAACCCCTTTCAGGCACAAAGCTGTAGATGCTGGGCAATTTTTTGTAATTCTGTATGAATTTTATATAAATGAATTCTACTTCTCTGCCATAGCTTCTGTGTTCCAGGTGGCCAACCCTCTGAATAATACATAGGGCCTACAGTCAAAATGAGGGCAACATACTGCTGTCTGGATCTCCTATTTTGCAGGTGGGGAAAACACAGGCAGATCAAGCTGAATTTATTATGACTCATGTAAGAAGCCTCAAGTCAAAAGTATATCCACAAATCACATTAGTCTGGATAAAGAGAGTGAATTCAAAACAGACCTAAAAGCACATGATGTAGGCATTACAAATGTATCAAGAAGCTATCATTTTCTGACTGGCTATAGGAAACAAACGATCAAAGAAAGAAAGCATCAAGAATGTTTTCCTGTGCTTCCTAGGTTTCTACTCTTGGTAGAGAGTAAGGAGAAAAGATTAGACCATTGGGTAGAATATTTAAGAAGGTCTACCCAGTTTGGTTACATTGAAATAATAAAACGCTTCCCCCCTTTATTTCCAGAAGCTTATAAATTTTAGAGTGGGAAATGACCTCAGTCCAACACATAAGTCCAACACAGAAGCAAAATGAATTCCCAGTATAGCACACTTTGACACATCTTGATCTAGTCTTTATCTGAAAGCAAAACATTATGAAATCCATTATTTCTTTGGACAGCTTTAATTTTTAGTTAATTTTCCATGATATTATGGGATCAAATGGGACACACCCAATCATGATGTTACAGCCTTTCTGATTATTGAGTTTTTTTACATATTTTCCCTGAATTTCCTTTTCTCCACCCTTAAAATCTTCTGCTCCATCAAATCATTTATCTCAAATGTTAGACTCTGATGTTCCATTTTAAAATATCAAAACTCCTAAATGCAATTAGAGGAAGATGTAATATATATCCATGGGGGGGGGAATATATACATACATACATATATATATATATATATATATATATATATATATATATATATATATGTATGTATGTATGTATATTTATTTCAATGACAAATATTTCATTTTGGATGTATTAGATTGATATTTAAATCCTTTAATCACAGGAGACTTCTTTGATGTGGATCAAAAATTCATATATATGATGACCCTTCCATAGTTGCCTATACAATCTAAATAAATTTTTATGTCTTCTCCCTCTACATCCTCCACTTCCATATCTCATCATTTGGTGGCCACTAATTAGGTGATAAGATTTTTTCTACACCTAGCTAGGCTGTCTTTGTATAACTGACTTAAAATATGTTCCTGAGATTATATTTAAAATATTTTATCTTGGTAGCACTTGACAGAGCTTACAACCCATCATCACAGACTTTGTTAATTCTATGACACGTAAATAGAAGATATTTATGCATTCTGACTTTTCCCTCAAGATAATGCCCCAGATTAAGGAGGAAGTAATTGTCTCCCAAAGATAGAGCTAAAGTCAAAGGTCTTAACGGCCAAGGAAATAGTATTGAAGGGAGGACATAGCCACAAAAAATCCTGACATTCCATCACCTTTTCTGTGACCTAACATGTTTTAACTTTGACGATACTCCAAATGCTCGTGGGACAGTAAGTCTAAGAGGAACAGTTTGTTATTCATTATCCATTTTCCCTTGACCACTGTTATTCACTAGAGATTTTAATACCAGCAAACATCAAATCAAACAGTCTATAAAGAAGTTGTATGACATTGATTTGGCAACTGTTAATATACTTATCTGACCTGATGGCCCAGATCATGATGCTTTCAATATTGCCAAGACATTTGTAATAACATAAAATATGCCTAGCTACTTGCCCTATATTTAATAATGTTTCTAATATAGATGATAGATAGATAAATAGATAGATAGATAGATAGATAGATAGATAGATAGATAGATAGATAGATAGTAAATGGAAGGAAAGAGAATATTCAATCACATAGCATCTAATATGTGACAGGCATTGTGCTAAGAACTTTAAAAATATTATCTCATTTTATCCTCACAACACTCCTGAAAAGCAAGTGCTGATATTATCTGCATTTCACAGTTGAGGAAACTGAGGCAGAGAGCGCTTAAGTGACTTACCCATGGTCACATAGCCACTAAGCATCTGAAGGTGCCATATTTTCCTGATTTCAGGCCCAGTTCTCTATCCTGCCTCACTTTCCAGATTAGTTATCAATATAGATGGTAGACAAAAATTATAGATATTGATATAGACAAACATAGATATAGATGATAATTATTTACAGACACTAGTTAAGTAATAGCCAAGACTTCCTGCCAAGATGGCCAAAAAATAGGCACACTATATTTAAATAAATCTTGAATGAAAACTGACAAGATATATTAGAAATAGAGTAAGAAAGAAATATAGTAATAACTTACTCATTGCTTCTGAAAAAAAAAACCCTAAATGAAAAGTCCAATAAAAATCCACAGTTTCCATGTCTTTTAAAAGAAAAATTGCTTGCATCCATAATGTGGGAGGTTAAATACCACAGAATTGCTGTCATAGTCCCACAAGTTCTAGCAGCTTTCACTAGAAACCAAAGGAGATCTTGGAATAAATATTCCAAGATAAAAGTATGGTAGACTTAAAAATGAGGATAACCACCACTATATATCACTATAAATTTATAGTCTAAGAGAAAAGAGACCTTTAATGACATACGGGACTTTCAAATATTTCTGATTAAAAGACCTTTGTTGAGTAGGAGCTTAAAAATACAGAAAGACAAGTATCTAGAGAAACCTAAAAGGGTAAATTTAGTAGAACAAAGACAAGAAACAGGATGTCACTTTAGAGCTAACACTTTAATAAGAGAGAAGAGATAAGTATCCCTTCAGGGTCTTAATATGCTCAAGTAGTATTAAATGAAGTAGCAAAAAAAGGGGAAAAATAAAAATAAACAGCCTAGATAGGATAATAAAAGAGACGAGTGATTCCTTTGGTGTTGATAATTTTAAGAGTTGAAAAAGAAGGGAGAATCAAATGAAGCATACACTGATGTAAAAAGAAGGAAGATGGGATGGAACTTGTGATTTCTCATCATAGGAGAATGTGAAAATGATATAAAAACTTGATGTGAAGGGTTGGGAGAATGAGTATCAGCTGATTCTGTCATGTTAAATGGATCAAAGATGGTTGAACCTTACATAGTTTAATGTAGAAATACATCAAACTCAACAGAAATGGAGAAGGAATTATAAAGGAGGGTACATATATATATGTGTGTGTGTGTGTGTCTGTGTATGTGTGTGTGTGTGCACACGCGCATGCTTGTGTGTTTATGCATATGTGTATATTTACATATATGTACATGTGTGTATACAGGCACACTTGTGCGTATGTGTATGTACATGCATATATGTAAGCATGTATACATGCGTGTTTATAAGTATGAGCATATATGCATGTATGAATACCTATTTCTGTATATTTATATCTATATATAATAGCAGGTAAAAATAGTCAAAAGTTTAACACACTTCCTGATCCAGAAAGGAATAAGGGCAAGATGAGATTAGAAGGGTTGTTATTGTTGTTGTTATTTCTGATTTTTTTTTTGCAAGAATTTTAAGGTGGCATCTTAATCTATCTCTGAGGCAACAGGGGAATGGCTGAACAAAATCTATCTAAATGCACTGAAGTAGTATTGTTCAGTAGGAAATGACGAAAGTTATAACAAAAGTGAGATTTTCAGGGAATCCTAGGTAATATAAACTAAAGCAAAGTGAAGTGGGCAGAACCAAGGCAACAACTTATACAGAGGGAGGGGAAGGAGGGCCATAAACATTTATATAGTACTTTCTATGTGCCAGGTACAGTGCTCAGCACTTTGCAAATATTATCACATTTGATCTTACAGCTACCTTAACAGATAGTTACTGATATCATCCTCATTCTACAATTCAGAAAGCTGAACCAAAGAGGTTAAGTGATTTGATCAGGATCACACAGTTACTAAGTCTCTGAGGCTAGATTTGAACTCAGGCTTCCCTTCTTCCACTTCCAACTCTGCATCATCACTGTGCTACCTAT
Organism: Phascolarctos cinereus; assembly: GCF_003287225.1. NCBI lineage: Eukaryota > Metazoa > Chordata > Mammalia > Diprotodontia > Phascolarctidae > Phascolarctos > Phascolarctos cinereus. The sequence goes on along the minus strand of NW_027555958.1, from coordinate 474,667,007 downwards.
TGGTTTTAGGGAAATCAATATTTTAAAATGAACAAATGAAAAAAACAAAGCTAAAAGACCAAAGAATACTGATGAAAGAATTGTAACCCGTGTGAGTACATGTTTGTATGTGTATATACATATACATATATATATATATATACATATATATGAAAAGATGTGTATATGCGTATCTATAAACACGTGTATACATATATAAATTAGATAAATATAGATGATAAAGATTAGAAATATAGATTATATATAATATGATATAGAAATGGATGATATAGATATAGGTATCAAGGTCATAGTTCATAGCAAGAATCTCAAATCATTTGAAGTTCTAACTAATATCTAGTATTTGAGTACTAGAATCCTAGCAACAAAAAATGCTACACAGTCATCAGAGCTTTAGGACAGCAGGTTTATTAAAGGATTAGGTAATATCAACCTCAAATTAATTTGTACCATCAAGTATTATAGAAAAAAATATAAAATGCTAAAGTAACAAATAGTACCTTAGGAACCGTTATACATGAATATTACCAAGACAATGATATTTCCTCACTAGAAAAAGGCCCCAATGGAAGGCTGAATTAAAGATGGGAAACATCTCCAACTGAGGCTATAGAAATGGAGAGATCAATAGTGTCAGCACTCTAGATTTCTTAAATAACAAAAGTAATATTCTTTTTAAAAATTAATTTATTCATTTTTAGTTTTAAACATTTATTTCCATAAGCTTTTGAGTTTTGAATTTTATCCACCACCCTCTCCTCCCCCTCCAAAAGATGGTGTATAATCTGATATCAAGGTTCTACGTATACATTCATATTAGAGATATTTTCACATTAGTCATGAACTAATGGGAGGACCCACAAGAAAGAAGAAGCAAAACATAACAAAACAAAAAGAACGAATAGTATGCTTCCATCAACATTCAGACTCTACAGTTCTTTCTCTGGATGTGGATGACGTTTTCCATCATGAATCTTTTGGAGTTATCTTAGATCCTCGTGTTGCTGAGAAGTAAATGTATAGAAGTTGGTCATCACACAATGTGGCTGTTATTGTGTACAACATTCTCCTGGCTCTGCTCATTTCACTCAGCATCAGTCCATAGAAGTCTTTCCGGATTTTTCTGAAGTCAAGCTGTTCATCATTTCTTATAGCACAATAGTATTCCATTACATTCATATACCACAACTTGTTCAGCCATTCTCCAATTGATGGGCATCCCCTCAGTTTCCAATTCTTTGCCACTACAAAAAGAGCTACTATTAATGTTTTTGTGCATGTGGGTCCTTTACCCATTTTTACAATCTCTTAGGGATATATTCCTAGAAGTGCTATTGCTGGGTCAAAGAGTATACACATTTTGTTTTTTGTAGCCCTTTGGGCATAACTCCAAATTGTTTTGCAGGATAGTTGGATCAATTCACAGCTCCACCAACAATGCATTAGTGTTCCAATTTTCCCACATCTTCTCTAGCATTTATCATTTTCTTATTTTGTCTTGTTGGCCAATCTGATAGGTGTGATTGATGTGGTACCTCAGAGTTGTGCTGAATTGCATTTCTGTAATTAATAGTGATTTAGGACTTTTTCATGATTATAGACAGCTTTAATTTCTTCATCTGAAAACTGACTGTTCATATGTTTTCACCATTTATCAACTGGGGAATGACTTAATTCTGAAAAATTTGACCCAGTTCTCCATAAATTTTGAAAATGAGACCTTTATCATAGACACTGGCTGTAAAAATTCTTTCCCAGCTTATTGGTTCCTCCTAATCTTGGTTGCATGGGCTTTGTTGTGCAAAAACATTTCAATTCAATGCAATAAAAATTAACCATTTTGCATTTCATAATGTTCTCTATCTCCTGTTTGGTCACAAATCTTTCCATTCTTCATAAATCTGACAGGTGTATTATTCCTTGCTCTCCCAGTTTGCTTATAGTATCAGTCTTTATATCTAAATCATGTACTCATTTTGACTTTATCTTGGCATCTGGTGTAAAATGTTGGTCTATGCCCAGTTTCTGCCATATTGTTTTCTAGTTTCCCCAGCAGTTTTTGTCAAATAATGAATTCTTATCCCAGGAGCTGGGGTCTTTGGGTTTATCAAACAGTAGATTACTATACTCATTGACTACTGTGTCTCGTGCACTTAACCAATTCCACTTATCTGCCACTTTGTTTCTTAGCCAGTACCAAGTAGTTTGGATGATTGCCTTTTTATCACACAATTTAAGATCTGGTATGGCTAGGCCACCTTCCCTAGCATTACTTTTCATTAATTCCCTTGATGTTCCGGACATTTTGTTCTTCTAGGTGAATCGTGTTATTTTTTTCTATCTACATAAAATGGTTTTTTGGTAATTTGATTGGCATGATACTGAAAAAGTAAATAAATTTAAGTCAAATTGTCCTTTAAAAAATATGTATCTATATCTATATTCTATCTCTTGTTGTTGGTGTTTGTCATTAATACATAGAAATGCTGATGATTTATGTGGGTTTATCTTATATCCTGCTACCATTTATTATGTCAAGTGTTTTTTTTTACTTGATTCTCCATGATTCTCCAAGTATATCATCATATCATCTATAAAGAGTGATAGCTTTGCTTATTCTTTTCCTATTCTAATTTCAATTTATTTTTCTACTTTCATTGCTAAAGCTAACATTTCTAGTACCATATTGAATAATAGTGGTGATAATGGACATCCTTGTTTCACTCACAACAACAGTATTCTGACCAAAAACAAAGAAACAAACAAACATTTTTTAGTCTTCCAAATTAAGGATAACTGAAAATCCTATTAATGGCCATCTTGATAAATTCAGAGGCCAAACTTGATGGGTTTTTATATTAATATAAATATAGCCAAGACAAAGCCAAATTGTATCTCCAAGACTAAACAAATAGTAAACATGATCTGAATGCCAGTTTCTGTTAAGCAATTAAGAAATCAAATTATTAACATTTCCTCTATTATATTTTGCTCTCAATCAATTACTCAAAAGTATTCTGATCTGTCTCACCTAACACACATGGAGTTAGAGCTTTTGCTTTACTCTCCCAACTGATATATAACTTAGATGTTGATGCATCTAGCATAAAGCAGCTGGCATGAGTAGATATATATCTGACATGGTATCTGTAAAGAATGATTTCATGTCTTCAAAGGCTGTTATGACTTCTACATTTGTGGAGATTTAAATAAGGTACCGGGGCCACATCATATTTCAAATATATGTAGTCCATGCACATAGTGTATCTTTTAGTGGTTCAAAAAATGTTTTCATTTGGTGCTCTGAACAACAGGGTAATACTTTGCTTATACTTGCTAGCTTAGATCCTTCTCAGTAAGAACTAGATTCCCTAAATAAAATCATGATGAGGTAGTAAACCTCTTTTTCTAAATATAGTATGAACAGAAATGGTAGAAGTTATCCAAATTAGGGAAGATCAATGAATCTGAAAAAGTTAGTTAATAAGTTTTCTAAAGAGAGATAAGAATTTCCTGAGGGGGGACTTAAAAACCTCTAGGGTTCTGTGTGTGTAGCTATGGTGGGTGGGAGGGGGTGGTCATCAGGTAAGGAACCAATTTTCTCAGGTCTGTGTCTATGGGAAGATTTCCCATCAGTTATTTCAATGTTTTCACTCATCTTTTATACCTCTTTTGGAATTCCTTCTCCACCTATATCAGCCTACATTTCAAGTACAAAAAGAAAAGCCACTTCTAAACTAATGCAAGTATTCAGTGCTTCTGGAGAAAAGGTATTTCAGCTAATCAAATATTATGGTTTCCCTTTAGTATGCAACACACAGTGTCAGGGCACTATACCTCAGGAAACTGTCCTACACTTGTGGCCGAAGTGTTGTTACATGTGCATTGGGAATCCTTGATGAAAATGAGGAAGCAGGAAGGATTTCATGGAAAGTTTTCCACATGAAAATGCTCACCTGTGATGTGAATATTTTCATTGTCAATTAGATCACAGAAAAGTGACTCAACAAGCTTTACAGAATATACAGAACTTCTGAATTGGAGGGGACCTTTCAAAACAGTCAGACAAGCCCATATTGAGGAAAAGAAAATTTTTATAAATTGGCCATCTTTTCTTGAAGACCTACAATGTGGGTAAACCAACAATGTCCTAATTTAACCCAGTCTACTTTTGGATGTCTTTTGTTAAAAAATAATATTATATTTCCCCCCAATTGCATGTAAAAACAATTTAAAATTTTTATGTTAAATTTTGAGTTCAAATTTTTCTCCCTCCTTCCCTTCCTTCCACCCTCACAGAGATGGTAAGCAGTCTGATATAGGTTGTAAATATGTAATCATGTAAAACACTTTCATATTAATTGTTTCATGGAAGAAAATGAAAGGAAGGAAGGAAGGAAGGAAGGAAGGAAGGAAAGAAAGAAAGAAAAAGAAAGAAAGAAAGAGAAAGAGAAAGAAAGAAAGAGAGAGGGAAAGAAAGAAAGAGAGAGAGACAGAGAGAGAGACAGAGAGAGAGAGAAAGAGAGAAAGAAAGAAAGAAAGAAAGAAAGAAAGAAAGAAAGAAAGAAAGGAAGGAAGGAAGGAAGGAAGGAAGGAAGGAAGGAAGGAAGGAAGGAAGGAAGGAAGGGAGAGAGGGAGGGAGGAAGGAAGAAAGAAAGAAAGAAAAAATAGGATGATTTGTTCTGCATTCTGACTCCATCAGTTCTTTCTTGGCAAGTGGATAGCATTTTTCATCATGAGACCTTTGGGTTTGTCTTAGATCATGGTATTACTGAGAATAGTGAAGTCATTCACAATTCTTCATTTTGAAATATAACTGTTACTGTATAAAATGTTCTGGTACTGCTCACTTCACTATGCATCAGTTCTTTCAAGTAGTTCCTATTTTGCTTTGTTTTTGAAATCATCCTGCTCACCATTTTTTTTAACAGCACTCTAGTATTCCATTACACTCATATACCACGAGTTATGCAGCCATTTTCATCAATTTCCCTTTTTTGGCCTCCACAAAAACAGCTGCTATAAATATCCTTGTGTAGATCTCTTTCTCTTTTTTATGACCTTTTTGGGATACAGACTTAGCAGTGGCATTGCTGGATCAAAGGGCATGTATAGTTTTATGGCCCTTTGGGCATCACTCCAAATTATCCTCCAGAATGTTGAGATCAACAACAGGGCATTTGGACATAATTGTCAAATATACTAGAGAAGATTTTATCAGAGGATTTATGGGATCAAGTCAGGGTTTAGGAAGTGGATTGACCTCAATTGCCTCTAAGATTCTTTCTAATTCTTGGATTGTATGATTTATTCTGGAATCTATCCCCTTAGACACATCTCATTAAAATCAGTACACTTATGAAGAGATACATTACAGAGAAGCAGATATAGGATTTGACTAAGAATCAAGGAGATCACATTATAATTATGTCCTCTGATCTTACCACCTGTAACTAAATGAAAATCTTACATCTTTGAAATGAGTATTCACTGGGGGGCCATTTCACCTAAGAAATTTCCTTTTAATTGGGGAGGCAGTGGTCAAAGCAAAACACTGAGGAGGATGGAAAGGGGAAGAGAAAGAGAGAGAGACAGAGAGACAGGGCAAAAATAGAATGGAGGGAATTACAACATTAGTAATTATAACTGTGAATGTGAAAGGGATGAGCTCATCCACAAAACAGAATCAGATAGCAAGGTGGATTAAAAACCAGAATCCTACAATATGTTGTTTGAAGCAGAGGGACACACAGAATAATGGCAAGGAGCTGGAGGGGAATCTATTTTGCTTCAGATGAAACAAAAACAAAACAAAACAAACAAATAAAAATAAAACATGCATAACAGCCATGATCTCAGACAAAGCAAAAGCAAAAATAGGTCTAATTCAAAGGGATAAGAAAGGAAACTAAATCTTACTAAAAGGTGTCATGGACAATGATACAATATCAATACTAAACCCATGTGTACCAAGTGGTACAGCATCTAAAATTTTAAGGGAGAACTTAAATGTATTACAGTTAGAAATAGACAGTAAAACTATACTAGTGAGGAACCTCAACTTTCTCCTCTCAGAATTAAATAATTCTAAGAAAAATCAAGAAGAAAGAAGTTAAGAAGGTGAATAAAATTTTAGAAAAGTTAGATATGATAAATGACTGGAGAAAACTGAATAAGAATAGAAAGGAACATATGTTTGTTTGTTTGTTTTTTAAGCAATACATGACACCTACACAAAAATTAACCATGTATTTGGGCATAAAAACCTAATAATCAAACCCAGAGATATTAAACGTATCACTTTCAGATCATAATGCAATAACAATTGAATGCAGAAGTTCCAAAACTTATTTATCCTATCGCTCCCTCTTTAAAAAAAATATTCAGTGCCCCCTGAAAATCTACTTTCTTTAACCCTTGAATGTTTTTTTATTTTTCTCATTTAAAAATATGACATTAAAAAAGATACATCTTAAATTTAATAATTGCTTATAAATTTGTTTTTTTTGCATTGAAATTTTGATGATGCAATATTGCATCATGTAACTGTATATCATTGTATGGTAAATGAGTCATTACACACACATAGTTCTGCCAATTAATACTGGACTTCCCAACGATGCATGACATACTCTCCTGCTAACTTTTGCTTGTTAAGACCTGTCAGTGGACTTCACCACTGATCACTTATAACTTGCAATTTGTTTATTTGTAAAACAATATAAAAACTACAACTTTAACTCTGTTATACAACATAAGAAACATGTACAAATAGTTTTTCAAAATTTTCCTATCTTCCTTATGCTTCCCCCACCCCCTTATTTTTGTGTAATGCCCCCTAATTGCACCCGAGGCTACTACTGCCCTCCCAGTTTGTTCTAATGCCTTTCAGCAGGGCAATATTACCTACTTTGAGAACATCTGATTGCATATAGAAAAGGGCCATGGAAAGATAGACTAAAACCTATAGCTTTTTTTCTGTCCTTTGTATGCAAAGAGGCCCATGATATCAGGAAGGTGATGACATGACTTGTAAGTGAATTGCATTTAAGTGAGGGAGGGCTTTGTAAAAACACCATCCTCACTTTTTCCTCTGGAGCCACCTTGTCCAGTGGTAAGATACAGGTATGGATAACTGGAGACAGCCCTAAGATTAAAAATAATAATAATAATTTTAAACTAAATAATCTAACCCTAAAGTATGACTGGATCAAAGAAAAGAATCTTAGAAAAAATCAATCAATAATTTAATTATAGGGAATGACAATAATGAGAACATATACTCAAATTTATGAGACTCAGCCAAAGCAGTATTTAGGAAATTCTATTCTTACATCAATAAAAAAAGAGAAAAAGCAGATCAATAAATTAGATATGCAACTAAAATAAAAACACAAATAAATAATTAAATAAAAAAGATGTTAAGAATCCCCAATTAAACACCAAACTGGAAATCATGAAAATCAAAGGAGAGATTAATAAAATTGAAAGGAAGAAAAATGTTTAACCAATAAATAAAACTAACTGGTTATATTAAAAAAACAATTAAATAGATAAACTATTGATTAACTTGATTTAAAAAAGAAAAAAGGTAATAAAAAGGGTGAAATCACCACTAATAAAGAGAAAATTATAACAATTTTAGGAGCTTTTTGACTAATTATATGACAAAATATTTGACAATCTCAGGAAAATGGATGAATATTCATAAAAAGTTCCATATTAACAGAGGAAGGAATAGAATATTTAAATAATCCTATCTTATGGGGGAAAAAATTTAACAAGCCTTTGATGAACTCCCAAATAAAAAAAAATCCTCAGAGTCAGATGGATTCACAAGTGAATTCTACCAAACTTGTAAAAACAATTGGTTCAAATACCATATAAACTATTTGGAAAGATAGGCAAAGAGTGCTACCAATTTCCTTTTATGACACAAATATGATGCTGATACCTAAATCAGAAAGAGCAAAAATAAAAAAAGAAAACTATGGATCATTGTTCTTAATAAATATTGATGCAAAGATTACAAATAAAATGCTAGCAAGGAGATTACAGCAATGTATATTATGGCTACAGCATATACTATGACCATATGGGATTTATAGCAGGAACACAGAGTTAGTTCAATATAAGAAAAACTATCACTATAATTGACAATTTTGATAAGAAAATCGACATAATTGTACAACTACCTCAATATATGCAGAAACAAAATAAAACACCCATTCGTATTAAAAATACTGGAAAACATAGGAATAAATGGAGCTTTCCTTTAGATAAGTGATATCTATTTAAAACCACCAGCAAACATCATGTATAATGGAAATAAACTTGAAGCTTCCCAATAAAATCAGGAGTGAAACAAATATGACTATTTTTACTGCTATTATTTAACCAATGTTAGCTATAGCAAAAAGAAAAGAAAAAAAGCAGTTGAAATAATTATAATAGGCAGTGAGGAAATAAAACAATCACCCTTTGAAGATGATGCGATGTCATTCTTAAAGAATCAACTAAAAAGCAAGATGAAATAACTAACAATTTTACCAAAGTTGCTGGATACAAAATAAATCCAGATAAATCATCGGCATTTCTATATATTACCAGCAAAGTCCATCAGTAAGTGATAGAAAGAAAAAATCCCATTTAAAATAACTATAGAGAATATGAAATATTGGAAGTCTACCTGCTAAGGCAAACTCAGAAACTATATGAACACAATTATAAAACACTTTTCACACAAATATAAATCTTTAATAAACCTTGTGATTGGCTGAAAGAAGGCGTGGGTCAAATCCATTTGGGCAGGACTCACGTGTCATGATTTTTGAATCCTTGCACCCCTAAACCTCTGAACCTCAACAGTAGTGTTATTGTAAGATCAAAGTATATGCATGTTTTTTAGTTACAATACTCAATAATCTTTCCACTGAAGCACTTATTTCCTCTTCTCATTAATCACAATATCTGGTTTGTGCGAATGTATGTATAGACAAACCAAAAATACACCCAAACACATACAAATGAAGTCTTCAATGATAAAGACTCTAAGGTAGCACAGAGATTAAAAAAAAAAAGTTGTGTGTCTAATGAGTGAAACCTCCCAGATGGTCTTAGTTTAGAATATAAAGGAAGGGAGAAATGCAAGATGGTGGTCAGAAAAGGAGAAATAATACATTTGATGATACACTAAAATATTGATAATACAGCTATAAATATAAATCCTGCCTCCTAACTGGTTATGAAACAGTGGGTCTCCTATTCCCTTTATTAATAAGCTACAAATATTAAGAATGATATTTTGCTGCTCAAGTAATTACTTTCGAAACTCTCCAGGAATGCTGCTCCCTATTCAGCAGCCTCAAGCTTAACCCAGATTTTGAGATAAATGCAATTCATTTCTTGGACCCTTCTCATTTGTTTTACCTGACAGGGAGTGCTTGCTCTTGAACCAGTGAGAATATGTGCATAGCCATCTGGTTTGTTTAAACTCACCCTAAGAAATGTTGCTCCATGGCCTCTGTCAACCATGTTGCTCTAAGAAAAGTTCAAAGTACTAAACAAGGAGTCATTAAAAAAAAGAAAAGGTGATCCATTTTATTTAATTTCCATGTCTGGAATGAGCTTCCCTACCACCTTCATCCATCCAATCCATACAAAACCATTAGGGGGCAGCTCAACTTTGATCTCCATGACTTACAAAAGTATCAGAGTTCCACTCTCCTTCAGTTCAGAGAATGCTCATAATGATGATATTGACAAGGTTTTTTTTTTTTATCTGGGTAATGAAAATACCCCATTATTATTGTTACTCACTTTTGTAGTATATGGGATGGGAAAAGTCCAAGATACTCTGGCTTCTGGCACTGAGTATCTTATGGCACCCTGGAAAGAGTACTGGATTTAAATTAAAGACTCTGGGTTTAAAAGTTAGCACTGCCATTTGTTGTCTGTGTGAACTTAGACAAATCACATACACTCAGTAGGCCTCAATTTCTTCATCTCTAAAATGGGAAATTTGTGGATATTCTACAAGCAGCCTGCCAGCTCTAAGTTGCTTATAGTTGGCCTAATGCAATATGACCTTCCCCTCCTCACACGCCCCACGCATTGTCTGTAGCTGTTTAAAGACATTATCAAGGTTTGTTTTCTATTATTTAAGCACCATGATGTCAGCAACTACATCTCATTAAACTATTTTCCTTAACTAGTGATTGCCAGAGTCCTTCACACAATAAGCACGTAGCCAATGCTTGTTTTAGGAAATGAAATTATCCTTCATTTCTTAGTATCCAGAGTACTAACTGGTTTGAAGTTTGTTTTTCTTATGTTGAATAATTTTATTAATAAATAATAAAATATATAATTTAATTTAATAATGAATAATTAAATTTATTCACTATAAAATTTTAAGTAGGTCTTTAGGGTTAAAGTGTAAATGTCTATAAGTAGTTTTAAGTAAATGCTGTTTGCTCTCTAAAGAATGATAAATTTGAGTCATAGAGGCTGTCAGGAGAGAGATCAATTATCAAGTGTGAGGCAGAGGATGATGATAAGAGTATTATTTGGTGATTTCTTATTAAAAGGGGTATTGAAGCAATTATTTGTTAACCTGATAACAATGGCAGAGTTGGGTGCTGCCTTGTGAGGGCATTTATAACACAGTCCAAGACTTATCAAAACAGGTGACAACTACCCAGTAATGTGATCCATGCGGGCACAAACGACAGGCCCTAAAAGAACCTAACATTTATCACTATTAATAATGAATCCTGGACAAGGAACTGAGGACCACAGATGCACAGGTTGTAATTTTCTCAATGTGGCCACTCCCACCCCTTCAAAACCAAGAGATAAAGAAAAAAAGAGCATGTGGTAAGGGAAAACTGGTGAAGAAGGCAGCAACTAAGAAAGAAGCTTTGATTTGTATTCCAGAGCTTAAAATACAAAAGTGAAGAATTTCTGGACAGAGATGGGATAAATGTAGCAAGAATATATTTGTCTGGGGGCAGCTAGGCCATGCAGTGGATAAAGCACTGGCCCTGAATTCAGTATGACCAGAGTTCAAATCCGACCTCAGACCAAACACTTGACACTTAGTAGCTGTGTGACCCTGGGCAAGTCCCTTATCCCCAATTGTCTAAAAGTTAAAAAAAAAAAAGAATATATTTGTCTGTTATCTTGCTATTCTAACTGAAAGACTTTTAATCTGAAAAGGATAAAAAAGATAAAACTATATACATCGCCAAAGTTAGATACTTTAGATAGTGGTTACAAAGAAGGAAGAAACATCAGGCTGGTCACAAGACACAAAATCCAAGAGAAGAGTCAGTAGCAAACAAGTGTAGCTAAACATCTTAATAAGAAGGGGGGTACATTTGAGTTCATATATCCCTGAGACTTCTTAGAATGAAATCCATTCATAAAACGTATTTCTGTTCGGGCACAATGTTACAAAAAAATAGTATAGGTAGAAAGTGAGGGGTGAGATTACATTGTCTATCAAGACGACACGCTCACATGAGCATCAACAGGGATCAGAAAAGGCCAGCATGGCAAAGATTAGTTAAGTGGAGATCCCTGGGGCGAGAATCAGAGGAGATTCCATCATTGACATATACTAAAGACCACCTGATCAGATAATAGGAATAGGAGTTTGGAAAGTAGATCACAAGCATAACCCAAAGGCATCATGTGGCACTTATGGGATACTTTTTTTTTTCATTCAGATAGTTTTTCAAAGTTATTACCATAAAAAAAAAAGTCAATAGCTCCTTGCTAAATCTAATTGTTCACTGGTAGTGGAAATAATGAGGACCACTAGTGGGAGAGGGGAAAGTGATTACTTCTTTCTAAAATGTTTGATAGAGAAGAGCATATCCAGGCAGCATCTCACATGCAAATCACATTTTGGGAACACAAATTGATGAAGTTTCATAGGAGACATAAGTGGGATTCCATGGACTAAGCCACTGCCAAGGGAATCAGCCCATAAACAGTGGGATCTGTTTCAGGAGAATATTCTGAAGGCGCAAAAGTAACAAAATTCCAATATGGAGTTAAAAACAAAGGGCTTTCTCTGAATAGACCAATGTGGAAGCATGTGATACTACCTATAAAGCAACTCTGTTGTTGTTGTTGTTTCAAAGAAATATACTGATGATGGAACAAGTCCATACAGCAGAAGGTGGATATGAGAGAGTGAGGAATTTTTTAAAATGCTGTTTTGAATTCTCAGAATGGGCTTAAGAAGGCAAGTGAAAGGTAGCTGTAGGAGAGCAAGACATTTAGAGCATGCTGTGTGGACAGTGACTGTCAATTATGGAATAACAGAATATAAATAGTCCTGGGAAACAAGGGCAGGGGGTTGGTATGCAAGAAGAAGAAGTCTAGTGAGGAAGAAAGTCCTTGATTATGTGTTAGGGGAAACTGGTTCAAATCCTGCCTCTCATGGGTACTATGTGTGTTACCTCAGGCAAACCACTCAACCATCCCTGTACTTATTTGTTTACTTGCAATAATGCAGTATTGAATTTAATAGCTCTACAATTTATTCAATTTTAAAAATGAAAACATAATGTTATGATTTTATGAAGGGGTGGCTAGGGTCATGGGAATCAATACTAGCTGATAGGGTATGCCTACACTGGTCAGTCAGTTTATAATAAACATTTATGAAGTGCCTGCTGTGTGCTAGGTACTAAGTACTAGGTAAACCACAGGTCAAGATTTTGATGGGAGGAAAGTGTGGGTAGGCAATGGGGGATGCATTGGGAGAAAACATAGGATGAAGGGATTAAGAAATATAATAAGGAAACATCAAAATGTCAGGAATGTTGCATAGGAAAAAATAAAAGGATAAGAAATGATGGCTGGTCAAAGGAATTCTGAACATCTTGATGATGGAGGTGAAACAGTTATATGACCAAGGATATGATTAGACTCTTTGTGCTTGAGATATTGGAAAGATGGATGTCAGGAGACTGTAAGGGGCTGATCAATTCAAAGGCCAAGTTGTGTGATGAAATTCTGTAAGTGTATTATATATATTGAAAGCCAAGGGTTGGGATAAAGAAGACCGCGAAACAGAATTAATTCTATGAGAATGAAAAGACAAGGACCTGAAAATTAGTATATGGTTGGTACCCACAGTTCCACCAAGTGATAACATAAATATAGTGAGCTTCAAAAAATGAGAAGTTGCTGAGTGATGGTGGCAAAAGGATTTTTGTAATGGAGAATAAACAGAACAAAATATCTCTACTCCACTTAGCCCAGTGATTGAGAGGGCAAGAAAGATAGACGGAGTAACCTTTTGTCAGGTATACCATCACAAGGATTCTTATCAGTGTAAAACAGTGTAGAGTCCTGAACATGGATTCAAAGGACCTGCATTCATATTATGGTTCTGATATTTACTGCAGTCTAGAGGTGGGGGACCTTCAGCTTCAAGGCCACATGTGGCCCTCTGGATACTTAAGTGTGGCCCTTTGATTGATTGAATCCAAAGTTCACAGAATAAATCCCCTTAATAAAAGGATTTGTTGGGTAAAACTTGGTTTAAAGGTTGTACCCAAGGACTTAGAAGGCTGCATGGGGCCTCCAGGCAGCAGGTTCCACATCCCTGTACTATACCTATACCTCTCACCAAATCCCTTAAGGTCTTCAGGCTTCAGTTTTTGTTTTTGTTTTTGGTATTTTTGTTTGTTTGTTTATGTCTGGAATGATGAGATTGTACTAGATTATCTCTGAGGTCTCTTCACAGGTCTATGATCATTGATCTAAGGTTGTAGGTCTATGATCCTATGATTAGACAATCCTGAGGTAACTCTAACCCTTGGTTTATAATCCTATAGTTAGTGTGTATCTAAGGCCCCTTTGAACTGTGAAATTCTGGGATCTTATCAAATTAATAAATGAAAAAGGAATGAACCATCCAACACTTAGATTAGGTATTTGTATAAATACTTGGCCCTATCATGTAAAAGAAAGTTAGAATCAATCATTTGCCCAAGGGCTCTCAATGTATGCACCAAAGCCTTAGTTTCTCAAGGGGTCAGGAATACTTAAGAATGTATTTTTATAAATTATTGAAAATTTTATTTGGCCATGTGGAGAGCAACTCACTGAATAAGGCACTTAAAAGTGAATTAATTTAGGCAGACCACTAAATGCAAAGTTGTTTCTATCTTATCCAACCACTAAGAATTTACTTATATAATTTAATTAGAAGGTACCATTTTTGCTAATTTTTTTTTTTAGGCAATTGGGGTTAAGTGACTTGCCTAGGGTCACACAGCCAGTAAGTGGCAAGTGTTTGGTGTGAGGCCAGATTTGAACTCAGGTTCTCCTGACTTCAGGGCCAGTTCTCTATCCACTGTGCCACCTAGCAGCCCCTGAAATATTCATTCTTAAAAGCCCCACTTCCATGCCATAACAGGTAGTTGCATCTATCCATTTTATACTTACCTAAAGGAGTCAATTTGAAGGACTCACTTAATACTTTGAATTTTTATTTTGAAAGGAAGATTTACGTAACAAGTTTCACTTAGATCAATGGATCTAAAAGGAAATCACAATACAAGGAAAGATTTAAATCAAAGCCTCAGAATTTTATACAAACACCAAGATCAAATCTTAAAATATACCTATTGTGCCACAAAATTCTCCCCATTAACTTTAAAAAAAAAAAGCTTAAACATACATGCCTCGCAGGCAAGTAAATAAAACTGTCTAAAACAATCATGCCAAATGTTTCACTTTTAAATCACAAACACAGCTTCTGTATTTCTTTTACCAAAAATAAAAAAGCACGTCTCCAACACGCCTCTCAAATAGTCTTCCGTGTAATGTGGTGTAAAAGCAACAGTTACCATAATTGAAACTGCTTGAACCTAAATACACTTACTGCTTAAGTACAGTCCTACAACATAACTACCTTGAGAAAACTGAGAAAAGCTGAAATTGTTTAACAGTCATGGCCTTTAATCAACTTTGTTATTACATCCTAGATGAATGGTTTCCTGTGTTCAAAAATACGAACCTGGGGTTTTTAAAACAATCCTGCTTTCACTTACAGTACGCAGAAATCACGAGTTTGTACTGCAACACCGCTAACCTTCATTTTCATTTGTTTGTTTTTGGTTATAAAAACATTGACCAATAGCCAGTGATCAGGATTACGCTCCCCGTCCACCACTCTCACTGGACATGCCAGATGTCACTTCCATTCCTTTCATTCCCATAAATGCACAGCGCCAGCGGCGTTAAGTAGCAACTGCTCACCCTTCCTTGGCTCCCTTGCAATGTTTGATGGAAAAGTCACTGGACCTTTCTTGTAACACTTCCTCATATCTGCTATACTGCTTTAACTAGGATAACTTCCTGCATATCCCGCAGTCGGCTGCTGGCTAACTGGACCGCTGTAAGTGTTTAACAAGCCTATGTCCTTCCATCCTTGGGCTACCATAAGCACCACCACTTGCTCCTGCTGCAAAATTCAAGAAGAGTTCTACATATCGGTACTGCACACCTGCTTTGTCTTTTGACCTACCTGATACAGCATCTTCATGAGTAGCAAATTAAGCATCTGTTTCTACAATCACTCTGCCATCAGGTCCATTTTCAATGTGTACGTGAAAAGGGTCGAGTGGAAAGGAAAAAAAAGTGAATATATTTTTTGGTAGTCCTCTAGAATAATTCTCTGATGTGCACACACAATGGCCTGTTGTACTCTGGAAAGTGGACCCACCACCTCCATATCTATGATCAGACATACCTGAAAAACAGTCAGTGATGTCTCTTCTAAATCTATACAAGCAAAAGCAGTATCCATTATCATATCCATTGTAGTCATCCTAGTCTCCATAACTCTGTGTAGGCACCTGTCCTCATTCTTTCAAACCCAGCTCCCTTCCCAATGTGGTTATGATCTCTGCCAACCTTTGGGCCTGTCATAAGGACCTGGCCACTGCATAGCCATTAGCTTCCAAGGAGGATCATAATGAGTAGGAACTTCTGCGCAGCTGCTCTTGACAATTTCAATGTACCTGTGCCCTAGACTTTCCTTGCTTTTCTTTAAAACTTTTTCAGCTATTTCTTGTGAAGCAAACTGCATGTAGGCCTCCCATACTCCTCCCCTGGAAGTCCACCAGCAACATTATCACATTTGGCATGATTTTCCAACCTGAGCAAAATGAAACAATGTCTTCCTTGCTACAAACAGGAGTTTGAGTCTGAAGGCACACAAAGCCGTCATTGGCAGTGTCAGGACTATCTGGACAAGTATACTTAAATACCCAATACATTTCAATGTCTTTTGACTTGAATACTTCAACATATCTCTTTTTTTTTTTTTTAGTGCCAATTTAACTTCTTCCTCTGGTTCAAGTTTAGCAAATATTTCTCCACTTGGTCTGCCTTCATGAGCATAGATGAAATGAATGCCTGATGCACCATTTTGAATTTTACATTCTGAGAAGAAGTGTTGGCCTTCATGTTCTGAGCAGGACCAGGACAAGCCCCAGACAGACCTTCACCACAAAACGTTCTCTGCCTTGGGTGCTCAGCCTTATCTCATTCAGTCAGTGGCAGAAGCTCAATACTTGACTTTGGCATGGCTATGAAGAAATGACTGCACTTTGAATTTTCTGAGTGACTGAAAGTATTTACTTTGCTTCATCTCATATTCGTAAGAAAAGTCAGAGCCAATGAATCCATTTTGAAGAAAAGAGAGTCTAGATCCAGATGAGGCATTGAAATAATGGCAAAAAGGAGAGTAATAACTACATTGCATTTGTTCTATTACTTTCATTTTTCTCATCATTGATCATAATACAGATATTCCTTAAAATTAGACAATTTTGCACCTTAAAGGCACCTTCCAAACAATGGTTATTTTGTTTTCAAAAGGGAAGATGTTTAGAACTTATTAGTTGAAATGAGTTGAGCAAGATCAAATAGTTAATGAGGGAGAGATGCTGGAATTTCTAAGTAACTCAGACCTCTTAATTCCTTATCCAATATGTTTCCCATTATGATCGTGTCTCATTCCAATGTGTTTCTTATGTAATATGCTGTGATTCTAGTTAATATATTTTATTCTTTTTTTTGTCTTCTTACTGTCTCTGCTTTTTCTTTCATATTACATTCCCTCTCCCTTATCTCTCTTTTTCTTGAAATAATACAGACACCAGAAGCTGGAGTCTTTGGGTTTATGAAACAGTAGATGACTATATTCATTGACTATTGTGTCTTGTGTACCTAATCGATTTCATTGATCCACCACTCTATTTCTTAGCTAGTACCAAATAGTTTTCATGATTTCTGGATCTACTTTTAGATCCCGTATGACTAGGCCACCTTCTTTTTCATTGTTTGTTATTTTTTTCATGAATTCCCTTGATATCCTTGGCCTTTTGTTCTTCTAGATGAATTTTATTATTTTTCTAGTTCTATAGAATATATTTTTGGTAGTAGAATTGTCTTTTTTTTTTGTTAACTATATATTTGTCAATTCTATTTTTTAAGCAACTGTTTTCCCCATTTTTTATCTTTCCTTTTGAAAGCTGTTGACTATCTCTTGCATACCTCTCATTTCTTTTCCCAATTTTTCTTCTACTTCTCTTATGTGACTTTGAAAATCCTCCATAAGCTCTTCCAAGAAGGTCTTCTAGGCTGGGGACCAATTCATATTCCCCTTTGAGGTTTCAGATGTAGGTGTATTGACAATGTGGTCCTCTTCTGAGTTTGTGTTTTGATCTTCCTTGTCACCATAGTAACTCTTATGGACAATGTTTGTTTTTACTTTTTGCTCATCTTCTTGCCTATTTCCTGGCTTTTCAAGTTGAGCTCTCCTGCTGGAGCATAGGTGATGTGGTCCCAAACTTCTTGTGCTGGGGACGGGGGCTGGGTCACTGGATGTCTGGGGACTCAGATGCTAACAGCTGGGGGCTATAGAAGTCTGGCAGATTGTCTGGTGTTGAGCTGGGGTCCCAGTGATGTTCTCAGCATGTGCTGAGTCCAGGTGAGGTTTTTCTTCATTTCCCTGGGGCTATACTGCAGCACATGGAGCTCTAACTGGTGCAGGTTACTTGCTTGTGGTCAGGCTGAAACACGTGGTAGTACTCCAAGCTACAGTCTGCTGGTTCCCTTGTCTCTGCTAAGGCACGTGGGGGTCCTGTTGTTGGCATTTGTCTCCTCTACCACACTAGGGCTCAGGATCTCCCACTGGTTTGTGGAGGTGGGGTTTGCTTCTGGCTTGCTGGGATGTTGCCTGTCCTTCAATACATTCCCCTTTTACCCGAGTGAGATGGACCTTTCTTGCCAATCCTCCAAGTTTCCCAGGCTAAAAGACTGCTATACCCTATTTTTCTGTTGACTCTAGCTGTTCTAATTCTGTGCTGCTATTTTATGGTTTTTTGGAGGTGAATATGGGAGAGCAACAGTGTTTACTGCTTACTCCACTATCTTCCTAGATGCCTCTTGGTCGATTCTTTCAATGATTATTTTGCATTTGGTTCTAGGATATCAGGACAGTTTTCTTAGATAATTTCTTGAAAGGTGCTATCCAGTCTCTTTTTTTTCTTTTTTGTTTTTTTTCTTGTTTCTCTCTCTCTCTCTCTCTCTCTCTCTCTCTCTCTCTCTCTCTCTCTCTTTCTCTAATCATAGCTTTCAGGTAGTCCAACAATTCTTAAATTATCTCTCTTGGACTTATTTTCCATTTTAGTTGCTTTTCCAATGAGATATTTTACATTTTCTTCTACTTTTTTCATTCTTTTGATTATGTTTGGCTGATCTTGATGTCTCATATTGTCATTAGATTCCACTTTCTCAATCCTAATTTTAAAGGAATTATTTCCTTCAGTTAGCTTTTTACCTCCTTTTCCTTTTGGCCAACTCTACTTTTAAGGAGTTGTTTTCTTCAATACATTTTTTTTTTCAAATTTGGCCAATTCTATTCAGTCATTACTTGTGCTTAATTTTTCAAGCTGTTGACTCTTTTTTCATAATTCTCCTCTGTAACTCTCATTTATTTTCCCAATTTTTCTTCTAATTCTCCTACTTGATTTTTAAAATCATTATTGAGCTCTTCTAAGATGACTTTGGGGCTTGAGACCAATTCATATTCGACTTTGAGTCTTTGCCTGTAGGCATTTAGACAGTGTTATTCTCTTTTGAGTTTGTGTTCTGACCTTCCCTGTCACCATAGTAACTTTCTATGATCAGGGCTCTTTTTTGTCTTTTTGCTCATCAAAAAAAAAAAAAAGATTTCCTTCGGGGTCATAAGGGGTGCTCTCCCAAGCTTCTTGCAACAGGGCCAGGGTCTTGTCACTGGCTTTCTATTCTGGTGCCTTTGGGATTGACAGCTTGCCTTAGAGTGGCCTGGCCTAGTCGTATATGTTGTTCCCTGGGTTCCAGGGTTGGCAGTTTTCCTTCTTCACTTGGTCTAAAGCCTTCCTAGCTATCCTGCTGTGCCACTGCTCTGCTGAGCTGGTACTTCATGGCTTCGGTTGTTTATATGTGCTTGGCTAAGAGCCTCTCACTCGTTTACCTTGACACTGCCTGTGCTGGGCTGCACACCTCTTTTACCCAACTGAGGCAATTCTTTCCTGAAGTCCTTCTAAATTATCTTGGGCTGAAAAATTGCTTTACTCTATCTTTTTGTGGATTCTGTCACTCCAAAATTCTTATAGAGGCTTGATTTAATGTTATTTGCTAGGGAAACTTGGGAGAGCTCAGGCAACTTCCTGGCTTCTCTCTGCCATCTTGGCTATGCTCTAATCCCACTATTTCAATACTCTCCTTATCATAATCCATCTTTTAGGGCAGCTAGTTGGTGCAGTGGATAGAGCACCGGCCCTGAAGTCAGGAGGACCTGAGTTCAAATCCAGCATCAAACCAAATATTTGACACTTACTAGCTGTGTGACCGTGGGCAAGTCACTTAACCACAATTGCCTAAAAATATAATCCATCCTTTACTAAACTGCCATAGTATTTTTATGAAGTCTATGTCATACCATGTTACTCTTCTTCATAAGATCTAGAGACTCACTATTATCCCCAATATCAAATATAAAATCTTTTCTTAGGCATTTGATGTTCTTTGAAACCTAGGCCCTTCCTACCTATCTAGTGCTTTTATATATTATTATTTTCTATTTATTCTACAATACAGCTACAATGGCGTACTTTCAGTGTGTCAAACAGAACACTCCATTTCTCATCTCTACCCATGCCACTGTAACTGGCTATCCCCTGCCCCTTGAAGGCTCTGCTGAATCATTTCCACCTTTTAGCTTCCTTTGCCTTATTTTTTTCAAGACTGTATTCAAAAGTTACCTTCAGTGGGTATCCTTAATCCCTGGTCATGCTTACTAATGCCTTTCTTTTTCAATACCTTCTACTATATTTTATATATTGTCTAGGTACCTTGTTATTTGTGTGTGTCTTTTCTTGTGGAATTGATGCTCCTTGCAAGGCAGGGACTGATGCTTAACTGCACTTTTCATTTTGCCTTGGTTTCTATCCTTAGAGTTTAGCGCAATGTCTGATACATAATAATCACAATAAATGTTTGCTGATTGACTTGCTGATCCATTAATTCTTATTATCTTATGCTTGCTGAACATCGAATTGACTGGTGGATCCTTATATGAATGTACAGCTACTCAATTATGAAGAATGCATTAGGTATTGCTAGTTCCTGTATTAACTCCATTTTGGGGAGAAATGTCTGAATGTGTCAGTACAGCAAATCTGCTGACATGATAGGAATAAGCCCACCTGAAGGGCTAGACTTCATGTTTCCTGGAGGCATGGACCATCATCTGGAAAGATTAAAGCAGAAGGCTCTGCTGAGCATCCTCATGGTAAATGCGTAGTAGCCAATTTCTTGGGTGCTGGCTACCATGCATGAGATTGCTGGATCCATAGGCAACTGGATTTCCTTCCAGGGGATGGCACTTTGCTTATTCTTTTGGGAATAGGTAGTTGTGATATTCTTCCCTCCTGAGTACTCTCTGACCTTCCATTTCTTGGGTAACTGACACTTTTTCTTCATGTTTTGTCAGTTTTATGGTCATTTGAAAAGAATGAAAGCAAGATGTCTGTCCGGGACAGGGATACCTTGTTAAGAGCTTTGCCAGGCTAAAAAGTATTGACAATGCTATCATTCCTGTATATAGATCTTTGAAGTTTGCAACAAGTTAAAACTCTGGAATTACAGCAAGGAATCCATGAATCAATAACCAATCTTATTTAGGAAAAGAAAAAAAAATGAATCATTTGAACGATTTCTGTCAAGCAGTTTTTGTCAATCAGTCAAGAAGCATTTATCACTTACTGTGTGTCAGACACTGTACTGAACACTGTGGATACATCAAAAAGTCAAGGAAACAAAAAAATCCCAAAAAACCACTGACTTCTTGAGGGAGAACAATGCACATATAATTATGTACATACATATGTATACGAGTCCATTGAATGAATCAATTATCCTCTACCACTTAAATTGTCCACATTTGTTAGAGAACAGCTCACTTGGGTCAATAAATCAGAAGCATGAATAAATGTTCAAAATGGCCTAGCCATCTCTTTTTAATCAATCAATTAATCAAAGCTAAATTCAAGAATTCCCAAAGTTAGGTTATTCCAGCACCTGAACAGAGAGTGAAATATGGAATCTCACCCAAGCCTGTGAGAGTGAATCACTGGGGTAGGGGGCTGGGGTGAGGGTAGGGGAATTTTTGTTTCTCTTCCTTTCCTTTTCCCAGATGGCATCCTTTTGAACTTGTAGAATGAGAGGATTCCCACTTCTCCCCAGCACATTAGCAATGTCTCCAAATCTTTAGGTACCGTTGGTAGGTTATACATCAAGAGCCAAGTACAAATTACATGCATTGGAGGAGAAGTAGCTTCAAAACTCTACAAAGAATTCCCCGGGGGGGGGCACTGATTATAGCTTTGGCTATAAATTCTTACTCTTTTGTGGTACTATACAGGTTCAGGGACATTTGATACCCTAGTCAGCATTAGAATTTATTCCTTGTCTCTAATGAGCAAAAAGAAAGAAAAAATAAATAAACATACATATTGTGCACTATTCTTGGGTTCTTAGACCTACTCACAATCGTATAATCACTTCAGCACCTGAGATCCACATATAACCATCTGCATTCTTTCAAAGAAAACTTATCTTCATTTAAAAACCAACTGACCGAACGATTAAGTAGAGCTTTCAGAAAGCAAGCCTAGCAACCAGAATGAACCTGTGCATTCTCATGCACAGCTCCAGTTACAAGGTTTGGGGAATGGGTGGTCATTGAAAGTGAGCTGAATGATTCAAGTACTGGATCCATGACTTCTTAGCTGCATGAAATTGAACAATTTTGTAAACTTCTTTAGGCATGTTTACTTACCTTCAGAAATAACTTTCATGGACTGATGTAGGTCTTTCCATCTATCTGGAGGTCTTCAAACAGTGGGTGGAGGACCACAGTTTGGAAATACTGCTGACAATTCTCCTCTTCACCCATAGTTTCGATAATTATCCCTGAAACACTTTTTAACTATTAAAAATGTATTTTTCCATATAATCTCTACAATCTCCTTTCAACATCCCAACACAATTAATCTATAATTATTAATTGTCCAAGTGTCCCCTAAGACTTTGTCTCATCCTCTGCCATTTGACAGAGGAATGCTGGATTTAAAGAGTCTAAAATTATTAACAAGCAAATAACTTTATAAATAGCTTGGGCTAAGCCCTAGAAAAAGCTTCTTTTTCACCAAAGATACACACTTTCTTTTCAGCTTTGCCCACTGACAACATTGCACAAACCGTAATTCTATTTGCTCCAGACACTGAGAGGTTTCTCTTTTTCTCCACCATTCCAAGAATGTTTTCCCTCCTTATCACTGCTTTTTGGCTTCCCTAGCCCTCTTCAAATCCCAGCTAAAATTTGATTGTCTTCTGGAAGTATTTCCCAAGTCATCCTGGTTCTCATCCCTTCTTTTGTTTCTTTCCAATTTAAAGTGTATATAGCTTGTTTTTTGCATACTTGTAAAAATTAGGTTCTTTTAGACTCTGAAATTCTTGAAAGTAGGGATTTTTTTTTGGCCTTTCTTTGCATCACTGGTATTTAACACAGTTCCTTATGGATGAAGTGGGAAAGAGGTTCTGCATAGATTGTCAATCTGATAAACTTTGTCCAGTTGTCTTCTTTGCCCACCTTAATTTGTGGAGGTCACCCTGATCCACAAAGATGCAGTAGCAAAAACTGTACGTATGTGTGTGTGTGTATTTTCCAAATACACTAGAAGGAAAATTCCACGTTATGTTGACCTATCTCAAACTAATACAATATGACTCTAAAACAGAAGCCATTAAAGGCTGTTTTGCAGGACTTGTATCATGATAAATTATTTTCTAATCCAATTCTAAACTAATTTTCATATATAATGTCCATATGTGAAATGTATTACTGTTGTATCATTGGACTCTCACTTTCTGTGTGTGTGTGTATAACATACATACATGCATACATATCGATATGTGTACATATCCTATGTATACATATGTATATGCATACACATATGTGTGTATGTTCATATGTATATATGCATATATGTGTGTATATGCATATATATATAGATACATATATATGTGTATATATATGTGTGTGTGTCTATATATATATATATATAGACACACACACACACACTCTACATATATCTGTTGAATGATTCTCATATTACTTTTTAAATGACTGTCATTGGGTGAAAGGGATGAAATGGTTCCTTAGTGTTTGTTACACACATGACTAGAGTATATTTCCTTCCTCTTGATAGATCAGACTGGGGCCATTTCGTTAGTCTACTTTCAATCAAGCAAGGAGAGCACATACATAGAGAGATAGCTACATATGGCAGACAATGCTGAGTAACTCTGTGGGGAACAGCTGTGTCCAATTTTGGTTTCTAAATTTGTTTTATGCTCACATTAGTGTACTCCACTGAGGAGAGAATTCCAGCTTCTATTCAAGCCCGGCTGAGCCTTGTTTTCCTCTTGGAAACAGGAGGGGTTCTGGAAACAGCATGTGTAGAAAATGGAACAAAATACCATGTCATGGGCCACTAGGCTGAAAGCCATAACAAGACAAATCTTCCAGCAATGGGAAGAAAAGTTTTCTTCTTCAGTTGAGCTACCAGCATTTAACCTATTGTTGGGTCAGTGAACATTGAAGACACCATAAAGGAGCAATGATGAATCTGGCTATAATCTGAATCCTGGGAAGTTCCCCGTTTCGTTCTACTGAATTGGTATATATGGGTGATGATGAAATTGTCTCAGTTAAAACAAAAGATAAGAGTCCATTTCTTGTATCATCAGTGAAAATTTTCTTCAGTAAAATAATGTTAGACTATCAGATGAAAGTATTGTCTCTTTACCAGAGAAGCAAACTATTTTTTCAAGTGAATGATAATAATGATAATAATGCCTATTTCTATAATAATGTCGAGCTTGCAAAGGACTTTATTTGTGTTGTCAGCCAATCCTCACAACAGTCACATGAGATAGCTACTGTTGGTACCCCCATTTTACAGATGACAAAACTATGGGAATTTAAATGATTTTTCCGGGGACACAGAGCAAAATGATAATGATGCTGTTAATCATCACAAATAGTTCAGGTTAACATCACACTTGGAGTTTTGTAAGCATTTTGATATTCACAAAGAATTATTTGTTAAAAGTATTTGTTGAATGACAAAAAAATCATATCAGGGACTGGGGAGAAATGAAAGAAGTGGAAAATCCAGGTATGTGATTTATACAAATATATTTATAGTGGCTCTTTCTGTGGTGGCTAAGAATTAGAAATAAAAGGGATACCCATCCATTGGAGAACAGCTAAACAAACTGTGGTGTATGATTGTAATGGAATATTATTGTGCTGTAAGAAATGGGAAGCAGGCTGATTTCAGAAAAAAAATACTGGGAAAGACTTGCATGAACTGCTGCATAGTGAAGTGAACAGAACCAGAAGAACATTGCACACAGTAACAACAATATTGTACTATGAAGAACTATGAATGACTTGGCTATTCTCAGCAATATAACAGTCCAAGACAATCCCAAAGGACTAATCATGGAGCATATTATCCACTTCCAGAGAAAGAAGTGATATTGACTGAATATAAAATGAAGCATGCTATTTTCCACGTTCTTTCTTTCATTTTTTCCTTTCATTTGAGTCTTTTCATACAAAATGACCAATATGGAAATGTTTTACATAATTGCACACGTATAACCTATATCTGATTGCTTACCATCTCAGAAAGGGGGTAGAGGAGAGATAGAAGGAGGGATATAATTTGGAACTCAAAACTTTAAAAGCAAATGTTAAAAAAAAATTAAAAATCCAGGTCTGTACCCTTAAGTTTCCTGAAATCTGAGGAGGGAAATGAGACTACAATAGAACACATATATTTGTATTATTTGATAATTTGACATACCTGTGATCTCAACAATGTGGATAATTTGTCAAATGATGAATATCAAAAGATAGCAATGTTCTCTCATCCTGGGAACGTTTCGTCCATGTACGTTTCCACAAATTCTCCTCTGGGAGAGAGGCGACATTACCTAACATGCTGAGAGAGGGCCCTCTCATTCTCTCAAATGTGCATGGCTACCAATCCCAGCTCATTAAATTAAGTTCTCGATGACCCACTACACATCTTATCAAATATCTCTTGGCCATTGCACTGCCATGCATATAGAAAGAGTCAAGCAATATGTATTTGTTTATACATTGCTTACTATGGGCCAGGACTGTTATTAACAAACTCTTTTTAAGTCAGAGATCTGACTGAATACCTCCTGTGCTCAAAGCCTTGCAGTGCCCACATTGCCGGTATGGTCAAAGTCAAAATTTTCAGCCTGGCAGTTAATGTCTTCAACAATTTGGATACACACAACATTGTTTGCCTCATTTTCTATGTATTCCCTTTTACCCATGCTATACACCAGGCAACCTGGACCGCTACCTGTCCCTCAAACTCAACAGATCATCTCTTTTATCCACACATTATCAGACATCATCATCTTCCACGTTTGGAATACATTTCCTTTTGTGTTCCTTTCAGAATCTTGCTACTCGTTACCGATGTGGTTGCAGGGCCACCTCCTCTTTGTAGTCTTTTCTGATCTCCCTAGCATTTAGTAGTAGATACCTCTAGAAATTGCCTTGCAGCATCACTTGACAAACTGTATCCCAATTCCACACCCATCTACAAACTGGAAGGCAAACTCCTGGAGGGAACGTTCCTGATGATGTTTTCTCAGCTTTATGACTCACACATGAAAGTTACTTGATAGATGATTTATATGGTAAATTGTCAGTATTGTTCTGAGTTACCAGATGTTCTCTGCTACTTCCAGATCTAGGACAAACAGACAGATAATATCTATTTCTTCAGACTACTCTACTCCGGGATATATGTTTTGTTTCTAAAAACCACTTTTTTCAATGCAGCACTCACCAACAATATGGAAGGCACCTTTGGATTTATCTGTGTATCTTCTCTTTGGGTTTCATTGAGAAACCATCTTGTATGATGCATGCAAGTGAAAAAGAGTTAAATTAGAAGATATCGCCTGATCACAAAACAGTAAAGAAATTTGCTTGTTCCGCGATCACTTCTTTGCAGACATAAGAAAGACATGGCAATGTCCCATCCTTCAAGAGGGCTAGGATTCCACTTACCAAGAGACCAGCTACCCTAGGCCTACAAGCAGAGCCAAGAATCTTGGCAGTGACTGTTATTGTTCCATCATCTCAGCAGTGTCTGACTCGTTGAGACCCTGTTTGGGGTTTTCTCAGCAAAGATACTGGACTGGTTTGCCATGTCCTCCTCCAGCTCCATTTACAGAGGAGAAACTGAAGTAATCAAGTGTAAGTTACCTGCCCAGGGTCATGCAGCTAGTGAGCATCTGAGGCCAGATTTGAACTCAGGACAATGAGGCTGCCTGGCTGTAGGCTCGACACTTTGTCCACTGCACCATCTAACTGCCCCTGATAGTGAATGAGGAATGGAAAATCATCAGGGAAGTTAGGATCATTTTTTCCAGTCTCTTTTCATCTACCATTTATCTTTATGTTTTCATTTTGCCAATGCTCTATTTGCATTTCTTTCACATCTCTGATGTTCTGTGATTCCAAGCCATAGAGTAGTGTGCTATAAATCTTTGTTCTTGGTCTTCTTTATTTCTTTCTCTATAGTCTATTTATTTTGGCTTATGCCCATACTTATGAGTTCCCTAGTCATCTCTATGAAGATGACAAGCAGATCTATATATCCTGATCTCAAAGACCATGTGAACACTGTCCTCTTCAATATTGCAAACACTGTTCCACAAGCATCTCAAACTTAACATGTCCAAAACAGACCTCATTTATCTTATACACAAATCATGCCCTCCTTCAAGTTTTCCTATTTCTTTTGAAGGTATGACCATTCTTTCAGTCACTAAAGTGAACAACCTCATTCATTCTGTATTCCCCACTCTCCCTCCCTCCACACATGGAAATAGATGCCAAGTGTCATCAATTCTATCTCCTCAGATTTTTCACATTTTTTACTTGTTTTTTTTTCTTCTATTTTTAGGCAATCGGGCTTAAATGATTTGCCCAGGGTCATACAGCTAGTGTCAATTGTTTGGTCTGAAGCCAGATTTGAACACAGGTACTGCAGACTTCAGGGCTGTGCTCTACCCACGTCTTTCCACTTCTAACTGTATGAGAGAGAGTAGGAAAGAAACATTTAGCACAACATATGTCCCAGCCACTGTATTAAGCACTTTGAAATATTATCTTATTTGATCCTCACAACAACCCTGTGAGGTAGATGCTATTATTATTCCCATTTTACAGCTGAGGAAACTCAGGCAGATAGAGTTTAAATGAATTTCTCAGGGTTATATAGCCCATATGTGTCTGAGGGCAGATTTGAACCCAGCACTTCCTGACTCTAGGCTCCTTGTTCTTACCTCTGCACCACCTAGTTGATTCTACAAAGCCACTACCCTTGTCCCTGACCTCATCACTAATTTCCTGGACTAGTGAAATTGCCTCTGCATTGGTCTCTCTTTCTCAAGTGTTTTTCGTCTACAGTGAGCCTTTTGCATAGCTGCAAGAATGCTTTCCCTAGAACACAGGTGTGCCAATGTCATTGTCCTGCTTAAAAAATAAACAAACAAATCAACAAACAAAACCCTCTAGTAGCCTCCTATTACCCCTAGGATAAAATATAAAGCACTCAATTTGTCAGTGGACACCCTTTACGATATGTGCTCTCCTTTGTCTAGCTTCACTATGTATTTCATTAATTGTCTCTTTGGTCCAAGACATGCTCACTTTGATTTCCTGTACAAAAAGCAATCTCATCCCCATGCCTTTGAGTTCTCTCCTTAGAATGCTCCTTATCTATGCCTCTTAGAATTACATGTTTCCTTCAAAGCTACTTAAATACTGCCTCCTATTGGATATGTTTCCCGATTTCTTCCTAGCTGCTTTTGCCCCTCACCCAAAAGACCTTGTATTTATTTGTACATGCTTATCTATGCAGTCTATTCTGCTAAATGTTTAGCATCTGATTATCAAAAAAAAAATGTACACATGACACACTTGTAAGGGGAATTTGCATTGCTAGCATTCTCTCCATCAATTTGTTAATTTTAGACAATCAACAAACAATAAATTAAATCTTCATTTATTTGCCTTTGTTCAAGGTAAATGCTCATGGTGAAAATTGAACTATTGCTTTTTTGAACCAAGATGCTCTGGCTCCAGCTCACACTGCATACATGTGTCCATTGGTTTCCCCTGATGGACTTTAAGCCCTTTGAAGGCATGTGCTACTCTTTCATTTGCCTACAGAACAAGAGAACAGTAAACTTATTAGATGCTTCATAAATGCTCATTGAATTGAATTGAATTCCCTTAACAATCATTTGAAAAAGATACTACAATATTATTAGAAAATTTTACATTTGGGGTAACTACCACAGGAGTTTGGGTTTAACCAGGATCACTTTGCTAGTGACATTCTGGAGTAGGATCCAAGCCTGGGTCTTCTGATTCTAAGCCCAATTCTGTTTGTCTCTTATCATACTCTTAATGGAGACTTCAAAGGCAAAGCATCTGTGTACTAATAAATCTATGTATACATAAAGACATAACTTATATGGAAGGAGATGCTTCCTTTGTTCCCTTAGCTTTATCCTATGGTTCCTTTGTCAAATATACCTATGACTTTTTTAGATAATCCCATGTCTAATTAGTATCACCCAACACCAATTGTTTCCATGAGGAAAGGTGAATGCCATTCCATTTCCACACATTTACAATCTACATTCTATTCTCTCAAATTTTATATCCAACCAGTTGCTAAGGTGGTCCCATTTTGTTTCTTTTATATCTCTCATATGTGCCTTCACACAGTCACCACACTAGTTCAGGTGATAATCACCTGCTTCTGGAATATTTCAATAAAACCCCTACATGATCACCCTGTTTTCAGGCTTCCCCCATCCACCTCATTATCCACAGAGCCATAGGATGAAACCCTTGTTGTTTTTATTGCTCTAAGTACAGTGTTTGATCAATGAGATCCCAGCACAATGACTGATGTTAGTAATTGCCTTTTTAGTTATGTGTTTCCATGTATCTTCTTTGGTTCACTTTAAGGACAGTGACATATTTTCACATCAGAATATTCTTTGGGCATAGAGCTAATAATTTTGCTTCCCTTCTCAGAAATAACTATTGACTGCTCTTTTCTAATTTGGTGAAATATGAAATCTTCAGGTTGACCTTTTAAGCTTCTCACAATGTGGATCCAGTTTCCCTTTCCAGATATTTCCCCAACTTATTCCCTTTGTACTTTACCAAACTTGGCACTCCATATCCCACTACTATTCTTTTGAACAAGTTGTACCACATGTATACAATAAATGACTTCTTTACCTCTGCCTTTGACAATCTCTAGCTTCATTCGTATGCTAGCATCTACAGGAAGCCTTTCCTCAGATTGGATTGTGTAGCTACATATTTATTAATGTGTTCAAAGAACCCTTTAAATAACTGGTTGGCTTAGCTCAGTCACAGAGATGTTTTTAGAAAGGCCACATGACATAGTAGCTAGAGGACAGGACCAAAAACTGAGTAAATGTGAGTTTGAATATCACCTCTGACTCATGGGATCTGTGTGATTTTGGACAAGTCAGCCACTTCTCTAAGGCTGATTTTCTTCACACATAAAATGGGACTGATCATGTATATACATCCCTTGGTTATTGGGAGATAGAATTGATAGTATTATAGTATTGAAGTATGTGTAAATTGCTTTGCACACTTTTAAAATAGTTTGTAAAAGTCAAATATTTAAATTCTCACCAAGACTCTTTTAATGACTTAGAACTCATGAACTAAGTGCTTTGGAAAAAAGAAGAATAAAATTTCTTTCTACAGTAAATACTCAATATACTTTCCAGCATTATTAGGAAAGAGAAAGCATGGCATAAGGGATAGCATACTGGCTCTAGAATCAAAGAGACATGATGAACAGTCTGCCTCGTATTTAAGTAATGTGGGATCTGGGCCAAATCACCTAACCTCTTTGAGCCTCAAGTAACCGTTTTGGGAAATGTGATAATATCTGCAGGACCCATCTCAAAGGCATGCTGTGGGGCTCAAATGAGAAAATCCATTTAAAGTTCTGTGTTTTGTTTGTTAGTTTGTTTGTTTATTTGTTTTTGCAAACTTCAAAGTCCTATATGCCTACATACCATGAAAGCTGGCTGACATAGTGTTAGAGAGCTCCAATTGAAATGAGGAATACCTGGTTTCAAGCCAGCCTTCACATACTTATCACATGGTGTCTTACCATGGGCAAATCATTTACCCTTTCTGGATGTCGTTTCCTGATATGTAAAATGGATGTGATTACAACATGTATGTAACAACATATATGTTGCTGTAAGAAAATATTTTAAGGGGCAAAGCATTTTGTAAATGTGAGTTATATCCCTAGTGCCTGGCACAAATACTTGTTGAATAACTATGTAAATCAGCATCATTATTGGGTTATCCTAGGAGTATTAACCCGGATAGTTAAGAGTACTTATATGCAGTTTTGTAACAGTGAAAGAATAAAGGAGAAATAGCATAATTCTGTT
The DNA here is from genome assembly GCF_003287225.1 of Phascolarctos cinereus. Lineage (NCBI taxonomy): Eukaryota > Metazoa > Chordata > Mammalia > Diprotodontia > Phascolarctidae > Phascolarctos > Phascolarctos cinereus. The sequence goes on along the minus strand of NW_027555958.1, from coordinate 474,635,759 downwards.
ATCAAGCAACCATCATAATATTTAATGTTTACTGAATATCACCTCTGTGCCTAATGATTTCTAAGAGAACTCAGTAAACCTGGCCCCTTTTCTCCCCTGATAAGGCTTCAATGTTCAGAGAAAACCAAGCATTAACATATTTTTTTCATACCAGCAATACAGGTCAGCCTCCCATGCTCTTAAGAACCATAAACTATCTGACTTCAGCAGACTCTTGAAGAAAGCAGTCCGTTGCATATTGAGGAATCTCCCCCAACAATTTTTGACCTTCTTGAAAAGAAAGCCAGGCCAATCTTGCAAGAATTATGTCTCTTGTCACTTAATTGCATCTCTTGTTAAAAAAAATAGCTACCTTTTTCAGCTCTCTTCATGATTTTTTAATGATTCTGAAATGATGAAATACCATTTATATTAACGGTATTAATTTAAGTCTATTGATGAGATAAGTATATATTAGTTATACAAATTTAGCATCAGAGTTGCAAAGGAAAAAGAAAGAAAAAAGATATACCTGAAATTTGATGAAAACTAAATTGTTTTAATGACAAAGGAAAACCCCCCTTAACTCTTTCATGTTTTCCAAATCAAGGCTGACTCCCCACCAGCAAATGCACTGCTCACTTCAACATATGTCCTTTTGATGTGGCGTTGATTAACACTAAGCAGAAGCCAAAGCAATGTAAATTTCAAGTGTGAGGATGAAAGAATAAAATCAAAGCAAGCAAACAAACAAAATGAATCCAGAAATCAGAAAAAAAGAAAGATTCTCCCAAGTTAATTTGACATTAAATCCAAAAAAAATAGCATCGCCTGTCTGGTTACCTTTTTTTATACACATTAAGGAGTAAATAACCTCTGGAGAAAGGGAGATGGAGATGTGAGTAGAGAAGATAAAGAAGGAATGAAAGAATCAAGGTGTTCTCCTATATAAGGATGCCAAGGATGAAGGGCCAGTAGAAAATAAAACTCATTTAATAATGGGATTAATCATAATACAAATATTCACACACATAGTGAGAGTTTCAGAACATATTATGCTATTTGGCAAGGTGTTGATTAAGTCTCAAAGCCAGCATCACATAGCCAAATACCATAATGCATTATCGTTGCCCAAATGAAATATTAGCAACTTATCAGTTTCCAAAACTCTATCACCACTGACAGGCCAATGAGAGTTCTCTATTCTCACACCACTTTGGACAGAATTATCTGCTTTCATTGGCGTTCCCTTGGTAGACTTTGCGGTCCCTTTGACGAAGTCCCCATCTTTTGCTGTCTCTCAGAATGGTAGTGATTGCTTACTATTTTAATTTAATGCCTCTCATAGATCTGCATTGTACTGCTATTTCTTCTAAATGTTCATGATAACTAGAGCTAAAAAATAAGAAAGCGTATACAGGAGAACCATATAATAGCTCATTATGAAATAAATTGAAGCATATTCTAATGCACAGGAAAATAAAGAAAATCACAGCACAAAAGCCATGTGATTACGATGAATTTTTTTTTCCCCCAGAATGTTAACAAGAATTCTGCCAAGTACAGCAATGCCTACTTGGTCCTTATTTCTGATTTCATCAATATGGAAAACTCCAGTATGGAAAATCCCTATCATATAGATTCAAAATTGGTGCAATTTATCATTTACTGGTTTCTCAGTTACATTGAGATGTGTGCAGTGTCATAAAGCTACATAAAGTTTGAGGGGCAGAAATTGAAACGATACTCCTATACCTCAGAGACAAGCTTTCTGGATGCTACTTTTTAGAGATATCTAGGTGCTACAGCAGATAGAGTACTAACTTTGGAGTTGGAAAGATGAATTCAAAATAAGCATTACTAGCTGTTTGATCCTGGGTAAGTAATTTCTCTCCCCCTTTTGTTTTCTCAAGTAGAAAGAATTTTTCTTTTCCCCCTCACAGCTACAATCCTTACCTTCAAATCTGTGACAATCCCATCTCTTCCAGGAAAAGGTCATCGCCTACAATCTCATAACCAGGCAGATTGACTCAGCTTTTGTTACTCAATACCTGCACAGTGAATCCAAGTTCTCCCTCCCATTTGATTGGAGGGCTGGAGGGAGGAGTAATATTCTCCTCTCAGAGCCTACCTTTAGAAATAACTAGGGGTGCAGCCAAGATGGCAAAGTAAAAGCAGTGACTTGCTTGAGTTCTCCCCCAAACCCCTCCAAATACGTATAAAAAATGGCTCGAAACAAATTCTAAAGCAGCAGAACCCACAAAAAGACAGAGTGAAACAAATTCCCAGCCCAAGACAACCTGGATGGGTGATTGGAAATGTATATCTCGCCGTGCTGGTAGAGCAGCACAGTGTGGTGTGGGCGCACAGGCCACAGCGAACCTGGAGCAGGCCTTGGAGGACTGAATCATAGGCAGCTGTGGCAGTATCCTTATTTCTTAACCCATGAATTCCAAAGACAACTTAGAAGGTCAGTGGAAAAAGTCTGTTTCTACAGTGCTGAGAGAGAGCAAAGTGGTCTCAACTCCATTCCCCAAGCACAGCCTGGGCAGGGGCTGCCTCCTGAGGTTCCAGACCACAGACTGAGGGGGAATATAGTGCCTGATCAGAGGGAGTTTTCAGGGAACTCTTTGCCATTTTTGAGGCAGGAATCTCTTGCTTTGCTGGCACCTTGATCTGGGTTGGTGGTCTTGGGGCAAGGAGGAGCACTGGCCTGGTGAAGCTTGTAGTGGTGATGGACAGAGAAAACCCTCCTCACAGTTCCAGGACAGAAAGGACTGTTTGTGGTCACTAACAGACCAGAGCACAAGCCAGAAAAGGAGTAAACTCCTCTCTCCTTATCATACCACCTTGCACAAAACTGAAAATTTACAGGTCCCTACAAGTATCTCTGAAAACAGCTATACAAACCCCCGAAGCTTGGGACAGTACACCCTCACATTGGAAGTAGACTTCTTACTTTAACAAGAGGTTTAAAACTCAGATAATTGGCCAGGATCACAAGCAAGCAGCGCAAAAAGTGTCAGACTACATTATCCTACTTTGGTGACAAAGAAGATCAAAACATACAACCAGAAGAAGACAACAAAGTCAAAGCTCCTACATCCAAAGCCTCCAAGAAAAATATGAGTCAGTCCCAGGCCTTGGAAGAGCTCAAGAGGGATTTTGAGAAGCAAGTAAGAGAAGTAGAGGAAAAACTGGGAAGAGAAATGTGAGTGACACAAGAAAATCATGAAAAAAAGTGAACAGCTTGATAAAGGAGACCCAAAAGAATACTAAAGTAAATAACACCTTAAAAAATAGCCTAACCCAAATGGCAAAAGAGGTCCAAAAAGCCAATGAGGAGAAGCATGCCCTAAAAAGAAAAATTGGCCAAATGGAAAAGGAAGTCCAAAAGATTACTGAAGAAAATACTTCCTTAAAAATTAGAATAGAGCAATTGGAAGCTAGTGACTTTATGAGAAATCAAGACACTGTAAAACAAATCCAAAAGAATGAAAAATAGAAGAAATGTGAAATATCTCATTGGAAAAACAACTGACCTGGAAAATAGATCCAGGAGAGAGAATTTAAAAATTATTGGACTATCTGAAAGCCATGATCAAAAAAAGAGCCTAGACATCATCTTTCAAGAAATTATCAAGGAAAACTGCCCTGATATTTTAGAACCAGAGGGCAAAATAGAAATTGAAAGAATCCACAGATCTCCTCCTGAAAGAGATCCCCAAAGGAAAACTCCTAGGAATATTGTAGCCAAATTCCAGAGTTCCCAGGTCAAGGAGAAAATATTACAAGCTGCCAGAAAGAAACAATTCAAGTACTGTGGAAACACAATCAGGATAACACAAGATTTAGCAGCTTCTACATTAAAGGACTGCAGGGCATGGAATATAATATTCTGGAGGGCAAAGGAGATAGGATTACAACCAAGAATCACCTACCCAGCAAAACTGAGTATAATCCTTCAGGGGAAAAAATGGTCATTCAGTGAAATAGAGGACTTTCAAGCATTCTTGATGAAAAGACCAGAGCTGAATAGAAAATTTGACTTTCAAATACAAGACTCAAGTGGAACATGAAGAGGTAAACAGGAAAGAGAAATCATAAGAGACTTATTAAGGTTGAACTGTTTACATTCCTGCATGGAAAGATGATATTTATAACTCATGAGACCTTTGTCAGTATTAGGGTAGTTGGAGGGAAAAATGTTTATGTATGTAGATAGATAGATAGATAGATAGATAGATAGATAGATAGATAGATAGATAGATAGAGGGCACAGGGTGAGTTTAAGATTAAGGGGTCATATCTGCAGAATAAGATTAAGGGATGGGAGAGGATTATACTAGGAGAAGAAAAAAGGCAGAGGTAGAATGGGGTAAATCATATCACAAAAACAAATAGAAAACAAAAAGGTGAGAAGGGGGAATGTGAGAGGGAAGGAGTGAATCTTCTTCTCATAGGATTTGGCTTAAGGAGGGAATAACATACACATTCAATTGGAAATGGAAATCCATCTAACCCTACAGGAAAATAGGGGGAGAAGGGACAAGAGAGCAGGGGGATGATAGAGAGGAGGCAGATTGGGAAAGGGTAATCAGCAAATAGTTCTGAGGAGGGACAGGGTCAAAAGAAAGAATAGAATAAATGGGAGGGCAGGATAGGATTAAGGGAAATAGAGTTAGTTTTTCACAACATGTCTGCTATGGAAGTGTTTTGCATAACTGCACATGTATAACCTATATTGAGTTGCTTGCATTTTCCATGAGGGTGGTTGGGGAAGGAGGAAGGGAGAAAATTTGGAACCCAAAGTTTTAAAAACACATGTTTAAAAAATGTTTTCACATGCTACTGGGAAATAAGAAGTACAGGGGATGGGGTACAGAAGTCTATCCTGCCCTACAGGAGAATAGAAGGGAAAGGGGATAAGAGAAGGGGAGAGAGATAGAAGGGAGGGCAGACTAGGGGAAGGGGTATTCTGAATGCATGCCATCTTGGGGTGGGGGGAGAGGCAAGATGGGGTGAAAATTTGGAACTCAAAATCTTGTGGAAGTAAATGTTGAAAACTAAAAATAAATAAATTTATATTTTAAAAATAGAAAATATAGTTAGGATGGTGACATGGAGTAGAACACCATCCCAGATCAAGTACACATAGAAGTAATTTGTGCTCGAGGAAATTGATTTGTAAGGTATCTTAAAGAAAGGAATAGATCCAGTGATTATCAAAATTAGGATACAGTATTCCTGCTTGTGGAATCAAAGGACTTGTGTTCAAATCCTGTCTCTGATACTTATTTATCACTAGTGTCCTTGGGCAAATTCCTCAGGCCCCTCACCTCTAAAATGTGAGGTCTGGAGAACATGAATTTTGAGATATTTTCTTATTCTAGAGTCTATAGTTTTATGAAAGTTATGTATGGTTGCACTTAGTATGTGTGTATTAGTCTGGGCTCTGCACCTTAATACTCCTATTTCAAATAAAAAAAAGTTTAAAAAAAGTAATAACTCAGAGTGTTCTAGGTGAATTTGCTCCATCATCTGCTCTGCTTGGTTTCATCTCCACCAATACTACACCCCCAGGTGGGATAGCACCAATTCCCTATTCCTTTAGAGTTAGCGTTCGTATGTGGGGTGTTCGAGGAGGCCTAGCACCTCTGATATGAGGGCTTGCTGAGTCCTCTTCAGGGCTGTTCATCCACCTTTGGTATCCACCCGGCCCTCAGTTCTCACCTGTGGCTCCAAGAAGCTGTAGCAAGCACAACAGCCACACCCTGGTAAACTGTCTTGGGAGATAGCCTAAACTAGGTTGAGGGCAACTGCCTAAAACCAGTTGGTGAGTTACAGGTATGCCTCCCCTGACAATGTAGTTTTTGCTTTCACTGGAAGAATGGGCAGATGAGAGCAGTTTGTTCCGATAGGCCATTAAGGCAGCTGAAGTAGGCATTGTGGAACGCTTAGAGCTTGGTCAGACATCCAAGTTGCCAGAGTCATCCACTGCATCCCAAGCCATTGCCTTGACTTTCGTCCTACCACTAGACTTAGAAGACTCTGAAAGAAGACAGTGAGGCTGCCGACTCTGTGGTAGTCTGCCTCATTTAAGTCCAGGTCACACACACGTCAAGACAGCACCCTGTAATGTTATTGGTCCTCTTCAAAAAGGCAGGACGAACAACAACAATAGACTGTAAGCTCCTTGAGAGCAGGGATTGTGTTTCTTTTTCTTACTTGCATCCCTGTGACTTAGCATAGTGTTTAGCACATAGCAGATGCTTGATAAATGTTTAAAGACTTTTTCTTGACCTTTGATTCTCTTGTAAAATGAGGTCATTGCACTAAGGGGGCCTCAATTTATCATCACAGATGTAGAGCTGAAAGGGATCTTAGAGGCCATCAAGCCGAGTCTCTTATTTTGCAGATTGTGAGTCGAGCCCTGGGGAGGTTGGGACTTGCCAGACATTGTCTAAGCAGCAATTTAATAGCTTCTTATGTCCTCAGCTCCTTCTTATCGATTGGCTTTTGGTTGTTTCTTGGAATATATGCTTCTTTACCTAATTATTTATTTCCTTCTTGAACCACCATTTTATGAAAAGTGTCCAGGCCAATCATGTGCACTCACTTAGAAACACTGTGTGGCTTTGGCAGCTTTCAGGAGACTAGAACAGTGAACTAAGGGTGGCTGGAGGGGGATCTCTCCTTTCTTGAGCCCATCAGTACAGTACTGCCTTTGACATGATACCCACATTATACCCATTTTGAATGCCATATGAAAAATCAGTGTAACAATGTTTAAATGTAGTTAATAAATAACTAATTGTATTTAACCAGCTCCTTCTAAATCCAATACAAAATATGAGAGCATTATTCACTTAGGACTAGAAATTTAGATCTGAAAGTATGCTAAGGTGTCATCTAGTTCAACCTACTTTGTTTTATAAGTAAGGAAACTGAGTCTCAGATAGGAAAGTGATTCAACCAAGCTCACAGATAGATAATGAATGATACCATTGGGATCTGGAAACAGGTCTGCTGGCTTTTAATCCAATACTCTTTCCATGGCACCATATTGCCTCACAAAGTAACTTTATCTCTTGCATCGATAATTATTTGCCAAAGCATTGTAGTATCGGGCATGTACTCCTAGGCTTGGAGTCAGGAAAACCTGGTTCAATTTCCACCACACCATACTTAATGTTCTCAAAGGTGTGTGAGCCTGGGCAGGTTTCTTAACAAGCATCGACATCTGGAAACTCCCTAGGACTACGTTTTGAATTCCTAGACAGATTTTCACTTGTCATTTTTCCCATTCTTGTCCAACACTTTGTGACCCCATTTGGGATTATCTTGGCAAAGATATTAGAGTGGTTTGCCATTTCCTTCTTCAGCTCATTTTATAGATGTGGAAACTGGGACAAACAGGGTTAAAAGTGACTTATCTAGAGTGACACAACTAGGCTGAATTTGAACTCAGGTCTATCTGACTCTAGGCCTAGCCCTCTATGTACTGTACCACCAGCTGCCCAATAGACAGATGTACTACAACATAAAGTTGTCATCTTGGGCTTTTGTAGAGAAGGGAGTTGGTTGCACATGGAATGTGCAGACTTACAGGATTCCTCTCATGTTTATTTAGTACCCAGTACTATGTGTCTGGAAAATGTATTAGGAAGTTTAAGGTTAAGGTGAGGGTATAATGCTATCTTTAAAAATGATGTGAAGAGGGTTTATTTTAAGGATTTGCCTGAAGTTTCCAAACAGATTCTAACTGTACTTATTTTGCATTACTTCTATTCTCTCCTGTTTTCAAGCTTGCTTTGTTATCTTTCTCTATTAGATTGCAAGCGCCTTGAAAACAGGGACCAATTTTCTGTTTTCATATTTGTATCTTTAGCACCTAGCACAGTGCCTGGCACAGGTAAAAGCACTTACTAAATGTTTATTGACTCTAGACTTGACATACTGGTTGGGAAATAGACCACTGTCCCTCTCGCCTTTTGGTATGACCTCAAGGGAATTTTCCATTTTTTTCAAAGGGTTTTACTGATACAGTCCTCTGAATATCATTTGTCATATAAAAGGAGCAATCCACTGTCTTGACTGAAGTTAATTGAAATCATAAGGCTAAGTAAAGGAATTATGATCACTTGAAAACTTGACTATGAATTTGATGTTTTCTTTTTTTGTAGATAACAACGACATCCGCCAGTGACCAAAGTCACAGACACAGACAAAATTCACTCCTGCACAACATAGAATGTAGATATACGGCAGAACACACACATAGTCTACTTCTCAACACGTACAGCTGTTCATGCCTCATTATTCATCCTCATACATTTTTTATTCCACTTCATGTTTCACTAAATTTTGGTGTTGATGTTAAAATAACCTAGTGAAAGAGAGAAGCAGAATGGGATGAGCCGCTACTTGAAGCGTAGGCTGAGGAAGAGACAGATTTGTGTGGAAAGCCCCAGCTCTTACACAATACCTGAAGCCAGCAATCACTGGGCTTTTCAAGTAGGTGAGCCTTTAGATTTGAGGATAAACTTTTCTTTGCATCTTTTATAAGAACTTGGAGGAAAAAAAACCTATCAGAGGAACTTACTGTCACTTCCCATTCCTGCTCCACAAAATCAGGAAACACTGTGGATGTTATATCAGGAAGCCTATGCAGGGCCTTGATCCACTTCCTGGTTGCTTTGTATAGTCCTCAGGGCTCTGTGCTGGGCACACTTCTCTTCTCCCTTGATTTTAATTCACTTGGGGATCTCATCAGCTCCCAGGATTCACTTCTCTATGCCAATGATTCTCAAAACTACTTATTCACCCCCAACTTTTCTACTCAGCTTCCAATCTCACATCTCCAAATGTCCTTCAGGTTTCTTGAATTCGATGTCCACTAAACATCTTAAACTGGTTTCCCAATTTGAACTCATCATCTTTCCCCCTTCCAAACTTTCCTATTACCATGAAGGGTACCACTGTACTCCTAGGCCCCCAGCTCACAACGTAAGTGTCAGCCTCAACTTCTCAGTGTGGCTCACCCCTCGTATTTAATCTCTTGTAAGAGCTTATTAACTCCCACTTTGCAGCATCCCTCAAATAAGCCCCTTTTCTCCTCTGATGTTGCCACCACGCTTTTTAAGACCTGTGTCTCCCTATCTATCACGTCTCTTGTCAATCCAGTTAATCATCCATTCAGTTGGCAAAATGATTGTTCTAAATACACGTCGAACCATGTTACCCCTCCCCCACATGCATGCACTCAGTAAGCTCCAGCAGCTCCCAAGCTCCACCAGGATCAAATGCAAAAGCCTATTACTGGGACACACAGCCCTTTGTAAAGTGACCCCCACCTACTTTCCAGTCTTCTCTGGCTTTACATCCCTCACAAGTATGCTTCAATCTAGTGACGCTCAGCCGGCTCCTTGCTGTTCCTTATACAAAACCCTTTACTCTCCCTCACTGCTCAAGTGCTCACCCTCCTACTCCCTGACTCTCAACTTTGCTGACATCCTTCAAGCATCACCTCAAATCTCACCTTCTGCAGGCAACTTTTCCCAAGCCTTCTTAATTCTAGTGACTTTGCTCTATTAATTCTTTCTTATTTATCCTATACATAGCTCATTTTTATGAAGTTGTTTCTCCCACTAGGTTGTGAGCCCCCTACTGGTCAGGAACTGTCTTTTGATATTCTTTGTATCTCACCATTACACCGTCTGGCACACAGTAGGCTGTCAAAAAAGTTTATTGACTGAGTGACTGAAAGAGGAGGGGAAGGGAAAGAATCATTTATCTTTCCACAGTGCCTCTCATCCACAATTTCTCTAATGCAGGCCCTGCTCTTTCACTAACAGTCACTACACTGGTTCAGACATGTTGTGTTATCTCATTTATATGCCCATACATGAGCTTGCTGTTTCCACTGTCAGATAACAACATTCTTGACAAGCTAACTTTTATCTTCTTAGCCACAATACTATGCACTATGTTTAGCACCTAGAAGATACTTAACACACTTTTTGATGGTCTGTTTTCAAGTACATTTCCAAACTTCTTACTGTGTATTTAAGGCCCTCTATGATAGACAAAAGCTCCTTTTCAAGGCCTAGCCTTGTTTTGTCAGCCCTGCAATCCAAAACGTGCTACTTACTGCTACTTAAGTATATCGCACAGTTATGAGATCGTGGGATTTCAATTTCCAAGGAGCCTTCAAAATCACCCAGTTTGACTCTCTCATTTTTATAGATAATGAAACTAAGATTTGAAAAGGAGTGAGTTTTACAAGGTACCAAAATAGGAATTAGAAAAGACAGGATTCAAGTTTTTGTCCTCTGAATCTAGATCATTGGTTTTTTAATGGTATGCTGCAGGTGACTCAGGCCAACTTCCATGAAAAATCAGATGTATGAGGGCAGCTAGGTGGTGCAGTGGATATATTGTGGGCTGAGAGGTTGAGAGGTTGTGACCCCTCAAAGACAGAATTACAGGATGGGTCATCTGGAATGAGTTCACAGACTGAAGCATTGTTTAAGCCAAGGTGGCAAAGTTTATTGTTATGGTTTTTAGCGGGCAATGATTCTTAAAGGATCCTGCAACCCTAGAGAGGTAGAGTTAAAGTTTATATAGGATAAAATACAATAAAACATGTGCCAAATATGCTAACTAGGGGATTCAGCGTGGGATTAGGGAGTGGTTAAGGAGTGGTCAGCTCTTAAAAGAACATGCACTTCTTGTACCTACTGCACAGGCGTTTTACCCAGAGTTCACTAGGAAAAGCCACAAGGGGGGCCACATGGAGGTGTGGTTTTAGGCCTGCTACATCACTAAGTCAACCAGAGTTCAGGGCAATTGAGAGTTGTCCAGTCTGCCACCAATCAATGTCTTGTTAGACAAGATAGATGAAGGGAGCATACATATGTCTTAAATCTAGAATACAGTTAATGAGGAGCCCAGGATGTAGATAATGAGGTAGGGCGGTAGAATAGTATAGTAGTGGGTAAGAATGTCTTTATGACCCAGTGCAAAGCCAGTTTAAACTAATACATCCTTCAGGTGCTGTTTGGAACTGCACCACAGAGAGAGATAAGGGTCTTGCTGGGGCCCACTCATGAGTAATTGCTAAGCACAGGGTCCCTGGGCTGTGGAGAAACTCTCAGGGACAGTGTTTCTGAGGCTAGGGAGAAATTGGGGTCCAAGTTCAAGCACCCAAGCACCTCGTCAGATAGAGCACCAGCCCTGGAGTCAGGAGGACCTGAGTTCAAATGTGGCCTTAGACACATAATTCAGGAATACAAGTCCTGAGCATTGTGTACCATGAATTAAAGTGTGAGGAAGTCACAAGGAACAGATCCCACAGAGCATGGAGATTTTTGCAATATAATCAAAAAGAGGTAATAAATGTGTGAACTATGATGGCAGAAGGGAAAGTGAAAATAACAGGATCCATGTGGAGTTTCTTTTAAAGGAAAGAGAAATAGGAAGGATTTGTAGACTAAGAGGATAGGAAAAACAGTAGCAAGGAGAGACTGAATGGCACAGAATGCTGGCTAGAATGATGGTTTGGAATCGATAAGATTGGTGCTCTAAGCCTTCCTCTGTCACTTGCTAGTTGGGTCACCCGCAGAATGATCCTTACCTTCCCTTCACCTCACTTGTTTCATCTGCAGAATGAGGGAGTTAGACGCAATCACCCCTAAGATCTCTCCCAACTTTAAATCTATGATTCAGTGATGTCAAGATCTGGTAGACAGGGAAAATGATGGAACTTTACGATAAACAGGACTGTGGCAAAAAAGGAACTGGATTTGCTAATGGAGGTGAGAAGTTCAGAATTACTATGTTAATGTCAATTGGTGATATATCTTGGTAGCCGGTAGAAAGTTGAAACAAATTCAGGGACACTCAGTCAACAAACACTGATTAAAGCATATGATGAGTCAAGTTCTGGGCTGGGAGTTCAGTATAAAAAAGAAATTATCCCGGCCCTGAATGAGTCTAAATTCTATCAGGAGAGATAATATATACTCACAAAAGTATGTATACAATATATACAATGTAAACACTTTCTATGTATACGTACATAAGAGAATATATAGTAGGCAAAATTATATACATGCCAAATAAGTATTACATGCTGTGTATACATGTATAATATATACATAGTGCTTATTTCATACATAATTTGTGTTTATGAGAGTATGCATGTATGGGCTTATTAGTATGGGCGAGACTAAGAAGCCACATAGAAGACCATGTATGAGTTGGACTTTGAAGGTGTGTAGAGATGCTGAAAAACTGAGTTGAGGATGTGGTGCATTATTGACATGAAGGAACAGGCAACCAATGCTATGGAATGGAATTGAGGGATAGAAGCGCATGTGGAATGGTCAGTAAGAAAACCAGTTGGAATAGATAGGAAAGTAGCTTGATTGGAGAATGGTTGTAAAGAGTTTTAACTTTCTAAGAGAGGCTTCTTTAACTGATCCTAGTGGAAATAGGTGGCAATCAAAATTTATTGCACAAAGAGTAACATGGTCAGATTTATGTTTCAAGAAAATCACTTTGGAAGGGAACAAAGATGCATTAGAGAGGGAAAATAAGTGAGGATCAGGCCTAAAGAAATAATTTTGGGACTTATGAATAAGTGTTTGGTTATAATCAATATTCAAATTTTACCTACTGATTAAATATAAATGTTTCACCATGTCAGTTTCTTAGCAGCCATTACATTATCTGTATCAGGTTGGAGTGGTGTGAGTAAATAGCTAGGTATCTCAGTGGAAAGAGCACTGGAGCTGGACTCAGGATAAGCAGAGTTCAGATCCTGCGTTGGACACTTCATATCTCTGTGATGCTGGCTGAGTCATCTCACTTCTCTTTGGTGCAATGAGGACAATAATAGCATCTACCTCATAGAATTGTTATGAGGATTAAATGAGAAAATGTTTGCAGAGTTCTTTGTAAAATTTACCACTTAAATACTAGTTATGATGATGATGATTATCATGATTATCATCACCATCATCATCACCATCATCATCATCATCATCTTCGTCCTATTAAAGAGCAAAAGTCCTACATGAAGGATCCTGGACCTCAGAGGTTAGATAGTCCAGCTCCCCAAATTTACAGATGCAGTGATAGGTTGAGAGGTGTCATTTGTCCCTTATCCTAAGTGCAGCAAAGGGACCAGGTGGAACTGAAACCCACATCCTCTGACTCCAAATCTAGAAATCTTCCACTGTACACGGCTCCCTTTTGAAGATGCAGTGAAGGTCAGTCTCAAATGATTGGGATGGCAGTGTCTGGAATGCTGGAAGTGAGGCCAGTATACAGGGAGAGAACAATAATATGCTGCTCCCAAAGGTGGCCTGGCTCATCACTGGTACAGTATAGAGCAAAGGGCTATGAAAACAACTCTATTTGTTTCTAATGTGAATTCAACAACAATGGGTTCAAGTTCATTACTTTCCAAGAGGTTCAAACATTGCATATTGGAAAGAATGGTAAATATAGATTCAGAGGACCTTGTACTCCTAGTGTAACCTTGGTCAACTCATTTGTCTTCCCTAGACCTCAGTTTATTCATCTATAAAATGAGGATATAAACTAAGTTAATTGTAAAGAACTCTTCCAGACATAAACCTATGATCCTTTTATGGTCGTGCCATTGTGTTACGCTGGGGCTGGGGTAGGGAAACTGTGGCCTTGAGGCTACATGTGGCCTTCTAGGTCCTTAAGTGCAGCCTTTTGACTGAATCCAAGTTTTACAGAACAAATCCTTTTGCTAAGGGAATTTGTTCTGTGAAATTTGAATTTAGTTAAAGGACCACATTTGAGGCTGCAAGTTCTCCACCCTCGCACTGGGGATTCAAAGGAAAAAAACAAAACTGGATTTTCTCAGAGAGTTGATAGTTTACTAGGGTTGAAGTAGAGAACAAAACATACATAAAGAAAAGTAAACATGAGATAATATAACAAAGAACAGGCATAAGAGACAAATATGGACACACAGAGTGGGGACTGCAGTCAGGAAAGAATTGTGAAGAAGTAGTGCATGAACTTCGCATTTGAGGAAGATCTTGGGAATTCTCAGAAGTAGGAATGAAAAAGCATGAAGACACCAAAGTGGCAGGTAGGAAATCATTTTTCTGGGGTCAAGCTGCAGTCCAACATGGGTGGAATAGAGCTTTTTATGAAGGGGAGGAATGTGAAATTAGTGTCTAGGGACAAGTTAAATTCACAATAGAGTGGGCTTCGGTGTCATCCTGAGGATTTCTATTTTATCTTAGAGGCAAGAAATATGCACTGCGGGCTTTTGAGCAGGGAAGTGATGTGGTGAAACCTGCACCTCAGGTCAATTTTATTGGCTGTTCTATGGAGACGACTAGAAAGGCCACAGACAAGAAACAGAAAGACCAGGTTGGATGTTGTGAATAGCCAAGCTAGAACGAGGGCTGGACAGGTGGAGAGAAGGAATGGGTGCGAAGGCATTTTGGAAGCAGAGTAGCAATTATTTTACTACTAAGGATGAGGAATAGGGAAAATCAATTACAGATTTGAGGTTAAGAACCTGAGCGATTAGGCAGGTGGCTGTGACTTTAACAGAAATAAGGATACTTTTTAGGAGGACTCAATCAGTCAGTGAGTAAACACTATTAAGTGTGTACTTTGTGCCAGGCACTATGCTCTCAGCCCTAGGGATTCAAAGAAAGGCAAAAGATAATAACTGCCCTCCAGAAACTTGCAATAAAACGGAGGAGATTCAGGCAAACGACTACGTAAAAACCAAACCAACAACAACAACGACAACAAAAAACTATTAACAAGCTAATTTGGACATAGTAACAGAAGAAATGAATTAGCTTTAAGGTAATCAGGAAAGGTTTCTGATGCTGGGAACAAAAAGGAGGCCATGTTACTAGCTTGCAGTTCAAAAATATACCTCAGATCTCTTTTTTTCCCTCACAAATGATTTATTTTTAGCTTTGGTGCCCCCATTATTCTTGTGCAACTATTTATTATTTTTTAATCCACATATGGGGCTTTATATTTATCACTATTGCATCTCATATTATTTCATTTGACCCATAATTGAAACTAGGGAGATCTTATATAGATCTTGATTCTGCCACCCAAACTATTACCTGTGCATTTCATATCTGTATTGTCTACCCATTTTAAAAATATACCATAGCATATGGATAAATACTCTTGAGAAGAAAAAACTATTTTTTAAAAAGGAAAGTAATAAAATTATTGAATTAAACACACACAACATCTGATGGTGATTCCGTAACAAGATTACATGAGAACAATAGGTGACTGGGCAATGGTTAAAATAGTTACCTTCATAGTACCCTGACTTGTCATGGTTTGAGTCCATTTCCTCGTTGTATATCAGCTCACCTAAGATTATTCCAATGATCTTTCATCCTTTTTCACTTAACACAGGAAAACAAGTATAATCTCTATCACTAAGATTAAATACAGAAAAATGTTATTTATTTTTCTTTTCTTTAAAAGTTTTATCAATAAGCATTTTCAATAATGAAATAGATCACTGGAAAATCCATTGTTGGCATCAAAACATTATTATTATACGTATTATATTTTAGTGATGGAACTGCGCACACAAGTAACACACTATGCAGTGGAAGTAGCACTACTATACGTTCATTTTTGTTAAGTATGGAACAAGTCTCTTAAACATTGAATCATCAAACATTGATTGTATATGGGTATGTGGTTATATGTATACATATACACACATAAAAACATGGATTTTATATATACATATGTACATTTCTGTATATACAGATAGATGTGTGTATATATTTCTGTATACACACATATGTGTATGCATATATACAGACACTTCCATATACACACATTTAAAGTACTTGTACTAGCATCAATTCATCAAAATCCTGTGATTTTGCTGGTGTGAAAATAATGATTACAATGTGGGTGTGTTTGGATTTAACAATCTCAAATATGTTTCCATTTTTCACTCACTCTTTAGTATGATATTTGAGAAACATTAAAATCTGACCCTCACCAACCTTTACAATGGTTTCCCTTGTACTACTCTAATTATATTTTCCATACTGTCCATTCTAAGAAGAAAAATCTATTTGCTGTACTACACATAATACTTAGACAATACCCTTTTCATGTTTTACTCAGTCCTTACTTCCAAGAGACATGATAACTGTTCTCCTCTTTTATCGACATCCCCCCCCAAATCAAAGACCACTTCAAGTCTTAGGTTACCATAACCACATAAAGGGAACAGTAACCTCTCTCTTCATAGTACTAAAGCCCTTATGACCTCTAATTTACCTGACATTTATTTATTAACTTGCATTGGTGATTATTAAATATATATATATATATATATCCATATGTATAATATGAATACATATTTTGAACAACTACATATGTATGCACACACACACACACGGATGTCTCATCTCTCAGATTATACAGTAAATATCAGTGTGCCTTGAATTTCTGTACAGTATATGGTCACTTTAAACTGTCATTCATGAAATTAAGATGATAAGTTCTAGGTGTGTTATGATCTCTGCTGTTTTAGAACAATTAAATCACTGGTTCTTAATACATAGCTGTGCTAGTACCAACAGGGAAGATTGTAAAAAGGTGTTATCACATAGTCCACTGATTATTCTTGAGTATTCAAACATCCAGCATTGTTATTAGCTAACCTAAATGCTAAAACATAAGTGCAAACTTCATTATGACTTATTGGCCCAGCCTTGGCTACCTTCTCATTCTTGGTTGGCTTCTTTGGCTCAGTTTTAATTAGGGTTAAAAACAGAATGGACAAGGTGTATGAGTTCAAGAAATCTCAAGATCATTTCTTCTTTTTGATGATAATCCTTCTTCACTCCTCTTCCTTTCTCCCTTTCTTTCTCCTCCTCCTCCTCCTCCTTGTTGTTGTTGTTGTTGTTGTTGTTGTTCTTCTTCTTCTTCTTCTTCTTCTTCTTCTTCCTCATTTATATAGTATCTACTATATGCCAGACATTTTTCTAAGAGCCTTATAATTATCTTATTTGATCTTCATAACAACCTTCATAAGTAAGTTCTCTTAGTAACCCCATCTTGCAGTTGATGTAACTGACCAAACACTAGTGAAGTGTCTTGCCCATGATTACACAGCTCAGAAGTATCTGAATCTGGATTTGACCTCACCTCTTCCAGACTCCAAGTTCAGAACTTTATTCACTCTACTATGACACCTGGTTGCCTCTTTAATAGCATAAGGCTATATTATGAACAATGCCTCAATGTAGATACTGCAGTTATTGTGATACTTCATTTTTCATGTGAGTATGCTGGCTTTGAAGAAGAGTAGGTGACCTGATCATGATCAACCAACTAGTGTATATTCAAGAATCAAATTCAAACCTCTTGACTCCAAATAAACACTTTATTTCTTTTTTTATTGTTTTTATTATTTTATTTTCCCCAAATTACATGTTAAATAATTTCCAACATTCATTTTTTAAAAAATTTTTAGTTCCAAATTTTGTCCCTCCCCTCCCACCTCCCTTATAGAGAAGTCAAGCTATTTGATATAGAATATATATGTGTAGTCCTGCAAAATGTTGTTTCCCTATTAGTCATGTTGTTTAAAAAACATAGATCAAAATAAAATCCAAAAAAAAAGTTAAAAAAATGCTTCAATCAGTATTCAGATTCCATCAGTTATTTGTCTGGGGATGAATACCATTTGCCATCATAAGTACTTCAGAATTGTCTTAGATCATGGTATTACTGAGAATGGCTAAGTCATTCACAATTAATGATCTTGCAATATTGTTGTTACTGTGTAAAATATTGTCCTCATTCTACTCATTTCACTCTACATCAGTTCATGGAAGTCTTTTCAAGTTTTTTTTTTTTTTCCTGAGATTATGTCATTCATCACATCTCTTAGCACAGTAGTATTCCATCACACTTATCTACTACAACTTGTTCAGCCATTCACCAAGTGATGGCATCCCTTCAAATTCCAATTCTCTGCCACCAGAAAAGAGTTGCTATGAATATTTTTTGTATATATAGGTCCTTTTCCTTTTTTAATCTTGTTTGGGATATAGACCTAGTAGTGGTATTGCTGGGTCAAAGGGTATGTAATCTTTTATAGGCCTTTGGACATAGTTCTAAAATGGCTCTACATAATGCCAACCTTTGTCCACTAACTTTCTGTGACCCTAATAAGCTACCCATTATCTCTCCTTTCTAAATATCCCTTCCTACCCTCAGAACTGCCTAGTTAAGAAGACCCTAAGACCCATTAGCTATGCTTTATTAATCTTTCTCATATCGCCTTTGATAGTCCCATCATTCATTACATCATTGAAACAGCTAAGCCTTAGGGATAGAGAATTATACTTGAGTTAGGAATTCCAGAATCTGAACTCAATCTCAGACATTCACAAGGCACATAACCTTGGACAAGACATTTAGTTACATTTCAGAATTCTTGTCCTCATCTGTAAGATGAGGACAATAATCTTACCTATCCCATAGGGCTTTCATTTCAAATATAAAGTACTTAAAATTATTAAAATATCATATGAATGTAAGAATTTTAACTACTCTTCATATTAGTATGATCATTATTAGCTTGTTCTCATTTTTGTTATAGAAAGCCCCTTTGTCGCTGTTATTCTTGTACATTTTGTTTCACAGGCTATTACATGAATACAGAAAATGAATGTACTTTGTAGTAGAAAAAGAATATTAGAATACAAGTTCATTAATCTGTAGGCTAAACAAAGATATCTTTGGTCCAATTTCAGCAAGAGACAGCGTGATAAGGTGGTGCCTTCTCCATTTGCCACAGAATTTACATCCTTTTGGAGACTGCAATATACTTCTAAAACTTTTTATCCTTTCAGTTTGTATAAGTACTTGAGATGATTATATCTATTAAAATGCTTTTTCTTAAAGTTTCTTTTCTTAAACCATCATCTATTTATTTTTAAAAGACAATGCTGAGTTTAAGTGTTTGTGAGGAATATTTAACATTTTGGAAACAGTAGAGAGTTTGTTCCTAGAGTTTTTCCAATTGTTTGTGATCCATCGTAATCAAGTCTTTTTATTATCCAGTAATTCATGAAAAATATCAAATTTCTGATCTCTGCTTCTACCCACTAATTCACTAAACTTTTTACCCTATAAATACATTGACAACCACATGTCCTTGCTTAACCTATATTGATTGCTAGATCTACGTTTCTTAAGGACACTTATTCTCTCTGTTCTGGAGACAATGATGTCTTCATCTACCCTCACAAACTTCTCAATTTCTTCAGACAAATCTATATGACATAAACATGTGTTGACATTTCTTGCCAATATACTATTGATGGAGTTCATTCAGAAACTGCCCACACAAGGACTTTTGATCCCACTCCTGTATCCTCATTTTCAGTGGCTCCATTCAGAAACACAACACTAGCAGTCAACATGAAAACAAATCTACAATGAGATCATCATCATCATCATCACTAATTTAATAATAATTGTAGAAATCCTTAATCCTTTTTATTATAAACAAATAATATTAATAATTACTACTACCAATATTATTATTAGTAGCACTAAGTGACATATTTCACAGAATCACTGAGTCCCTGAGTTAACATATAGTCCATTAGTATTTAGTACATTTTTTATCTGAGCAAGGATCTCTACTACATTATAACCATCAGTGCTTGAAGGCATTGGTAAGCCATGTGATAAGAAAATGTCAGCAGAACGCATAGACCTAGGAGAATGAATGGCTCACCAAATACATTGAGAAAGATAAGGGACCCTAGAGGTCATCTTCTCCAACTTACTCTACACGGACAGAATTTGTTGTGAGCTTCTTTGGCAGGTGAATCGGTATATGATCTACAATTGCACAGTGATAAGGAACTTCTAGTATCATATAAAAGGAGTTGGTAAGGAAGGGAGCCTAACATGATATAAAGGAAAGAACAACAGTGGATTCAGGAGAAAGAGGTATTTATGAGTATACCTATATGACATATCTGCCATTCAGTACCTACAGAATCTTTGTTTTAAATTTTATTTTCAATTGATGGAATGAAACAAGTATTTCCATAAAATAGTACAATAAAAAAAAAAGATGACTATACATAACACTGCAAATCTAGCATGCACAATTTGCTCTTCCTTTCAAATATAGAAGAAAAATATTGCACAAATGTATTTTTCCTGTTTTTCTTCCCTCTCTTCTCTCCCCAGAACTGACTACCATTAGACACAAATAGGTGTGTGTATTTATACATACATACACACACACACACACACACACATATATACATACACACACATACATATATATATATATACATACATATGTATATGTGTATGAATGATATGTGTGTGTGAGTGTGTGTGTATATAATTTTATATATGCTTCTATCTATCAGCTCTTTCTTTGGTTAAAGATAACATCTTTCTTCATGTATCTATTATTGCTAACTTGGTATTTATAATAGGCAAAATAACATTCACTCAAAGTCATTCTTAAAACAGTATTGCTGTTACTGTATACAGAGCTCTCTTGGTTCTGTTTGTTTTGCTCCTCAGTATTTCATTCAAGTCTTTCTATTTTTTTTCTAAAATCATTGAGATCATTACTTCTTATGACACAGTAGCATTCCATCACAATCATCACAATCATATATCAAAACTTATTCAGCCATTCCCCAACTTATGGACATTCCTGCAATTTCTAATTCCTTGCCACCACAAAGAGAGCTGGTATGAATACTCTAGGACACATAACTGCTATTTGTGAATTTCCTTCCATCTTATATTTGTTCACTATATTCCTTCTCAGCTTCTATTTTCATTCTGTTCCTGTTACCTTATTTTCTCCCTTTACCCTCTTATTCCTTATTTTACCCTCCCCTCTAAAGGTATTTCCCTTATTTATTTACCCTGGCCTCTTATTCTTAATCAATATACTCTTCTACAAGTCCCTCCCTCACCCTATCCCCTAGGTTTGTGTGTGCTAAAATATAAATAGTGTTCTAAATTCTTGGGGAATTCAAAGTTAAAATGTAGCACAGTACCTGACCTTCTAGACCTAGAATACATACGTACAACATTGTTTTACTTTTCATGATGATTTCCTGGTTCTTCTCATTTCATTTATCAGTTCATACAAATCTTGTTGCTTTTTTTACTTGAAGACTTTTCTTGTCATTTCTTCTAACACAATGATACTCCAGCATGACCACATGCCACAACTGATTCCATCATTCCCCAATTGATGAGCATCTCCTCAATCCAATTATTCACCACCAACAAAAGAATTCTCTCTCTCTCTCTCTCCCTCTCCCCCTCTCTCTCTCTCTCTCTCATCCATCTGTCTGTCTACCTTTCTTTAGTTTTCCATTTTCCTTTGATTTCTTTAGCATACAGACTGAATTGTGGTATTGCTGGGGTCAAAACTGCTGGGTATTTCATAGTTTTATAGCCATTTGGGTGTATTTCCAATTTATTCTCCACAATACTTAAAACAGTTTATTAATGTGCTTATTTTCCCTCAGCCTCTTCAGTACATATCATTTTTGATAGGTGTGAGGTGGTGCCTCAGAGTTGCTTCAATTTGCATTTTTTTAATTAATAGTGATTTAGAGAATTTTTTCATGAGACTATACTTAGCTTTGATTTCTTATGGAAATTGTCTATTTGTATTCTTCTACCACTTACCAATTTGGGAATGGCTTCTTTTATAAATTTAAATCCATCCCTCATATACTTGGGAAAAAAAATGATGCCCTTATTAGAGATTCTTCCTGCAATTTCTTTTTTGAATATTACTTCACTGTCTAGAGAATTTTTAGCAAAATATAGTTTCCCTGATTATCTCTTTTAATTAGCTATATATTTTTTGCTTTTACTTTGTTTAAGGTCATAATTACTATCCCTGCCTTTTTATCTTTAGCTGAAGCATAATACATTCTTCATACTTATATTTTATCTCTCTGTGTCTTCCTGTTTCACTGTGTCTCTTTTATAGTGCATACTATTGGATTCTGGTTTCTAATCCATTTGGCTACACAATTCCTTTTCTTGGGTGAACTCATCCCATTCACAGTCATTACTATTAACTATGTATTTCTCTCTATGCTATTTTCTTCTCTTTATCTTTCTCTCTTTTTATCCTTTCCTTACTCAAAAGTCTATTTTGTTTTGTACACTGAATCCCTTAATCCACCCTCCTTTTTAATGACCCCTCTATATTTATAATCCCTTTCTCCTCCTACTTCCCTGTTGGGTAAGATAGATTTCTACATCCAACTGAGTGTGTGTGTGTGTGTGTGTGTGTGTGTGTGTGTGTGTGTATTCTTCCATCTTTAAAACAATTCTGATGAGAGTGAGGTTGAAACATTGTCCAATAACCCTTCCCCCATTCTCCTTTCCACTATAAAACCTCTTCCTTGAACATTCTTTTATGTGAGAAAAATCTCCCCATTTTGTCCCTCCTTTCTGACTTCTTTCAGTTCATTTCACTTTCTCATCTTTTCATTTTTTTGAGATCATTCCAACATAATCAATATGTACCAATGCCTTCTGTCTATATACACTCTAACTGCCATAATAATTATAAGATTCTTAAAAATTACACATCATCTTTCCATATAGGGATGTATACAATTTAACACTACTGAGTCTCTTAGAATTACTCTTTCATGATTACCTTTTTATGCTTATCTTGCTTCTTGTGTTTGAATGTCAATTTTTCTATTCAGCTCTCATCTTTTCATCAGGAATGCTTGAAAGTCCTCTATTTCATTAAATATCCATTTATCCTGAAGGATTAAAATCAGTTTTCACAGGTAGGTTATTTTGGTTGCAATCCTAGCTCCTTTGTCTTTCATAATATCCTCTCCCAAGCCTTAGACTGTTTTAACATAGAAGCTGATGATTTTGACTATGGCTCTGAAATATTTGACTTGTTTCTTTCTGGCTATTTGCAGTACTTTCTTCTTAATCTGGGTCCTGGAATTTGACCATAATATTCCAGGGAGTATTCATTTTGGGAAATCTTTTTTATCTGAGTTTCTGCCTTTGTCTTCCCTGCCATTATATTATCTTTTTACAATCATGTTCTTTGTTTTGTTGTTTCTCCATTTTTTAGCCATTTGTTTTCTTTAAATTTTATGTTAAAGTTGGGATGTGCTCACCTTGGTGTAGGGAGGCACCATCCCAAGCTCCAGGCTTTTGTGTACTGCTGTTTTCACAGTTGTTTCTGGGGATCTGCAAGTTTTCAGTGCTTCCAAGTTGAAATGATCCAAAGCAGTCATTTATAAGAAGAAAAGTACCATATACAACACCATTTATAACAGCATTTACTACCCTCATACAGCAAAATTTATAAAAAACATTTTTTTGTGGTAGCTAAGAACTAGAGGAAATAACCTCTTAATTAGTCTCTGTTCTTTATGTCTCTCTCCCTCTCAGTCTGTATGAACTGCTAAAGTGATAGTCCTAAAGTGAAGTTGGGACTATATTACTCTTCTACTCAATAAACTCAATTGCTTCACCATTACCTGTGACATCAAGTATGAATTCCTCTATCTGTCATTTAAAGTCTTTCATAACCTAGTTCCAACTAACATTTCTCGTCTTATTATACGTTATTGCCCATCACAGCTGAGCATTACAGTAAAAGTAGCCTGGCTGTTTGCCCTACATAACAATCCTCTTCCCACCCCACCCACTGTACTTTCAGAAACTGTCTTTCATGTATGGAATTGTATTCCCTTTTACCTCTTCCCCTTAGAATATTTAATTTCCTTCAAAGCTCAGGTCAATCTCCAACTGATACATCATTTTTTATTATTTTTTTCCTTAAAATTGCTATCTCCTAGTGACTTCCCTCAAAGTAATTTGTTTATATTTTGTGCGTGTGTGTGTGTATATGTGTGTATATATACATATATATATATATATATATATGTATATATACACACACACATACATTATATGTATGTGTATATATATATATATATATATGGATATGGATATTTGTGCTTGTGTGTATATTTATGCATGTTATAAGTGCATGTAAATGTTTCCCTCTGTAGAATGTAAGCAGCTTGAGTGCAGGATTGTTTCATTTTTGTGTGTCTGTCTCAATTACAGACAACCTCACATATTGTGTGCTGTTTGTTTACTTATTGTCAGTGAAGTGATGAATTGATTATATATATGGAAAATTGTCTAGGTAGCAGCATGAAATGTTCTTCTATAACATTTCCTCTATCTTTAACCACCATGATCAACTTCCTCTTAATATATGCTAATTAGTAAGTGTGCTTATTTAATAAGGTTCCAACCACTTCCATACTGGGTTTGATTCGTGCATCATATGGTGAGTCTATTATCTTTCTTCATTTGAATATGACATTTTTGTCTAGACAACCATATCATGTTTTGAGCCATAATAAAATTTGATGGAGTTGGAAGAGAGGGGTAATGGAACTTTCCAGATTTTTTTTATAGGAAATATTGTCAACTAGTTTATTCACATTCTACACTAGCAGTATTTATTTTTTAAAGTTAAATACTTAATGTTAACTAACAAAAATTGATAGCCTTTGTCACTATTTGAACTTCATCTTGTTAGTTTCTCTCAGAACTCTAGTTCAGAACATATTGAGTCTTGGTTCTTCAGTCCAGAGTATTAGCTATAATTTTAATAAACGTGACTTTGATGTCTTAACCTATTCTGTAATTTGAGACTAGAGTCAAAGGATCTCTGTTCAAATACTTGCTACTTAGTATCTGCATGATTTTGGGCAAGTAACTTCTCATACACACATCTCAATTTCCTCATTTTTCAAAAGGACGGGTTGAACCAAAAGTCATCTGGAGCCCTTTTTGTATTTAGATATCTGATTTTCTGATGCTTTGATTCCACTTCCTGCATATTTTGATACATTAATTAACCCTATGAACATTACTGTTGAATACCTACAAAACATATCTCTTTTATACAGAATTTAATTCCACCTTATTCACACATATCATATGTCCTTGTGTTCTATTGTGTTTTATGGTTGTAAGCATTTTTGTCATATCTCTCAGTTGGATCACAAATTGCCTAGACAGAATGCTTTATTTATCTCCAAATCTCTCCAGGTCACACTCACTGTTTTATGAGGGAGGGGGCCAGAACTTATTATTTCATTTATGTAGTTAATCCTTCCACTGCTGCTGCCACTGTTAACCTCATCTCATCATCAACAGACACTCATTAAGCCCTTGCTATGTGCCAAGCAAGATGTTAAGCATGCAGTGGAGGTGCAAAGAAGGGTAAAAACAGAGTCCTTGCGCTCCAAGTCCTATAGTCTAGTGGGAGAGACATCGCTGCATGTTTGTGGCTGCCCTGGAGCTTCTAGTATGGGAGGATTGTCTGGGGGGCATTGAAAAACCAGGCGACTCAGCAGAGTAGGCAACTAGCCAATAGAGAGAATGATCAGACTTTAACTGCTATCTTTCTTACTCTAAAACATCCAACATCTATTCACACTACCTGGGATGCATGTCAAATACATGTTATTTGCCTGAATTCTCTTGGTTTTACATTAGAAACATGCTGTATGTTCAACAAATTACACAGGGTGTCCAAAAATTCCTACTGCAATTACAAACTATTAAAGCTTGAAAAGAAAAGCAACATGCATGTAGCAGAAACCTGAAGTTTCATAAACAATCCTCTTTTTCTCTTCTACTAGATGTGTGGAAGGGGGCAGCTAGGTGGTGCAGTGGATAGACTGCGAGTTCTAGAGACAAGAAGACCTGAATGCAAATCCAGCCTCAGACACTAGCTATGTGATTTTGGCCATATCACTTAACCCCGTTTGCCTCAGTTTCCTCACCTATAAAATGAAATGCAGAAGGAAATGGCAAAGCACTACAGTATCTTTGCCAAGATGTAGTCATGAACAGTCAAACAGAACTGAAAACCCTGAACAAAAATGCATGGGGAAAAGCTCCTTTCCATTTTTATTTGTTAAGGAGGTAATTTATATATAGATCCATAGATAAATAGCTATAATACCTCCTTGAAGTTAGGGCTATTTTTCGTTTTTCCTTTGCATTTTGCATATTCTTATCTATTCTTTCAATTATTTATTTAATTTCATTCACCTGATTATTTTTTATAAGTTGTCTCATTGAAATAATGATATAACCCTAAGCAGCATTTACCTCCCTTACCGATCTAATAACTCCAGGGCGAAGAGAGATGAAGTTCATTTGGATTTACTTCTTGGTGAAACTGCAAAAGCTCATTGTAAACATTACCTCTTCTTTGTAAATTATGTATTTAGTAAGGTTTTATACTATTTCACTGGCAATCAATGTGAAATTCAAATTTCTATAGTTTCAGAATTGTACTTTTCCCTACATTTTGAATTACTCTGCATTCTGGAATTAATCTCATTTCCATGACTTTTCCTACGTTGTTAACAGTACCTGTGACATGACATTTGTTAATTTATTCTGGACACAATTCACCTGAGGAGGAAGGCCTGATTTAATTTAGACCTCATTTGTGTTTCCTTATTAATTCTTCTGTTCTTTTGTATATCATTGCTTTCTCAAATATGTCATACTTCTATCTTTAAGATAATTCTTTGTGGAAAACACATTCACTCACACACACACACACACACACACACACACACACACACCCCCATATGCATATCCAAAGCATTTCAAGTCTGATAATATGCCTGACTTTAGCATATATGAACCCACAAGGAACTGTCCAAAGAACTTAATGATTGATAAGAGGGATGCCGACGAGGAATGGCCTGCAAGATCCTCACCTTTTTCATCAAAGTTTATTTATAAATGGAGAGGAGTTATTGAGCATTGGTATTCCAGAGAACTGTCATCCTTTCATGAGGACCAACTAAATAATGTGCTTACATACAGAAGCATCATGGCTGGATAACCCCAAACATGGTGTCTGAAGATACATCTCCCCCACTGGGGGAAAACTGTTTCCATTTCCTTGAATGTAGTAAATTTGATGGATTATGATTCTTACTGAGACACTCAGTGAAAGACTGCAGTCTTATACAGCAACGCTAAGCTATAACTCATCTTGAAACTCAAGAGTGAAATAAAAGAGATACATGTGCTTTTAAATTAAACTTTTGAGCAATATATACCTAGATAAAAATCTAAGTATGGTACCACTTTCTAAAATTCTTCCCTCACAGGCATTAGTAGGTTTTCAATTCCAATACGGAATTGAAAAAAAAAACTAAGAAAGATTACCCAGTGAGAATACATTCATATTGGAAAAGTTAAAGTGAAAAGTGGAGTTTCTCTGATTTGGGGTAGTAGGAGGAAAAAAAGAGGGGTAAGAGATTCATAGCTGAATGATCTATATTTTTTTAAAAAGAAGTCATATTTTGAATTGGGGAATATTTTAAAATAAGTTATGCTTAGACTGATAGAGATTCCTTAACCTCCCCCCCACACACACACACACAGAGTATTTTAACTCCATCTCTCTATCTACGGAAAATGAATGCGTTTCAATTCATTCAAGTCAACCCGTATTTTTCAACAGCTAATCTTACTGAGGTGCTAGGGCTAAGTGCAGGAGATTTCAATACAAACATGAGATGATCCCTGCCTTCTATAAGCTTACACTTTTCCTTAAAAGAAAATTACCTCAAAATAATTACAAATACCTTTGAAATGATTCTTAGGATTAGATATGTCTTCTACAAGTGCTGCAGTATTATGAGAGAATTAAGAACAGGAACTAATTAAAAGGATTAAATATGCATGTTTGTGCTTTGCCCTTCTGACATGCAAAACAGCTGTAATCCTTTGAACCATATCATAACCCCCATACTTAGTCTCCTAAACATGCAAAGAACCAGTCTGTTTGTGTGTTCCTTTCCATATGCTTGTATTTTAATCCCTGTGCAAGAAGAAATTTTCTTTATAACAATATGAATTCTGTTTGATTCCCAAGGGACATAGATTATTCCAACATGTATACAATCTTTTTTTTTCTATTAAAATGGTCAAGTTGGTTAACAACCTGGAAAACATGTAAATGCCACAGATTCTGAATTAATTATAAAAATTGAATACATCTACATTTAAATTACCTTTTTAAAAGCACATGTTTGGTTTTGTGGATGGAAAGGAAGGTATAGAATCAGGAAGACATGGATATAAATATAATTACTGACATTTGTCTGCTGTGTGTTCCTGGTCAAATCACTTACCTTATCTGAACATCACTGTACTGTTTTTTGTGGAGGGAATTTCTAACCGACCAATTTGTGGGGCCTGGATGACTCCTACAAGACAATAATCAAAACAACTTCCTGCATTTTTGGACCTTTTTGGATCAATTTCCTCTGGTTTTAAATGCTATTATTATTGATGATGATGATGATATCGACACCCTCTTCCTAGCGTAATCATTACCACCATTATTTATATAGTTGCATTCATTGTGGTGTTTGTGTGTTTGGTCTGCTTCCGGTGATTTTTATTGCTAAAGGCACTCCAAGTGAGCAAACTCCTTCTACCAAAGCAGATGGTGAACTATTCTTCCATTTGTATTCTCTGTGATCCCCTTGGCGTCATTGGGAGGTAAATCATTTGCTCAGATATACACAGTGAATATGTGTCAGTGGACAGGCTGGAGCTCAGGCCTCCCACTTTCAAGGCTAGCTCTCCAGTCACTTTACCACACTGCCTCATTTTACCCCATAGATATAGACACAGATACAGACATTCATACATCTGACATATATGCAAAAACATATCTGTGTTTATATATGTATATATGTGAGTATGTATATATATATATATATATATATATTCATGTTTAGACATAGGTTATGTGAAGTAGATAAACAAACTGACTTATGCATGCCCTTGAATTATGTCCACTAGAATTATTGACAATAATACCTACATGAAATTTCTAATAATAACTATATACTTATATCACTATTCTTCTAAAATGGATGCAAATATTATTTTTGTTACTATTACTCAGACCATGCCTCCCAAATCTAGGTCAGAATTGTGGTTGTCATGAGAACACAAGAATATAAAAATTATCATAATTAGTCAGATAATAGGAATTCTAATCATACCCCCATATTCATCCAACAAAGAATTTTCTCTAAGAATTGAACAAAAAGACATGTTTGCAGAAAAGAATTATTTTCTTTCAATATGTCAATATTACAATTTAGATAAATATGTTCTACACATTTTCATTTGTATTAATACTTCAGAAAGAATCTGTTTCGTACGAATACAACTAACACTATTTTTAAATCCTTTAATCATTTAATAGAGTCAGGGTTGGGAATGGGTTTTCTGTGCACGGCAAGGTCCTCCAGATACACCTGTTTGCAGACAACATAATGCTCATTTCATCAACATCCAATATATGATAGAGTCTTCTGGAAGACAACTGTAATCAGTCCAAGGATTTGGGTTTATTTATCCACATGACGAGGGACAAGTGGACGAAGAATATTTATTTCCCAGTTGTTGTGGTTCTTGTTTTAACATGAGGTAATGGCAGCAGCAGTAGTACTAGTAGTAGAAATAGTAGCAGGTATTTGTAATAGCACCTACTCTGTGTCAGGGTAGTAATTGTAGCAGCAGCAGCAGCAGCAGCAGCAGCAGTAGTAGTAGTAGTAGTGGCAGTAGTAGTAGTAGTAGTAGTAGTAGTAGTAGTAGTAGTAGTAGTAGTAGTAGTGGCAGTAGTAGTAGTAGTAGTGGTAGTAGTAGTAGTAGTAGTAGTAGTAGTAGTAGTGGCAGTAGTAGTAGTAGTAGTGGTAGTAGTAGTAGTAGTAGTAGTAGTAGTAGTAGTGGCAGTAGTAGTAGTAGTAGTGGTAGTAGTAGTAGTAGTAGTAGTAGTGGCAGTAGTAGTGGTAGTAGTAGTAGTAGTAGTAGTAGTAGTAGTAGTGGCAGTAGTAGTAGTAGTAGTGGTAGTAGTAGTAGTAGTAGTAGTAGTGGCAGTAGTAGTAGTAGTAGTAGTAGTAGTAGTAGTAGTAGTAGTAATTTATATGGCACCTACTGTGTGTCAAGGGCAGCTAGGTAACACAGTGGGTAGAGTGCAAGGCTCAAAGTTAGGAAGACTCATCTTCCTAAGTTCAAATCTGGCCTCAGATACTTAAAACCTGTGTGACCCCCAGGTAATTCACTTAACCAAGTTTTCCTCTGTTTATAATCTGTACAATGAGCTAAAGAAATGGCAAACTCTTCCAATATCTTTGCCAAGAAAACCCCAAATGGGGTCACATGGAAGCAGAAATGACTGACATGACTGAAGAACAATAATACTATGTGTCAGGCACGGTGCTAAGTACTTTATAAGTATTTTCTCATTTTATCCTCATAACAACCCTGAGAGGAAAAGGACATTATTTTCCTCATTTTACAAGATAAAAAACTGAATCAAACAGACATTTAAATGATACTTGAAAGGTTACACAGCTAGTAAGAGTCTGATGTCAGATTTGAATTTATATCTTCTTGACTCCAGGACCAGTGATTTATCAAGTGCATCACCATACGTCTTTGAATGGAAACCCTATGTTGCTTTTCCAACAACATGTATACCTCCAACTGTAATACAGATGGAAAATGAGTTTGGATAGAAGCAGAAAAAGGAGAGAAATGTGATATCAATTTCATTTAGGAAATGGAAAAAAAACCTTATTGACATCAAACTTTCTATTACAATAAAGGTTCATCTTTTCAATGCAAACTTTTTTTTAAGGCTATTGGGGTTAAGTGACTTGCCCAGGGTCACACAGCTACTAAGTGCCAAGTGTTTGGTCTGAGGCCAGATTTGAACTCAGGTCCTCCTGACTGCAGGGCCGGTGCTCTATCCACTGCACCACCTAGTCGCCCCTCAATGCAAACTTTTAAGTGATGTTGTTGAATGACAGTGAGACCTGAGAGACCACAGTTTGAAAAGAACTAAAGCTAAGCATCACACAAAGGACAGTGGAGAGCTGCATGATGGATATGGCTGTAACATAACCAACAAGGAACACAGAAGAGGAGCAGTCAAACATTTCAGCAAAGAAGTGCGTGACCGAAGGAGAAAATGGTCTGGTCACAGAGCGAGAGCAAAAGATGATGGATAAAGAGCTACCATATGCCAATGGTAACCCCAAAATGATGGGTAAATCAGGGAAGACTCCTGCAGGTTGAGTCAGTTCTTATGATAATATATATCTGCACAGTGTTGGCAGGTATGAAGGAGCTGGGTTCTACATCATTGGAGGGAACTCACAAATTGATATGTGACCAATTGAGTGATGGAATTATTTTTTAAAAATGTGTTTACAGGCTTTATTTCTTACATTTGCAAATACTCAATCTTCATCCTGAACTTACAACTCATCTTTTTTTTTTCAGTCCTTCAGTACCGGACATCCGGGGGGAGAAATTGTTTACATCTTTATAACATCATAGATAAGATTCACAGATAAGCGTAAAAGCAGACAAACATTTCTTAAAGCAATTTGAATGCCTACTGTAGAGATTATAAGAACTTGATGGAATCAATAATTGTTCATATATGCATGTGATGTAAAGAAACTTTAGAGTAGGGAAAGACATCATCATTTGTTTAGTCCAAGTAATATCCAACCCATAATTCCTTCTATTACACCCTTAGCAAGACCAATTGAAAAGTAAAAATATTTTGTCAATATTTGTGATAGAAAAGAAATTTTTAAATATTTAATTAGAAGACTCACTTTACAGCACCTCTGATTTTTTGAAAAAAAAACAATTGAACTACAGTCTATAATTCAATATAGCTCTGAGGAAATCTCTCTAATACTATTACATGATACTCAATAAAGTGACTAGAATAATTCATATATTAAATGATACACCTTGTAGATCCAGAAGCCTGACTGCATTTTTTCTGATTTGTTATTATTGACCATATCTCTCCAGCCATTCCATTTCTTGGCCTTTTCCAAATCACGTTTCCGCATATTTACCTCCTTTCAACCCTTTCCAAGTTTTGCTGAGAGGGGCAATTAAATAAAATAAAAAGTCATAGGAAATAATAAAAAAGGAATGATTTCCCTATGACTCCAATGACCACGTCCTCTGACTTCCCTATCCAAAATACTATTCGCTGCTAAACACTGCCTTATGCTTGGTGTCTTTTGTTAAAATAATTTAAGCTCCTTGAGTGCATGGAATTTTTGCTGGCCTAAATCTGTACCCCAGAACTCAACACAGTACTCAGACATAGTAAGTATTAATAGGTATTTTTAATGTATTATCTATTAATTAATTGATTGATTGAAGTAACTGATGATAAGAATATACCATTTGAATTTACTTCAGATCAATCATGCCATTCCATTTAGCTAATGGTTATATGGTGTGGTGTTGATTCTTCTCATCATCTGTTTGACTTTCTCCTAAATATACTGAATTTTGTCAATTTTTTTCCCTAAAACACAGTGTTCACTGGATTCAACATATTGATGAACAATGGGAATATTATCTTCCTTTTTTTATGGATATTATGTTTCTCTAAATGCATTGTAAAGTTTTAATTGGGTTTTGATTTGGTAGCTAAGTGATGCTGATGACTCATTGAATTTGTAATCTCCCTTTCCCCAAATAAAAATCGTGATTAAAAAATGATTAAAATGGCTCTTACTCTTCAGATATTAAATGGAGCACAGAGCCAAACCCCTAACGGGTCTGTTATACCCACAAGCTGTTCTTGAAGCCAGCGATGAGAGTGAGTTGAAAAGAGGAATCTGTAATATGTGAAAAGGAAGAATGTAGTTATATTGGACAGGAGTCAATGGATGACTATTACCAGGAGGGTGTTATGCTACTTCCCTTCTAATCCATTAATAGGTTGATCATACAACTACTGGGAGTAAATCATAAGACCTGTAAAGTCCAATTGTGGCACACTGGTGGGTCCACGGTCTTCCTTTGAAAACCACTGACACAGAATATCAAGGGTACATGTAATATAGTTATGGAAATGCAAGGCAAGTTAGTTGCCTAACATTTTACTTTCTGACTAAAAAGTGAGGTTTTCTCAGAAAGCATCATTTTGTCTGCATATTCTACATATTTACCTAGAGTCAGTGTAGCAAAATGGACAGAAAGCATCGCTTGCTTCAAATTCTGCCTCTGATACATAGTGACTGTATGACCATGGGGAATTCACTTAACCACTGAGTCCCTGAGAGAACTCTCTGAGAGTATAGGTAGCATAGAAGGTCCCTTAGTAGAGTGAGTTATCTGAACCATGAATTTCTTTTAGCCATTAAATTCTCATTTTCAGCTCTTATCTAAATATCAGCATTACTTTGTCTACAGATCTGACTTGTAAAAAAGAAAAACTCAACTAAATCACAACTTATAATGTTATTTTTAGCACCTTCATTGCCATACTTTGAGTGCATGTATCTATACTCTACAGAGATTTGAATTTTAGGATTACAAAAAGGCCAATGAAGAGTCACTTGAGTGACTTGAGTTAGGAACAGCATAGCTCCACCTTCCACGGGAGAAATAGTGCAAAAATTGTCTTCAGAATGATGCGGGACTGTGGGAGTGGTCCATATGCATGGTAAAAAAAAAGAGAGAGAGGGATAACTCTTCATGCATTTCTACACAAAGTCAAGACATTATAAAATGCTGGGAGCTGATTGTAATCCTCTGATAAGTCCTATCCGGAGGTAGAGTGTCAAAGATGAGAGATGACATTGGATTGGTAGACGTGGTTGGGGAGCCATCTGCAATCATCAAAGGGCATACCCAAGTCATTGATGTTAGTAGTTCAAAGAGGCCTTTCCCACATTTTCCCCTTCAGAGGAGGCCTCGGATAATGTATGACCATAGAATGACCCCCATAGCTCATTTCCAAAGTGTACATCCATACTTCGAATTCCATTTCTATGCACTTTTTGCCTGCTCCCAGAATGTCACAAGATATCCTTGCAATTTATCCCCATGTAGCTATCAGGATATGTATATCCTCTTTCACTCATTTATTCAATAATTCATCCATATATCAATTAATTGATTTATTTACCTATTTCTTTATTTGTCTTCTCATATATAAGAAAAGGAAACAGCGGTTTTCATGTTATGTTTTATCCCATTGTGTTTACTCCTTAATTTATAAATTCATACACTGATGCTCTATTTGTCCCTTAGGTGTCATTTGAACCTCCTCACTGGGACATGAATTTTAGGACCAAATAAGACTTGTGATTAATAATGCTCTAGAACCCTGATTCTCTCTTATTTAAAAAAAGACCTTAAAATCAACAAACATGAACATTTCATTAAGCAAAGAATTTTTAAAAGGCAACCCTGCACATAATCTTGAAATTGTTATACATTTTTTTTCAGCGACAACAAAGTAGACATGATTTGGGGCAGATAAGTGGAATAATGGATAGAGTACCAGGCCTGGAGTCCTTCGTGACTTCAAATCTGACCTCAAACACTGTGTGATCCTGAACAAGCCACTTCACCTCATTTGCCTCAGTTTTCTCATCTGTGAAATAAGATGGATAAGGAAATGCAAATCACTCGAGTATCTCAGCCAAGATACTAAGGTCATCAAGAATCAGAAAAGACTGAAAAATGACTGAAGAACAATAGATGATTTATTAGAGAAATGCTACTTTTAGTCACAAAGAAAACAATCCATTCAGAATGACAAGAAGCTCCATACCATCAAATAAAGTGAATTGATTTTAGACAGGTAGACCTTGCATTCAAGGATTCAACATCATTTGTCAAGAAGGATTCAAAGATGTTAAGCATCCTTTATCAGAGAGTAGAGCTAAGAGATCTTAATCATGTGGGAAACCTGGTAACATCCTCCATAGCTTCAGGGGGTGCTGGATTCAGCTTATAATGGCATATGAGAGCTGATGGTTCCTATTTTCAGTGTAAATATATTTTATTGGCAATCAGCAAACACTGTAGTTCAAGGCTTGATTTCTTATTTTTATTGGTTGTTTAGCCTTAAAAAGTGATAGAAAAAATGTAAATAATGAAATTCACCTTGAAGTGGGTTATGTATGATTTATTTTTCTGGAGACTTGGTTGTTAAATGTTTACCAGAACATACCTATATAGGATTCTGTGTTTTGCAGGTTTCATCTAGGTATGACCTTCCCCTTCTCCTTCTCCTTCTCCTTCTCCTCCTCCTTCTCCTTCTTCTCCTTCTTCTCCTTCTCCTTCTCCTTCTCCTTCTCCTTCTCCTCCTGCTTCTCCTCCGACTTCTCCTCCTCCTTCTCCTTCTTCTCCTTCTTCTCCTTCTTCTCCTTCTCCTTCTCCTTCTCCTTCTCCTTCTCCTTCTCCTTCTCCTTCTCCTTCTCCTTCTTCTTCTTCTTCTTCTTCTTCTTCTTCTCTTCTTCTTCTTCTTCTTCTTCTTCTTCTTCTTCTTCTTCTTCTTCTTCTTCTTCTTCTTCTTCTTCTTCTTCTTCTTCATCTTCTTCCCGATATCATCCTCTCATCTCCATTAACATGATGACACCATCAGGCTTTCCAAGTGTGGGGCATACATAGCCTGTATGAAGTTATGAATTTAGAAAATATAATATTGATTTTAGGGAATATTAATTAAGTCCATTTGGTGGGAACAGGGGTTGCAGAAAGGACTGGAGGATTCAATTGCCTAAAACCATAAAGGGAAAATTACCCCAAGAAAAGTAAGTTGCTTTCAAGATTGAAATTGTGGAGATAAAAACACAAACTCTTTTGATAAAGGGGAAGAAGATAACTGGAGTGTGTTTTTAGGAGATAGAATTCAAGTGCTCATATAGTCAACAATGTCCTGAGCAACTGTTGTTTGCATTATTATTTGAAATAAAGCTAGATCACTAGACACTGTGGCTGGATGGCACTGCATCTGTGTTTTTGTTGTCTCACTTTGAGTTTTATTTTTGCATTTGGGGGAACGACTGGATTTTGATGAGTCTTATGCCCAGCCTTGGGGAAATCCCCCCTGACTATGTTGCTTCATTTCATAAGTCAATGCTGTTCATAGTCTTCTGCCATTCTCATGCACAATGCTTTATAAATGACCTTAAACTTAAGATTAGAGTTGTCCTTGGCTGACTTGTTCCTTCATTGGACAAAGAGGTAAAGGATTGCCTGCTGAGCTATTTTCTTGTCTCCTTTGGTCAATTTGTTTTGGTAACTTTTATATTGCTTCCAATTCATTAAGAAATGATAGTAATCAAAATAAATGTCTTTAGTTCTTTAATTTTGCCTATTTCTTATTTCTTTCTGAAGCAAAAGATTGCATAAAAACTCTGATTAGAGCTTTTGTAATCGTGCACAATATTATCTTCTCATTTTTTCTCTCCCTTTAATGTGATTTTGCTGGTTAATTTTCACCCAGTTAATCAGTGATCTTACTTTGTATTCATTCATCTCCCAAAACTGCGGCTGACTTTTCTGACTTGGCTACCATGCTCATTCTCACCCTGGAATGTCTCTCAGCACCTGGGAGCTTCTCATCTTGCAATAGCTATCTGTACCTGTGCCCCTCCTCAGTGATTTTCACAATTCTATTAGGACTGCCATTTTGTACAGGGGATCAGGCCTGCAAACCTTCCATTATCTCCTGGCTCTACTTCTAACTTTTTAGATTTCACTTACCCTGGAACTTCTCTCAGGGATCGGGGTCATTCTTATCCTGTGAGATAGCTCCACCCTTATGGACCTGTTCTCCCACTGTCAATATCCTACCAGGCCCTTCATTTTGGGGAAGAGAACAGGCCAGCTATCCTTTGTTCCCTTTTTTATTGAGCCTCTGATGCTATGGACTTCACTGCCATGTCCTCCCATGAGTACCTTTTTTCCCTCCTTTTTTTATAAGTTTCCTTTTGTGTTTTCTCCTCCCATAAGAATTTAAACTCGTTGAGGGAATAGACAGTTTTAAGTTTTCTTACATGATTACCCTCAGCACCTAGCACTATGTTTGGAATATAACAATTGTTTAATAAATGTTTACTGTCTGGTTACCTACACAGGTCATTCAAAAATGATTCCTGTGCTCTTTACTAGTTGTTGCCTATGCATTGGAATAGAATGTTTCATTTTTTTTTTCTGTTGTCATTCAGAGCCAGTGACAGCTAATTCTTATGAAGCACTTCCAAAGAATATATTCACAACTTGTAGATTTATGACTTCTGAGTAATTTACCTGACTTTGCCCTTTTTTCATTTATTAGCTATATTTTCCAATGTGTTTTGTCATTGTCCCCAATAACCATGATCACATTGAAGTCACTAATTCTGACCCAGCTGCCATTAAATGATTGAACACTTTTCATATGGAAGAGAAATTCAATTTTTTTTATTATTAGATCCATAGGAAAGAACATGGATATAATGCCTAGAAATTATGGGGAGACAGTCTTGAGCCCAATTTGAACAAATGTTTCTAACAATTAGAAATGTCCAAAAAAATGAAGAAGGATTCCTCAGAACTTGTGATAAGAATGATATTAGCCAAATATCTAGAAAGAACATGATCAGATTGCCCGAAAAATACAGAAAGAGTACATTGTAGTTCTTAAACTAAGCAATATCTAATTCCCGTATTATAAATACAAATGGAAAATGTAATTTAGAATTTGCAAATTAAATGATAGTGGAAAGGCAAGTTTTCAATAACATCACCATATCAAAAACTGATAATACACAACCTATGCGTCATGAAAACCTCTAAGAATACAGAGGCCAAAGGGAGAAATTTAAAACAAAATCAT
Organism: Phascolarctos cinereus; assembly: GCF_003287225.1. Classification (NCBI taxonomy): domain Eukaryota; kingdom Metazoa; phylum Chordata; class Mammalia; order Diprotodontia; family Phascolarctidae; genus Phascolarctos; species Phascolarctos cinereus. The sequence continues at coordinate 474,597,898 of NW_027555958.1, read as the reverse complement.
CTGGAAACAGAAGGAAGCGCACACTATGCCCTTCTGTTTGCTGACAGTGTCCTTAGGATAGTTTCTATTAGCATAGAGAAGGCAAGCTTACCCTGTAAAATTATTAATCAATTACAACAAGCAGCATTTTTCAAACTATAAGAAAATCTGCCAAATCTTAAACATAAAATAGCAACTTTTCTTAAGAAAAGTTTCTCTATGAAAATTAGAAAATTAGGAAAAAAAATCGATAAGAAAATCAAACTTCAATAATAACTGGAACTTACATAGCACCTTGAATTTGTCAAACTTTTGACAAATATCATATTGTGTACATACACATATAAAGTTATTAAAATTAGGTATATAATTTGCTTCCTTGAGAAAGGAAAAAAAATTGATAACCTGGAATTCCCTTAGTGAAAATTAGTTACGACAAGCTGTTATGGTTAAACACAGGTAACTTAAGAAAAAAACATTCATCATCTCGATAAATACAGAGGTTCTACTAACACCAAGTAAACATCTTGAGGAACTGGCAATTCATTAGTCTTCAGTGACAATTCAGAGAACAGAAAAATGAACATCTGTCATGTGATTTGTAGATTAAGAGGAAAAAATCATAAGAACAGGCAACTATAAGTACTTAACTAGTATATGCAATGTGCTGTGTTAGATTAATTGGAATGCTGGAATAACAAGAATGATATAATATCAATATTGCACCTTATTCATCTGTAGAGAAGGCAGTTACAATTATATGACTCATCGTTCTTAGATACAGTTCTGGTACACATTTTGCAGTCAGAAGAAGCATCAGAAGGTAGATATGCACATGCTTTTAAGCTACATTGGGGAAACACATGTATATATTTAATTTTTATATTTACTTTCATCATAGCATAATCTTTAAAGTACAGTATTATCACAGGATAATTAATCTTTAAAGTATAGTACTGTCAGAGAAAAACTCTCAAAATCTACTGGAAAAAATACTATGATACAATCTACATAGGTAAGGTTTCAGCTAGCAAACCATAGTTTTGTAAGAATTTTATTTTTAATGCATATAGTGAAAAAATTGAAGTTTTTATGTAATTCTGTTTTAAGTGCAAAAACAGAATAGAAATTCTAAGTAATGCTTTGCAAATAAAAAATAAATGGTCGTTAAAAAATTAAAGTATTGAGAATGATGACTTGTTTCAACCTTATAATGAACATTATTTTCTTATTAAAAAAAAAGATCAGTGTACTCTGACTACTTCCTCAGATTTTAAGGAGGTAATGAGCAGTAAATTCAGCAATTATTCTCGCACATTACAAAATGTCACTTGCTGAAGTGTTGCAAAGTATGAGGAGGAAAAGATATAATCTACTAAGGACAGAGACTTTGGTCTGATTTCATACTCCAGAAGGTCTCATTCTCTAGTGGGATGCTTGAATGATTTTATGTGCAGCTTTGCAAATAAAGGTAGAATATCTGTGAAGGCTGTTTGATGTGGGCTTAATTGAAATGCCTCTTCCCCAATCCTGTGGTTAATTCAACCAGCAAACTTGATGTGCTTCTAAATGATACAAGGCTAGATGGTTTTGTAAATGATATATCAGGATGTTAAAAGTCAATGTCGCTTTTACCCATCCTCTGACTTCTGTTTCTGTAAATCTTTTTTTTTTTTTTAACTGTGCCAATAATTACCATACTCAAGCAAGGCAGTTTTAATTAAATGTCATCTTTTAAAATCAAGAAACACTTACAAGGTCAAGTAGGTCTAGGCTATAACTAAAGTTTGCTCTCCAATCACAGGTTACTTGATATTCTGCTTTTTAAAAAAATGAGCAGGACATGCATAATATTCCTAATCAACGTTGTTTTTTTTCTTTTTTGGGGGGGGATTGCCAGGTGAATTTTTTCCTTGGATTTTTTTTAATGGATGAAATCAGCTTCAGAATTATTTCCATTAGACTCTCAAATTTATTCTCACCAGTAATAAGAAGTTATTCACTTAAACTGGTAGGTCCTATCAGTGTGTCATCTTAACACAGTCTTGGCCATTGCTATAAATAAGAACACATTTTTTTTTCCCCAAGAGAATAATTAATTATTTTTTGTCAGAACCTCAATGCAATATTTTGTTGCTTACCAGATTTAAATTATGTATTTTTAATGTAATAATACAAATTTAAAAAAAAACTTTTTTTTTTTTGCCTGGGTACCTGTGTATATCCACTTATTCATTCATTCATTCATTGTTTATATATTAATATGCTACATTATTTAGTAAAGATCTTTGTTTTCATTACTCTGGGGCATCTCCCAGGGCAGGAAAATACACACTCATATATAATGCATACATGTGTATAACCAATGAGCATGTGCATTCATACATATGATGAAATAGGAGTGTTTGTGCCCATATATTGAGATATATGTGTGCTTGAATGAGTGTACGTATATGTATACAAACCGGGTGATGCTTTAGTGTCAACATAATGTTGAGAGACCCAGGGGATGGCCTTTGGTCTAACAAGCATATATATACCTGTGGATGCTTAAAAGAGAAAATGAGCATAAATTACATCTGCTAAGAAAGCCTGGAGGTAAATAATAGACAGGAAGATAGATGGACAGGCATGATTCCATTGTGTCTTTCCAGTATAATCTTATGCCTTACTCCATGTAACTATGATCTGGTCAAATCAGCTACTCTTTTTTTGTGTAGGCTTATGTGTGTATGTGTTCATGTGTTTGTCTATATGTGTGTGCCCAGACACATGGGTATATGTGTATATGTTGGTCATTTCATGTCTCTCTTTGTTCTTGACAGGATCTGTGATTTCATCAGTGTAGGAATTTCCTACTAGGACTTCCCTTTATGAATTCAGATTGGCACCTTGGATTCAATTTTAGTTTTTAAGAGCTTCCTGGGTGCACTAAGATGTTAAGTGACTCGCCCAGCGCTGTGTAAATACTGTTTGTCAGAGGTAAGTTCCAACCCAAATCTTCCAGCCACTGAGTTCAGCTCTATCTGTTTGGACATGCTGCTTCTAACGTAGTCTATGTCTTTGGCTTTGTCTATGTCTATGCCTCTGTTTAATTCTAGACATGGGTGTAGGCCCAGATTTTGGCCTAGGTCTAGTTATATGTCTAAGTGTCAGTTTAGGCCTAATTCTAGATCTGTATCAGGTGTAGGACTATGATTATGCCAATGTCTGTGAAGACTGGGTCTAATTCTAGGTCTAGATCTCAGTATAGGCCTAATGATCTGGATCTCTATCTAGCCTGGCTATATATACCTCTATATCCATCCATGTATGTATGTGTATATAATTATTATCATAAACATAGCTATCAACATCACCATCATAATCATTAATCATCATCATCATCTATGTCTATGAGGCAGTACTGCACAGTGGATAGAGCTTTGGCTTCAATTGAATGGTAGGAAAGCTTGGGCTCAAGTTCTGCCTCTAGGGGCAGCTGGGTGGCACAGTGGATAGAGCATTGTCCTTGGAGTCAGGAGGAACTGAGTTCAAATTCAGCCTCAGACACTTCACACTTACTAGCTGTGTGACCCAGGACAAGTCACTTAATCCTGATTGCCTCACAAACAGACAAAATCAAGTTCTGCCTCTGTCAGATACTGCCTGGGTGACACCAGGCAAGCTCCTTACACACTCTGTGCTCCAGGCATCTTTCTAGGACTGCATTATGCAGAAAAGCGATCATTCTCCTTTGAAAAAGGAAAATTTTCACCAGGATTTTGGTATTCTAATGAAATCTCAGCACTGATTTCAAGAGATATGAAACACTTCCTTTAGATAGCTGGGGAAACGTATTACCCTTTGGATAGATGACAATTTTGACACATGGAGATGATGGCATTCCATGTGTGCCCAAATGCATATGTACACACATATGCACATGGACGTATTTTTATATGCATGTATATTTATCAGTATAAATATACCTTGCTATCTTCAAATAAATGCACATGCATATATTTCAATACTTCAGAGATTTTTAATTTCATCACTGTAAACACTTTCCCCTTAAACATGGACTGCAGCACAATTTTACCTTAGCATATAGACTAGGCACTGGAGAAGAAAAAACAAATATTACCTTACCTTTATAATAACACAGTTTATCAATAATGTTTGGCTTGAACATTTTTGAACGCATCAGTTGCTGTCTTTATTATGTTTACTTCCTGTTCCTTGATGTCCCTGCCGTCTATTCCCTGGGCATATAATCTAAGCACCTCTTCTGTAAATTGAATGATTCAGTAGTAAAGAATGAGTATTTGAAACGTTCTTTGACAGTTCTGAAAAATGGGAAAACAGGTCAGATTAGAGCTACTTTAATCAGAAGATACATGATTTTAGCATTTTTGCCTCTCTCCCAATAGCAATATTTATTTTTTCTCAAATATGTGAATGCTATGTTTAGATATATGTGTATTATACACACGTATGTGTATGTGTGTGTGTGTATATGCATATATATAAATGTATATATGCATATATATATATATTATACACACACACATATTTGAATGACTCTATAGTTCAAGCTGAAACAACAGTAGCAAAATTAGTTTTTTTTAAATTACTGTTCTTCCAGAAATATATGTACATGTAAATTATTAAATTTCACAATCATCTAATAAAAATTGCCAGCAACCAAAGGGACAATGAAGAGATGTGATAGGTGTTTTATAACATGGTAGCCAAGAGAGGGTGGCACTGCATTTTTCCCTTCCCTTTAAAATGTTATTTTAAAACAATCCTGCATTGTATCACTAAGTGTCATTATATCTAACCCCACATTTTCTCTTTCTTTACACTGCTTATTATGGAAAAAATAAAAGAGACAGAGTCCACCCTGCCTCAGACCGCAAAGGTCAATGACAGACTAGCAGATTAAAGTGTGTTTGCTCTTTCCTCAAAACACAACAAACTGCCCCCAACTGCAGTGACCGAATGGTTGTCGACCATTTATAATTGTGCTTCTTCTGTTACTGTAAGTACTTATGGAAATTACATTAATTCAGAAGCTCACTTACCCCTTTAAAAGACAAAACCACAACAATAAACAACTTATTTCCCTATGTGCCAACTCATGCTTCTTCCCAACTTGGCTCTTAACAATATGGAATGGAGGCTTTGCCAAATGTGTGTTCTGACTCATGAAGTGACAACTTTCTTGGCCTGACCACAGGTTGTGACATATCACTTAGATCCCACCCCCATATAAGTCACACAAAATATACCATCAAATAAGCATGTGACTCAGAAAGGATGTGTAATTGGGAGAAAAAGGGATAGTAGATGGAACAATTGTATGCTAATTTAGTACCCACAAAATGTTTAAAAAGCTCAGTGCCAAATTCCTGTCACATTCAGTGAGTCTTGTGGGTGATTTGAGGAACATATGCGAAAGATCCTAGAGAATGATAAAGTGGCAATAGATAAAACTAGGCTGACTTCATCCTTCTTCTATCTTACTTTGAACCATTCACCTTCCAGCATATTCTCTTTCAGTCAAACTGGCTACCTTTGATTCATATATCTTTCCTATATTTTTTAGCCTCCCCAAATTTTTACTCAAAGTTCTGTATTTAGAATGACCCCCCTCCCTAATTACTTCCTTCACTATAATATCATCGCTCTATATACCCTTCAAATTCTAACTCAGCTATCTTATCTTGAATGAAGCCTTCTATGATTATTATAAGTTGATAAAGATTTATCTTTCATCTGAACTCATACAGCATATTTTTAATCTATCCTACTTTGAATTTATCAAATTCAAATCTTTTTTTACGCTTTCTTGAAAATACCTCCCTCTCTACTTCCTCATGGTATAATGGTGAAACTGGGCTCCTGAAGGTAACATGGACAAGGAATATATTGTAAAATGTCCTGCTTACTAGGAAGGGTTTCTATGGTCTGCAGAAGCCTATTTTCAAAGTCTGGCCAGGATAAGGTGAGAACAGCTAGTCAGCAGCTGGCTCAAAGCGGTAATATTGTTATTTTGAGGTACAAAATTTCAAAGATTATCTACTACGTTATTTGAGGAGTTCGAAACATTTTTTTTCCATATTACAAAAGTAGCCTGGACTTCTTCATTTGATAATTGTCTTTCCATAATCTTAGAAAACTTATCAGTTGGGTAATGACATATTTTTTTCTTATAAATTTGAATCACTTCTTTGTATATCTTAGAAATAATACCTCTATCAGGTAAACATGTTTTACAGATTGTTTCCCCAGTTATTTTCCTTTTAATCTTGGCTTTAAAGAATTTGTTTCTGAGAAGCTATTGAATTTCATTTCTTCATAATCATCCATTTTATCTTCTGTGTTCCTTTCTATTTTTTCATTTAGTCATGAACTTTTACACTTTCACAGATTTTAAAGCTTTTTTTCTGAATTTTTTAATCTAATTTGGTTATCATATGACATTTTATAATGAGGTCATATATATATTTGGAGCTTATCTTTGTATGTTTTTTTGAATATGTAATATTTTTATCCCAGTGTTTGATTTTTTTTCATCAAAATGTGCTTACCATAATGTCCAGCATGTAGTAGGCACTTACTAAGTGGTTATTGATGTATTAAAATATATAAAATGCATTTGATTCTGTGTGTTGTGTACCTCATTTATTCTATTAATGCATTTTGTTATCTTTTTTAAAACAATTTACTTTCATAATTACTGCTTTGTATTATAGTTTGAGATCTGGCCCCCCTATGCCCCATTTGTTTCTATTTCTATTAATTTTTTTTCTGTTGACATTCTAAATGGTACAGCTACATACTGGCTAGGTGAGGTTTTGATAAAGGTGTATATAAGTGGAGTTGTTAGAGGGAATGGATGAGGTGGGAGGAGTACAAGGATAAAAAGAGAGATTCTGAAAAGACAAGCATTTTTAAAAGCGTAGACTATGGAGAGCCATAAATTAAACCAATTTAAGCAAGTTTTACAAGACTGCATGTCTATTTCTTGTTATGCATCAGCCAGTGAACACTAAATTGTTCCATTGTTCTGGAAAACCCATTGAAATTTCCATCTGACTCTGTATACTGCTTTTGAGAGGCCAGGGGCCTTCATAAAGAGATACCCAATATAGCACTAAAAGCTTTTGAACCTTTCACAGATTAAAGTTGGGGGATATTAGTGTAAGGTAAGACATTTATGTAAATGTTAAGGACTTTTTAAGGACTTTAATAATATCTTCCAGTTATCTTCCCCTCTTTTACACACATAAAACTGCACTTTTTAATTCAAGGCAGGTAATATTATTCTGAAGCCAGGTTAAAAAAATGTTTCTGTCAGAACTAGATGGAGAAATGAACTCAGCCTCATGCTGCCTAGAATGGAATATCTGTGAGTAGAAAAAAAAAAAAACTTCCTGAAAATTACTGAATTTGGGAATTCAATATGTCACAGTGTCCATTTAACCCAAACTATACACCAAGGCAGTACCATTGTAACTCACATACAAATGGTAGGCAGCCTAGCTTTGAGACTTGAAAGAAGGGAGGAGGGAGACCTTTGATCTTGCAGCTATTTCCCAATGGTGGGGAGTACCTTATGGCGGTAGTGTTGTGGACATCAAACCAAAAGTGGTCTCATTGCTTCCGCCTGTCAACCTGAAATAAAGAGGGCTATCAAAGTAGCAAGAACAAACGTCTTTAATAGAGGCAAGAGAATTACAATCCTGGACACCAGACAGTGCTGAAATAGTGGAGTGCCTGGGAGGAGCAGAAGAGGGGAAGTTTAAATACATTTTCACAGGAAGGGTGTCCTATGGAAGGCACAGACTCTCAAAGCTGTTACATAAGTTGTTTTGCAAAGTAGCTGAAAGTCTATACAGAAGGCTTTGGTGGTTCAGGAAGTGGTGCAATTTGGTTAAAAGAGCAGTCTTCAGGTGCAGCAACAGTAAGTTTCCAGAGAAGCCACAAGACTGACTCCAACTGTTATGAACCTGCTTCAATCATGGGGTTAGCTAAGGTCACATAGCCCCTCTGATGGCTGCATTCAATAGACCTTTTCTTCTGTGGCCAAACAGAATGAATAGATCTCTCTGCAACATGAAAGCCATTTAGTTATTTGAATGGAAATTGTATACTAATATTGAGCTAAAAGTTTATGAGTGCATAAGATCTGGAATATAGAATTAGTTTTAATATTTTCAGACATATCTAGTTTTGAACGTGGAAAAAAAAGAAACAAGTATTCGGTATATCTGCTTCCTCAAAATGTGAATTATTTGATTAGAGTTTCTTTTTTAATATCCCATGTTGTCTCTAAAAAGGCATACATATTTGTTTCTTTAATTTAGCTAAAAAATGTACAACATACTGTTGTCTGCATAGCACCACAATTCTGTTTTCTATATACATCATGAAGAAATTCAACATCAATTTGCAAAAGAATAAGTCACATTGGGATTTTCAAATGAAATGTATTAAGGACTGTTAAGGGGTCCCTTGAACTTGGCTTTTTGAGTTGCCATATTTTCCAGAAACACTGGACAAAGAGCATGAAGGAGGTCCAGAGTGTGTCTAGGATGAATACCCCCACTCTAGCTTAAGATATTTTATTGTTTATGTTCCAAACTGCACTCCCTGTATTTCTTTGGGAGTCAAGAATGATACTGCTCAGTCTGTGGTAGGAAGAGAAACTTCTTTTGCATCTGGGGCCTGTCTAGATAAGCGGATCATTCTATCTTGCAGTTTTCAATCAAAACAACAGGAGAGTTGAACAGCTCAGGAAGTTATGGAGGCTGAACACCTGGTTTGAAAGACATTATAGGGGACCCCAGTGTAAATAGTGGCAACAAGAATAGGTTCTGTTTGACAGGTCCTTCATCCATTACCCAGATGCAGGACGGAGAGAAGAGATTACGGACTATAGTGGCTAGGGAGCCAAGGTCTTAACTGCATGAAGACTAGAACACAGATCAGGAGAATGGTGACCACAACTTTTCCCAACAATACCACCTGGGAAACATAAAAAGCTACAAACCCCAGATCTAGCCATAGAAGCTCAGGTTAGTCATCCTTCCCCATTCAAAAGTGAGCAATGTCCAATAACATAAAGTCCAATGTCAAGAAATAGGCTAGAAAAATTAACAAACAACTCATAAAATTTTCATGAGGATGAGAAAGTTCAAGGTACACAATCAGAAGAAAACAATGATTTGAAAATACCTGCAAACAAAGCCTCAAAGAAAAATGTAGAATGAGAATTATCCCAATAAGAATTTTTAGAAGCACTAAAGAAAGACATAAAAAAGAGAGGGAAATGACTTTCAAAATCAAATACTAGTAAAGGAAAAATTGGGAAAAAGAAAGAATAATGTAAGAAAAAATATGGAAAGAGAATCAACAGCTTGGCTTAGGGAGTACAAAACTTCACTCAAGAAAATAATTTCTTAAAAATTAGAATGGGTCAAATGAAAGCTAATTCTTCCATGAGACAATCAGATATAAGACTAAAAAAAGGAAGGCAATTTGAAATATTTCATAGGAAAAAAATAACTGATCTGGAAAATAGATTGAAAATAAATGATTTTAGAACAATTGTACTGTCTAAAAGCTATAACCAAAATAAAAGCTTGGAGATAATATTTCAAGAAACTACAAAGGACAACTGCTGAGATATAAATCCAGAGGGAAAGTAGAAATTGAAAACAAATCTGATCATCACCCCTGAAAGAGATAACAACATTTAGGGATATTATAACCAAATTCCAGAGCTCCCAGGTCAAGGGGAAAGAACTGAAAGCAACCAGAAAGAATGAATTCTAATGCCGTGGAACACCAGGTAGGACCACACAAGATTTACCAGCTACCCTGTTTGAGGAGCAAAGGGTTTAGAATATGATATTCTGGAAAGAAAGGAGCAAGGATTGCAACCAAAATTTAGCTGCTCAGAAAAACTGAGTGTAATTCTTCAGGGGAAAAGAAAGACATTTTATGCAAGGAACCAACTTTCGCCCAGACAAGGATTGTTTTTTGTTGTTGTTATTGTTCGTTTGCTTGTCTTATTTGTCTTGTTTTTGTTTATGTTTTCTTTTTTAGCAAGGCTTGCAGTTGTAGAAATAAATTGGGTCCAAGGCTCTCAGTAGAATGAGGTTCTATACGGTTAATATCCAATTGGGAGGGAGGTATAAAAGAGATGCAAGGGTTAAGCCACATGGTTTCTTATTGGTAAAGGCCTAGGTGAAAAAATAAACAAGGTCATAAAAGGGATATTTTAAGAGAGGCAGTGATCAAAAGCTAAATAGATTGATGGTAATATAAGATAAAAAAGAGAGAAATAAATAGAAAAAAATAGAATTTATGAAAATAAAGAATTATGAATCTGTTTTGAATGTAAATGGGATTAACTCACTCATGAAAAGGAAGCAACTAGCAAAAATGGATTCAAAAACAGAAACAAATAATATTTTTTTTTACAAGAGACACACTTGAAACAGAAAGGAATATACTGCATTAAAATAAGAACACGGAACAGAATCTACTATGCTTCAGCTGAAGTAAAAATATAAGGAGTAGTAATCAAGATCTCAGACAAAGCAAAAGGAAAAAAAAACAGGTGTAATTAAAATTGATATTCAGGTAAGTTACATTTTGTCAAAAGGTACCAAAGACAATGAAGTAATATAAATATGGAACATACAGTCACCAACTGGAATAGCATCCATGTTCTTGAAGGAAAAGTTAAGTAAATCATTGGAGAAAATAGACAATAAAATTATACCAGTAAGGGTCTCAATCTACCCTTTACATGCCTAAATAAATGTAACCATAAAATAAATAATAAAGAAGAAAAGATTATGAATAAATATAATTTTAGAAAAATTATGTAAGGTAGATCTCTGGAGAATATTGAATGGGAATATAAAGGAGTATACATTTTCTTAGTTTTAATAGTACCTTCTCAGACTGACCATGTATTAGGACTTAAGAACTTCACAAACAATGCAGAAAATCAGAAATACATAAATATACCCTTTTTAGACCATATTGCAATACAAATTACAATTAACAAAAGGACTTCGAAGCATAAATTGAAATTAATTAGGACGGAAATAACAAACTACTAAGGAGTGAATAGGTCAAAGATAAAATCATAGAAACAATCAATAATTTCATTAAAGATAATTACAGCAATGAGGCAATATACCAATATTTGTGCAATGAGCTCAGGGAAGAATTTAAGGGAAATCTTATATTTCTAAATATTTATATTAAGAAAGAGAAAAAATAGATCAAGGAATTGGACATGTAATTAAAAACAACAATAGAAAAAGATTAAATAAAATAATTCCAAAAATAAAAGAGATTAATAATGCTGAAAGTTTAAAAAATGAACTAATAAAACCAGGAGTTGGTTTCATGGAAAAATAATTTAATAATATAGATAATAATAATTTTATATTAATATAAACACAATACAATTATATACATATTTTATGTAAATTATATATTTATATTATAAATTATATAATTGTACAATATAATTATAATGTACAATATATAAATTATATACAATCTATTACATACAATATGTTATATAATACAAATTATATAATTAAATATAATGTAATAATATTATATTATAATATAGATATAGATACAATAAAACAGATAAACTATTTTCTAACGATTTAAAAAAGAAGAAAATCATTCAAAGATAGGTGGTGTTAATTTTATTTTTGTTTAATTCCACATTGTGTTCCAGGATGTTTGGACAAAGTCAAAGCTCTAATATAGTTATATTAAAGTTTTTTCTTCCAATCCCCCTAACATTTATTATTTTCACATTTTTTATCTTTATTAAGCTGATGAATTTGAAGTAAATGATCACAATTTTTAATTTGTATTTTTCTCATTATTAATTCATAGTAAGCTTTCATGGGATTGTTAATAGTTTATTTTTATTCTAGGTAGCTGGGTGGTACAATAGGTGAAGTGCTAGGCTTGGAGCCAGGAAGGCTTGAGTTCAAATGCTCCTTACAGAAAGCCTACTTACTAGCTGCGTGAGGTTGGATAACTTGAGTGAGCCACTTCCTCTCTGTCTACCTCAGCTTCCTCCACTGTAAAATTGAGGGAATAGTAACAGCACATGTCTCCCAGAGCTGTTGTGATGATCAGATCCTTTCTCCATGCCCTGCATAGCACCTGACACATGGGAGCTCCTTAATCAGTAGTTGCCACCCCGCCCCTTTCTTTTTGCTGTTTTCTTGTTGTTGTTGTTGTTGTTCATGTCCTTTGACAACTCATCTATTAAAGAATAGTCCTGGGACATACAAATACATATATGCACACACACATATAGGTTCCTTATATAATGGATATATAGATATCAAATAATGGCTGCAAATATATAATAAAGACAGAAATTGAAGTTGATATGAATGCAAGAGCAAGAGGGGTGAAAGTCAGACATCCAAGGATCTCTTAAATCTTCCACCACTCTTGATTCTCTTGACTGTCAAACAGATTAAGTCTAATCCTTCTTCCAAATAACAGTCTCTGAGATTCTTGAAGGTATGTAGCCTATTTCCCCTTGAATCTTCTTTTCTCCACATATTCATAGGCTTTTTTTTGGGTTGTTGTTGTTGTTGTTGTTTTTGGGGGAGCAATTGCAGTTAAGTGACTTGCCCAGGGTCACACAGCTAGTAAGTGTCAAGTGTTTGGTCTGAGGCCGCATTTGAACTCAGGTCCTCCTGACTTCAGGGCTGGTGCTCTATCCACTGCACCACCTAGCTGCCCCCATATACTGTGTTTTTAAGTCATCTTCATAGAGCATAGATCTTTTCTCTGAATGGCCTTTATTCCAGGGTCATAATTGCCACTTAAAAAAATCAATAAACTCTATATTGAGGATATATCCAATTAATAGACATTTATCTTTTACTATTTTAATATCTGAAAGGTAACAATCTATCACCATTCCCCTTTCTCACACTCTCACTCCCTGGACTGGCCAACTTCCTTTTCTACTGATGCATTTCATCAGTAATGTAGTTTAAGACTCTCACACACAAGGCTTCCCTGGTAAGATGTCATGGCAACATGACCTCCACTGCTTCTGTACTTTTCCATTGCTATTAGAGGTACATGTCAATTTTCATCTTCCAATGGGATAGTGCTCCTTGATTTACAGTCACAGAGTGAACATTGGTAGGAAAGATGGATATTTGGCACAATTCAGCATCGCTTAAAATACCATGTATTTTCTTGGATAGAGTAAAACCTGATTTCCCTCACCTATTCAGTTCTAGGCTAAATTTATTGTCTGTTTATAATGTTTCAATGACAAAAAAAGCTAGATTAAGTTGTTGGGCTATACTAACTAGCATGTGTTTTCTCAACCATTTGGTGATGTTTATATCCCCTCTTACACAATGTTCTTCATATTGATGCTTATTTCACTGAAGAGATTTCCTAGTAATCAGGACTGCATTATAACTAATACAGTATTACCAGTGCATCAGCACATTTAGATAGACTATTTACCAATTGTGAAGCTGTCTTTCATTTGGATTTTAAATACAATCATTTATGCCACCGTTTGACATCTTCATTGAGTGAACTTATATTTCTCTGCATCACATCTCAGTTAATGTCAATACTAAGTGGATTGTTAAACAATGTTATCGCTGTGTAAAGATCTTTCATAGATATTTTCAAGTAAGCTTCACCAAAACCTTCAAGGCAGTAATTTGTTCTATCAATCAAATACTATTCTGAAATCAATAAGCAATAAAAACAATGAAATAGTATATTTTCCATATTTGCAATACAGGAGCCTTTCTAGGCAGGATAGAGAAAGAATAATGGGGGAGGGAGTAGAATGAAGTAAATAAATAATAAATCAATACAACTTATGTTAAAAATTGACTTGAATGAATAAACAAGTTGCATGATTATCAGATTTGTAGCTCATGGAAAGCCAGTCTGAGCCCCTTGAGAGAAGATTTTGTTTTGGCTTTGTGTCTTTATTACCTTGTAAAGTACCTTATGTGTAGCAGCAATTCAATAAGTGGTAAATGGACAAAGAACAGGCATGGTTAATAGACTGGATGACAAAATCTGGGTAAAAAGCAGGAAAAAATCACAATATACCAGAACACTGGGCCAACTTCAATTATATATAACTTTATAGGGATGAGTACAAAGTATTAATACTGGGTTAAAAAAAAAAAAAACATCAACCTCCTAAGTGTAAGGTGGCAAGACAGAACCTCATCTTTGCAAGATTTTAGAGTTATATGAGTAAGTCATGTTATATCAGCAAAAATAAATTAATCTGATTATTAAAAAAAGATCTTACTGAGAATCATAGTGTCAAAGATTATCTACTTATTTATCTTTCTATCTATACCACTATCTATGTTGTATGTGTGTGTACGTGTGTGTGTGTGTGTGTGTGTGTAGCAAGCATGACACTCACATCTTCTGTGCCAGCCTTATTTCCAGCCTCAGACCTCAGGCCTTTCACCATTTTTTGTGCCACTGTCTTAAGGGAAGACAAAGAGGAAATTACATTTCCCATTGCCTACTGTGTCATTTCCTCCTTAATCCTCAGCCTTTATAAAAAAGAAAAGAAACAAAGCCATCCATGTGAAAATCTGACCATTGCTTTCCATCTTCAGCTCTCTTTCTGTCCTGCTTGAACTCTAGTGTTTTCTAGGAACAATCGGATTACATTTTCAAAGACAAATTTAGTTTGGGTTTAAAGAAATTCTTCCCAACAGTGTTGTAAAAATATAGCAAAGACTATCACGACTAGTAGTGTGTTCCTTCTTTTAGCACTTATTCAGATAAAGGCTTTCTGCCCCTTGTTGGGTCAATTGTAGAGGACATCCCTAAGGTAATTATGGGATCTCTGTATCGTTAAACTTCCTGTTATGGGTCAAATAATGTGGATAATTTAGCAACCTTCTAAGCATAATTCCAAATCATTAAATGGAAATTTTAATAATCAAATAAAAACAAACATCCCCAAAAAGGTAAGATCAGCTATTTCCTGCACCTTTTGTTCAGATTTAATACCCGAGTGTTGTGTTATGCTATTAGGAACTTTCAACACAGAGGCAAATAGTACTCCATCCTTGTCGTCCCAATATCTCAGAGTCAGAGCTTCTCTCTCCATGTGAAGAAGGTAGAAAGGAAGGATGAAGGATGAAAGAAAATTAACATTCATAGTGAATTTTGGTAGGATAAGAGGAGGGAAGAAAAAGTCTTGAACCTAAATAGAAAATGTGGCCTTTTTCAAGTGAACAGGCAAAATTATGCTATACTATGTAGACCTCGTTTAAAATTTTAGATTCCTGTAGGGTAGAGGTCCTTAATCTGGTATCTATGATTAAAAAAATTAAGAAAGTATTTCCATATAATTGTCTTTCTTTGAAATTGCTATGTATTTTATTCCATCCATTTAAAAATATTGTTCAAAGAAGGGATCCATAAGTATTACCAGACTGCCAAAGGGACAATTGGCACAAGGAACAAAGAGAGAAGTAAAATCTCATTGGAAATGCACCGATGTACAATGAAGAGGCAATCTTTCCCTTTTGTCTTAGGCAGCTCAATTATTGGGTTAACATTCATTTCTCCTGGGGGAAAAACACACATGCACGCACACATGCACACACATGCACACACACGCACACACACGCACACACATGCACATACGCCCCATTTTTTAGGTTGAGAGAAGAGTTATTATTAGTTCAACTCTTTTACGCCCCCAAATGAGCTTGTTATATAGTTGGCTGGAGTTTTAATACATACCTTGGTAATAACAGTTTTCCCCTTCCTTGTCTTGTTTCGGGTTTTTTTTTTTTTTGGTCCTGATATGTTGAAATACAAGAGCTAATATGATTCTAAACCATCTCATTCAGTGACTAAATGCTGCGCAGTCATTCGACTTCTCCCAGTTACAGGCTCCCAAGGCCAACCCTACACATGAGTACACAGTGAGAGTGGAAGCACTTTAGAGACTCTACTTTGGTCTGGTCTTCTTAGACATGAGGAAACAGAGGCTGGAAATGTTTGATGCCTTCCCCAAAGTCTCACAACCAGATAGCAGCAGAGCCATGATGGGAATGCAGGTTTTCCGTATTGCTAGTCTAGCACTCAAGCTGTGTAATGGGGATGGCCTATGCTGTGTGATTTAAGGGATACACCAGATCACCACGTATCAAAATAGTTTCCTTAAGGGACAGCAATTGTCGTTACTTGATAGAACGAGATTAATTCATTACTGGGAATAACGATAACTACAGTGACAACAACTAGAACAACAATAAACAACAAAATAATTTTTTTAGTATTTTAAGATTCGCAAAGCATTTTACAAACACTGTGCCATTTGAGGCTCTCAATAACCTTCTTAAATATGTACTATTGGTTTTATTATAGGCGTCTTCCAGATGATGACCCTGATCATAAGAAGGAATAAGTGAAAGGCTCGTAGTCCTAGAATATATTAAAGCCAATGTTGAGATTTGAACCTCATTCTTTTCTGGCTCTAAGTGTAGCCCCCATTTCCATGATGCAATGTTGCAAAAAGAAAGAGCTATATTATCATTAGACATCTCTTCTCTCTCCCTACCCCTCACTATTCATTTGCTATTACTTAGGATTATTTTATCCACTATCTTCAGTAATCGTGTGAGCAGGGAGGTAGATATATCCTTGTTAACTTTCCAGGGTGACAGTGGGAGGAAAGCACAAAGGAGGAGATTTTGTCAGGCAGTCAAGAAATATTACTTGCTTCTTTAGGAAAACAAAAAGCAAGAGGGGAGGCAAACATATGCCCTGCATGGTAGCAAAGCAGTGTAGTTCGAGAAGTGCAACAGGTGGGAAATGCAGGAATGGCTGAACTGGTTGCTCTTTTTAAATGAAATCTTCGGGAGGAATTGTTTGCTCAGGCCTCCAGCCTGCGAATCAAGTAACAGATTTACTGTTGGGGAGTGAGAAACAAAGCCAGAAGAATCTTGCAGGATGATAAATTAGCTGATGGTGAGGTATTCTGAGAGTGGATCATGGCGGAATCCAGGACAAGGAGAGCCGATGGCATACACGAAGAACCCAACTAAGCAATATTTCACAAATAGGGTGTATGTAATGCTATACTAGGTCAGCAGGCCCCTGAATCCATTACCACGTCTCTTGGACGGATAGACAATGATCTAGGCTGTTTGTGAATAAACACTGCCTCTGCTGCTGCCACTGCTGCCACAGTCACTGCTGATTCAGTCGCTCCCAGAGCCTGCTCCTGGTTGGCTCGTTTCAGGGCTGCACTGCATGCCCTGCCACTCTGAGCTGGACCTCGCTTCTCTCTTTCTCATCTCCGATAGACCCCTCACGCTGACCTTCTCAGTTGTCTCTGGCATCTTGGAGCTGAGAAGACTGGAACTCCCCACTGATGCTGGTGATGCAGTCCCTGAGGCCTGCTCAGGCTTTGTCTAGGCCGGACCTGCTGTTGAGCGCTTCATGACAGACACTCCTCTCTCAGGCCATGAAGCTGACCTTTCTTGTCGACCTCCCAAGTCGTCTTTGGCTGGAAATCTGCCTCACTTTGTCTCTTTGTGTATTGTGCTATGCTAGAATTTGTTCAGAATCACTTTTTAGAGGTATTTGAAGAGATTTAGTGGAGAACTCAAGTGGGCCCCTGCTTTCACTCAGCCATCTTGGCTCTGTCCCCACAAACTCTCAACGATCCCAATCTCCCTCTTCCCCGGAAGTCCTTTCTTGTATCACAAAATGTGATCCTTCTGATACCATATATGTATCAATCATGGAATATCCAAAAAAGGAAGATGCCACCTAAGTTCATGTACAGATTTTAATTCTATACCAATGAAAATAACAAAGGGTAATTTATAGAGCTAAACATAGTAATAACACTTATTTGAGGGAGTAAAATATCAGGAGTAACAAGGGAAGTGATGGGGGGAATAGAAAAGAAGGATACTTAGAAATTTCTGATTTCAGATTATATTTTAAATCAATAATCATCAAAACCACTTGATGCTGATAAAAATAGAAAACCACATTAGTGCAATAAACAAGATAAAGAATTATCAATGATTGAACTCAAAAACTGAAATTTGATAAACACACATACACAAATCACTTGGAAAACTGCTTTACAAGTGGTGTTGTGTAAAATAGAATGCAGGTAAAGTGTGTGTAGACTGAAATCTTCTACAATAAACGACAAGCTCTAAAATGCAGGTGATCTGAATATTAAGTCATAGCATAAAAGGTTGATGAGAACTACGTCAGGTAGCACTCACAGCTTTGGATCTGAAGAGACTTTCCAGTTAAATAGAAGATGAATGTAATCAATGCTAATTGCTAAGCATGAAGGCAGAAGTAAAATGTTCAGCACCTTGAAGGTGAAGGAGCTTACATTCTAATCTACTTTTTCTGTCCCAATCACTCTGCTGACCTCCAGTCTTACATCTCCAATTGCCTTTCAGACTTCTCAAAGTGCATGTCTAGTAGACACCTTAAACTCAACGTGTTGGAAACAAAACTCCGCCTCGCCTTCTTCCTACCTGTCCTTTTATTTTAGAGGGTAACACTATCCTTCAAGTGTCTCAGGCTCACAACCTAGGATCATCTGGTATTCCCTATCATCTCTCTTTCACGCATCCATATTCAAGCTGTTGTTGAGTTCACCTTTACAATATACCTTGACTATGTCCCCTTCTCTCCTCTGACACTGATGCCATTCTGGTATAGGCCCACAGGAAGTCATTCTTGGATTATTGAAATACTCTGCTAGTAACTTTGCCTGCCTATAGTCTCTCCCCATTTTAATCCTTTCTCCATTCAGCCACTAAAATTATTTTCCTAAAATGGAGATCTGATCATGTCAATCCCATCTCAATAAACTTTAGTGACTTTTCCTATCACCTACAGAAAAAAAAAAATACTTAATACTCTGAATGGCATTCAAAGCCCTTTATCATCTAGGCCTCTTCTACTTTTGTTACACTTTACTCTGAACCTTGATCTAATGACATTGGCCATCTACCCAGATGTTCTTCAAACAAGACCCTCCATGACTCAGCTTCTGACACTCTCTGTGTCCATCCCCTCCCTTATCCTTAGAATGCTCTCTCCTCTTCACTCTGATTATTGACCTCCCTGGCTTCCTTCAAGGCCCAACTGAAATTCCACTTTCTCCAGGAAGTCTTACCCAATCCCTCCTAATTCCACTGCATTCCCTTTTCTCACTGGCTTCTATTTAAGCTTCTTTTCCATATGCTTTTTTTTTTTGCTTTTGTCTGCCTCATTATTTTGTAAGCTCCCTGAAGGTACGGACTGTCTTTTTGTATCCCTAGCACTTAGAACAATGCTTGGAATATAGTAGGCACTTAATTCATATTTGATTGATGTTATACTGTCTATACTCTTTGTATTGTGTGTGTGTGTATGTGTAGTGAAGGCCTGAGGTAATCAACCATATCTCTCTCTTAGACAAAAAAAGTGTGATAGAAACCTGTCCTCAGAATCGATAACATTTTGGTTCAAGTTTGTGCTTGATTCACCTGTATCCAACTTATAAACACCTTGGAAGTTAATAATTGTTACAAATTAAACTTGATTTATTGTTCTGTTAATTATATAGATTTATGAATGTGATAGCAATGCATTCTACAGGGCCTAGTTGTTCAATATTTACCAGCACAAGCAGATGCACCAGTATTGCTCTATGAATGTGGTTTGAGCTCAGTACAAGTGCCCTAGAAGCCTCAGGTAAAGATATCATCAGTAGGTTGGAAGTCCAGGGAGTATAGGCTAACAACAGAAACAGAAACAACCACGACAACAACAGCATTAATATTTCAGTTTAAGATTTGTAAAGTGCTCTATGTTTGTTTTCCCTTAGAGCTTCGCTACACCCCTGCCTGGGTTGAAGTCCTATTCTCCACCTACAAGCAGTGTGACCCAGGGCAAGGCACTTAATCTATCATTTCCACCAGTGAATTCTCCAAAATGAATAAGAAATTGCAGAGGAATTGCTGATCAAGAGTGGATGATGAAGTTTTCGTTTCTAGTGAAATTTCAAATCTGGAGTAATATGAGTAAAACTACAGAGAAACCAAAAATCCAGTCTCTTTAAAACCATAGAAACTGGGTACCAAAACATAGGACAAAAAGAGATATTCCTTTATGATATAGTAATTCATGTATTTTGGGGGTTATTTGTGTTTGCTTTTTTTCCCCCAATCAATCTGTCTATTTCTTTGCTTTTAATCCACCAGGCCATTCTGTGGGCAGATACACAAATCCTCTTTGTTTCTAACTCCTTAACTTATTTGCAGAGTTCCAGATTCAACCAGCACTATTCATAAGCACCTAAGTTGGGCACCTGTAGGATGTAAACTCCCAAAGGCCAGTGGCTGTTTTTCCCTTTGTCATTGCATCCTCAGTGCCTACCATAGGGATTAACATATAGTACATACTACAAAACAGTTGCTGATCGATAGGCTGACTGTCTAATGAAGTATTTGAGAGGGAGGAGATGAAGTAGATACAATTCAAAAAGGGCTTTTAGATGCAGTAGAAATAGGTTGGTAGAAATACTTCTATTCCTGTTTAATCTGCTCACTCTGACTAGCATTAAGAATAAAAATAAGGACATAGTTGACCAATATATGTATTATATATGTATAGCTATGTTTATATGTTATATAATGTGTACATATATGGTATATGTATATATAGAGATAGATAGATGCACGTATCTGAGTATGTGTTATACACACATTCATGTGGCTGTATCTTAGCTATTCAGCTAAGCTGGCCCCCAAAATTGAGTTTTTACTAATATTCCATTTAATGGAACTACTATACATTTGTAAAGTGTTTCATCCTGTCATGTCGCCTCCTTTAGATGCTAAATTAAAGGAGAGAAATTGCGTAGTAGAACTTAAAACATGCTTTTTTTTCCCCAAAGAAATGGACTGATTTCCTTGTCGACTCAGGCGATTCCATTGTGCTCCTCTCACTTTAAATTAGAATAATGATTTGGCATCCACAAACAGAAGAGTGAATATAGAGTCCCCATATATAAAGTCATCATATCATCACACCAATTAATAGCTGCCAGCTTTCTAATTGTCAGCATGTTTCCCTCAGCCATATGGCCTGAGATGACCTGCAAAGCCAGCCAGGAGCCTTTCAATAGCTTTGATGGCTCACCTCAAAGATAATTCCAAAGTTCTATAGTCATCCTGCATGATGCTCAACCAACCTTTGGATTTTTATCTATTTCAGGTTCAGTAGCAGCTCTGTAACACACATTCACATACACAGAGACACAATAAATATGCCTTCATGTCAGTGTATAAACTAAGGGCATGAGCTCTTTACAGGAGAATGTATATCATCTCTTTTCTCATTGGCTCTCCATCTTTCCTAGCTGCCTAATAGCCAATCCCATTCAAATCTCACTTTCTACTTTTTGCATTTGAGGACAAGGAACATACTGATTGAGATGATATGTGATCTGCCCAGATATGGTATCCACAAGGATCTCATAGATTTAATACCTTAACTGAATTAAATAAATTCAATTCATAAGCATGTATCAAACAGTTATCATATGTCATGTTTCATGAAAGTCATGTAGATACAAGGACAAAAGTGAAAGAGTCTCTGCCCTCAAGGAATTTAAATTGTAATGGTAGAGGAAGTAACATCAAAATATGGATCGTTGAGAAAGTTATTTAATCTCTCTGGGGTTTCATTTGTTTTTACTCTAAAAGTGAGAAATTTGGACTTCTGAGTTCCCTTCCAATTCTACATTGATGATCCATTGCTTTACATAAGTGGTCCTTCTACCTATACATGGAACAACCCCGTGAGTACTTAATCGATAGTCTTCAAAGTTGTAGTCTGCATAGTCATAACACTGTGGACAGATTATTGTGCAAGGCTCATTTCAGCCCATATATGCTCCATCCATTACCAAGCCACATTAGAATCATTTTCCAGCCTAATAGATCCTGTCAGGCTATGCTGAGGTTGTTTGAATTAGACAGGACTTCAAAAGTGGCGTTAGAAGAGGACAATAATGTTGTGAGGCAACTGGCAGAAAAGCAGGGAGGCTGAAGTGTAGGTGAGGAGGGAATGCATTTCTGGGGTGATGAGCGGTCTGTGCAAAAGGACAGATAGGAAACATATGGATTATCTCTTGAGCAAGAAGTTCAATCTGGTGTGATCACAGAGCGCTAGCAAGATAATGAGGAGGAAGCAGTCTGGAAAGGTAGGCTGTTGCCAGATTGTGAAGTGTTTAAATGCCAGACAGAGGAGGCGAGGTCAAAGGCATAATGTGGAGTTAGAAATGACATGATTTGACAACTTTGGATATGTGATATGAAGGACACTAAAGAATCAAGGATCTGGCAGAAATTGTCACACTAAGACACTAGGGAGACGATGGTGGCCTCTAGACAACTTGATAAGCAGACAAAATGACTGGATTTAAGGGCAAAGGGAACATTTTGGACATGTTGAGTTTGCGATATCTATGGGATATCTACTCCCAAATGTTCAGTAAGCAAAGAGTATGGTTTCATAAGGAACTAAAGCTCAGTGGAGATGTGTGACTCATCGGCATAGAGATTATAATGAAATCCATGGGAGCTCATGATGTCACCAAGTGAGAGTGTGTAATAAGAATGCAAATAGCTAACATTTAGATAGTACCTACTATGTGCCAGGCACATGCTAAGTACCTCACAATTATGACCTCATTTGATCCTCATGACATCCCTGGGAGGTAGGTGCTATTATGATCCTATTTTATAGAGGACAAAACAGTCAAATGGAGTTAAAGTGATAGCTTATTGTCACACAGCTAGTAAATGTGTAAGGCTGGATTTGAACTAAAGTCTTCCTGACTCCAGGCCCAGAATTTTATTCACTGTATCACCTAGCTACCACCAGCATAGAGAGGTGAATAGAATGAGCAAGGCAGAAGCTGAAGTTTAAATTCGATTTTTAGGAATCTGCCAGATGCAGAAAAATTTGATGAAAACTCAACAATTAAGTGAAACCTCATTTTGAGGTGCTGACTGATACGCCATTTGATTTATCAATTATCATGTGGCCACTGGTATTTCTGACCAAATCAATCTAAATAGTTTAGTCATTGTTGAGCTAAATTATTGAATCCAGAGCTTTGAAAGGAAAAATAAGGTCAATTGAGCCAAGACTCTTCTCAGAACCAAACAGATGTCATGTTCAATCCATTCGCATGCCTTTGATCATGCTGTTCTACCCACCTACAGTTCCCTTTTCTATTCCCTCAATGACCAACTCACATTGAAGAATCTTTCCCTTCTTTTTTTTTTACTCTTCAGAGCTTCCCACATTTTCCAAAATTTTGAACTTTTTTACTTGCAGTATTTCTTTGGAACATGACCACGAGTGTTTGTATTATTGTTAACTGGTGTGTGTGTGTGTGTGTGTGTGTGCGCGTGTGTGTGTGTGCAGATTTCAAACTCCTTCAGAGAATGCGTAGGCTCATAGAATCACAGAATTTCAAGCTTCAGTGGGATGTCACAGGTCATCTCTCAGTTGATCATCTCCAGTTTATCCCGAATGTAATGAATTGGCACCTAAGGTGTTTGCATATTGACTCGCTCCCCCTGATCAGGGTCCCCTGCCCCCTTCTTTGTATTCCCAGGGCCTAGTGCAGTGTCTGGTAAACAACAGGTGCTTTAAAACATTTGCTGACTTACTGACTAATGAAGGATTCAGTATCACCTATGGAGAGCTGCATGGGAATCTCCTCGAGAGCATTTCCAAGGAATGGTCACTTGGATTTTACAGAAGACTTGATGATAAAGAACAAAGACCCATCCAGCCCAGTCTCGTTTCGTGAGCTCTAAGTGGGGCAGAGACACTGGAGTGCTTTGCCACTTTCTTCTACAACTCATTTTACAGATGAAGAAACTGAGGCAAGCAGGAATAACTTACTTGCTCAGGGTCATACAGCTGGTAAGTGTCTGAAGCCAGATTTGAACTCAGGAAGATGTCTTCCTGTCTTCAAGCCCAACACTCTGTCCATTGTGCCACCCAACCCTAAATATGCCTGGTCTAGACAAAATATCCCAAATTGACATGATGGCCCATTAGATGATGTGGAAGTTAGGCATCTCACTGAAGCCATGTTGAATTTTTCATAATTTCCATCCTACCTAGTCTTAAAGCCTTGTCTTGTGTGGAGTAAGGATACAATATATGTTTGCTGATTAATTGATAGGGTAAGGACTGGATCTGTGATTTTACTGAGAAAAGGGACCTCTCAGAAAAAGAATGTCCCTCTTCTACCACAGATTGGCACCTTCTCTGCCTTACAGACTTAGAGGATTTCCTACAATTGGTAATTCAGATAGAACATGTGAAATTCAAATAGAACAGACCCCTGAGGCTGAATGTTAATTGAGAAAACCACAATTTAACATTATCAATGTTGTATTTTTATTTATGTATTTATTTTGGTAAACATTTCCCAATTACACTTTAATCTTTGGGAGCGGTAAGCAAGAGAGTGTCAATGATTGGAGAGTTTGACACCTGTGGCCTAGAGCACTGAGGGGGTAAATGACTTGCTGACTTACAGAGACAGGACAGAGCAGAAACAGGACTAGAACCCAGAATTTCCTGACTTTGCATCGAGCTTTTTATCTATTATAACACACTCCCCTAATTTGATTGATTGTAATATTGAAGTGATTAATTGATCTGTATTGGTAGAGAGGATTTCTTCATCACAGTTCCCTAAATCGATGAAACCTTAGTTCCAGACCAATGTTACCACTTATTTTAAATGAATTTATATTTTATATGTATATATGTATGTATGCATGTATACAATATTGCTGCTTGGAATTTACCCCAAATAGGATATTCAAGTAGTGATAAGAGATGGTCTAAAATAGACTGTAATATTCCTAATGGCTTGCTATGTGATTATTTTTTCATTATATTTGAGTTTATTTTCAATTATATACAAAATAAGAAAAGAAAAGCAATTGTCATGTATATAACAGAACATGAGAGGATTCAATATAGAGCAATAAATTTCCACTTTAAGAAAATCTATATAATAAATATTACACATTATTTTCAAAGATGTCCATCTTTGCTTCTATGCATATTTTCTTTTGTCCTCTGCTGTGCACTTTTTACTTTATTTCCCCTTCCTCTCCCCACCTCCAAGAAGGCTATAATTAAGCATGGAGATATGTGTGTGCATGTACATTTATATATATACACATGTATATTCATACATGCATAAATACATACATATGTATACATGCACTCATATCTCTACATGTATATGTAGACATGTACATATATGCATATATTTACATAGATATCCTAAAACATACACATATACACTCAAATACATATGGGTAAGGCCTTATTAGGCTTTTTTTCCGTTTGTCATCTATTCCTCTGCAGGTGGGTAGCATCTTCTTTTATAAGGCCAAGTCTTTCTTTATTTTTCTAAATCTACCAGCTCATCATTTCCTACACCACAATATTCCAACCCAATCATATTCTATCGAGGAGATTGTCCAAGAGAATCCCCCCCACCATTTTCTGCATTCCCTCTATTCTTGGCTATATAAGTTTTATTTATACAGGAAAATTTTAATTTAAAATAATTAAAATTGTCCATTTCACACTTCAACACTGTTCTCATCTCTTATATGGTTTAAGTTCTGATACTACTGAGTCTAGTATCTTCATATCATTTTTGCCCTGCTTTCCTTGAAACTCCTCATCTAATTGAACTGTTTTTTTTTTCTGATTCAATAAGATATGTATGTAATTTAATTGGTAATTTTAATTTAATATATTATATATAATATATAAATATATTTATACAATATATGTAATTTTAATTATATATATGTAAGTAATTTAATTGGGATGGTATTTTATAGATTACTTGGGCAACATTATCATTTAAAAATATATTAGCTTTACCTACCTATGCCCAATAAATTATACTTCATCTATTTAGAACTAACTCTGTTTGTATAAAAAGTGTTTTGTGTTTGTATTTGTATAGTTCCTGTCTCTGTTTTGGCAGGTATACTCTCATATTTTTAATACTGCCTAGTTATTTTATATGCTGTAAAACTATTAATTCATATGGCTTATACATAGTATAGTTTCCCAATTTTTCTCCTCTGATTAACTTTAACTTTTTCTAAGATCATGATGCTTATCCCTGCTTTTTTACATAATAAATTCTACTTTTGATATTTATGTTATGTTTGGACATATCAATCCTTTTACAGCATTCCCTAAAAGCAACATATTATTAAATTCAAATTTTTAATCTACAAATTTCCATTTTATGGGTAAATTCATCCCATTCACATTCTGAACTACAAACACTTGTTCTAAAATTTCTCCTTGCTATTTTCTCACTATCCTCCTCATTCTATTCCTGTCTCTCCTTGCTCATCTACTTTACTTTTACCTACTACCTTGCCTTCCTATTCTTTAGCCTATCACCTTCCAAGAATCCCTCCACATCCCTTCCTTCCACCCTATCCCCTTACCCTATTATTTCTTTCTGACTTTAGAAGATTTTTCCACTTTTCTAAATATATATGTTGTTCCATTAATCCTATTTTATTTAATAAAAAAGTTTTATCTCATTCCTATTAATCTATACAATCTTCTATATCCCTCCTTATCCTATTCCTTATCTCTCCTTTGTCTTCTCCCCCCTCTCTATTCCCTTGCCCTCTTATTTCTTTGTGAATTTAGAAGACTTTTATACACATATATACATGTGTATATACAATGATACATATATACACATGCATATATATGCATACATACACATGTATGTTTGTATATATGTATTTCCTTCTTTAACCCATTACCAATGATAGTAGGATTCCAGAATTACTAGCCTTCCTCCCCCATCTAATTTCTCTGTATCAGTTCTTGTCTTGCATCTCATTTGTTTAAGATAATTACTCTTTTTGCCTTTTCCTACAAGTTTTTCCTTTTTAGAATCATATTATACTCAGCTCTTCCCCACTTTTCTTTTCAAACTACCCAATTATCAATAACAATCTTACACATACATTTTACATTTCCTCATATAAAAAGCAAACAGTCTATCCTGATTGAGTCCCCTGTAGTTTGTCTTTGCTATGCACCTTATATTTCTCTTGGTTTTTGAAAGTCAAACTTTCTAGTTAGTTTTATTAATTTCAGGGGATATTTTTTTTTTGGAACAAGATTGTGAAAATCTGTCAATTCATTGAATATCCATTATTTTTGCTCAGGATTATACTTAACTTTGCTGGTTATGATATTTCAGCTTTAATCCCACTTCTTTTGCTCTTTCATATATAGTGTGCCAACACCTGAAGTCTTTTAGTATAGCCATTGCTAAGTCTTGTGTAATTCTAATTCTCTACCACATTTAATATTTTTTCTTGTTACTCATAATATCTTCTCCTTAACCTGAGGGTTTTGGAATTTGGCTATGATATTCCTGTAGGTTTTTCACCCAGGATCACTTTCACGTCATGCCCAGTAATTTTTTTTTTCAATTTCTACTTCCCCCTTCTGTTCTAACAATTAAGAATAATTTTCCTCAATTATTTCTTGTATTAATAATCAAAAATCTTTATTTTTATTGTAGCTTTCAGGTAGTCTAATTATTCTTATGTTTCGTTTCTTCTTGATCTTTTCTCCAGATCAATTGTTTTCCTTATAAGATATTTCATATTCTCTTCTATTTTTTAATTCTTCATATTTTGTTTTATTATTTTTTGGTCCCTTATAATTTTGCTGCCTCCCCCTTGCTTAATCCTAATTTTCAAGGAGTTATTTTCTTTTATTGTTTGTTTGTTTGTTTTGGCTTTTTTGGTGAGGCAATTGGGGTTAAGTGAATTGCACAGGGTCACACAGCTAGTAAGTGTCAAGTGTTTGAGGCCACATTTGAACTCAGGTCCTCCTGACTCCAAGGCTGGAGCTTTATCCACTGTACCACCTAGCTGCCCCAGAGTTGTTTTCTTCCTCAAGGTTCTGGATCTCCTTTTCTAGTTGATTGACTTTTTTTTTTTCATAATCTTCTTGTTTTTCTTGGATTGTTCTTACTTTAAAAACTTATTTTATTTTTTGAAATAATTTTATTTCTTATTTGATTTTTTAAAATATTTTTTGAGTTCTTCTATGACTTCTTTTTTGTGCAGGTGATCTTTTGATGGTACTCTTTGGGGTAGGAGAGGCTCTTTTTGCTTCAGTGTCCTCCTATGAAGATGAACCCCAGTCTTCTCTATCCCCATAGTAATTGTCTATGGTTGGGTTCTTTCTCCTTTGCCTGCTCATTTAAAAAAAAATAGCAGCTTATTATTATAATCAACTCTAGTCCTAGGCTTTGGGGGTTGGTGCCTCTGGCCTCAGATCCTTCTTATGGTTATTTTTTGAACTTTATCCTGGGCCCAATTTCTGCAATCCTTTCCTTCTCCAAGCCACAGGTAGGACCCCCTGGCACATAATGCTGGAAATACTATTGCTCCCTGAGAGCCTTTAGCTCATCCTTCTGGCCAGGAACTGAGATGAAGAACTCAGCTCTGCTGTAAGTACGCACAACCAGTAGAGTCCTCACCACCACCACCACCACCCCACTGGAGAATACTGCACTCACCCAGAATGCGCCTGTTCCTTCTTACCCAGGATTGTCTCAGCAGCACAGATGGCCCCGACATCCTTTGTCAGCAGGGGTTCCCTCAATTTTCCCCCATTCATACACCCAATTTGCCACACTGTCTAGGAGGTGAAAATTCCTATGGCTCAGGTGGAGCCTATTTCCAAACTCAGTTGCCCTCAGGGCCATTTGCTATTTCAATGGAGCTAACCTGAAGGTATTTACATCTCACTCAGGCCAAACCTCCATTCTGAGATCTTTCTACAGATCTTCTCCAGGTTTCTATAGGCCCACTCTTCTGTCTGAACTCGTGTTTATTTTTCCTGCTCTACCTTGAACCTGGGGCACTATTTTGTCTTGTTTGCAGAGGAAATCTGAAGAGTTTGGAATTTCCTGACCTACTCACCATGTTCTCAGAATCCACTGCTATGTGAATAAAATTTTAATGGTTTATGTAAAAAAAAAGTTAATTTAAAAAGCAAACAGAAACTTCCAGAGCACCCTCACATTCCTGAGCAGATAGTGCATACAATTGACACTTATTAAAATCAATTAAATATAATGCTATATAATTGACTCAAATAGATTTGTATTTAAGTAAATTGATTCTTACTCATTTTTTATAAGGGCTTTGTATCTAAGATGTATAAACAAGCAACCAATATTTATCAGACCAATAGTCCTTTCCCAATTGATAAGTGATCAAAAAATATGAACAAAAATTCTTAAAAGAATTGCAAAATGTTCACAACCATAGGGGATAGTGCTTCAAATCACTAATAAGAAGAGAAATAACAACATTGGGACTTCACCTCACACATTCCAAATTGGCAAAAACAACCAATAATGGCAATAGTCAATGTTGGAGGGATTGAGGAATTGTAGACACATTAATACTTTGTTGATGGAACTATGAAATGATACAATCACTTTGAAAAGCAATTTGGAATTATGCAAATGAAGTTGCTAAGATGTCCATCCCTTTGAACCCGAGCCTCTATTACTGAGCTTATCCCCAAGGAAGCCACTGATAAAAAAAGATAGTCTCCATATACACCAAGATATTTATATCAACTGTTTTGGTGATAGCAATGCATTGGAATGAAAATAGGTACCTATCAATTGGGGCAATAACTAAACAAATTATGGCAAATGAATGTAAAGGAATAGTACTGTCCTATAAGAAATGATGCATGATGAATATTAAAAAAAAAAGCATGGGAAGATCTCCATGAACTGATGCAGAGCTAAGTCAGCAGAACCAAGAAAATAATATACACAATGATTATAATGATGTAAATAGAAAGGATGGCAAACCACAAAATCAAAAGTGGATGTAATAAAATGCTAGAGAGCAAGCCTAACTTGAATGGAGAGATATGAGAAGTTTTCTACACCCTCCTCCCCTTTGAGGAGGTGGGAGATCTACAAGTGCTGTGCATTGTGCAAGTTTTCAGGTATTTTTTTTAAATGTATCCATCAGTTGTACTGATTTTTTTTCTCTTTAAAATATAATTTGTATTATGAGATGGATCTCTGGGTGATAGAAGGGAAAAGATCCTTGGGATAACTATAATAACACAAGGAACAGAAGAGATAGATAAAATATATTAACAAAAACTAAAATCAATTGAAAAAAAATTTGTGGAGACAATGGATTCAGAAGTGTTCCGTTGCATAGCAGATAGAAAGGCTTAGTGGTTCTTAGGAGGTGGCAGTAGTGCTAATAGAAAAGAAGGTTCAGAGGTCCTTAGGTCCTAGGACGCTCATTCAGGATGCTTGAGGCCGCAGAAAGTTGGAATGGCTTATTATCCAGAGTAGGGAAAGTTCCTTGTACATTTGCAAGCCATACCCATATTTTAATTTTCTTGGAAGTTTGAACAAATCCTAGAGCTAACATATTCTATTTTCCCTCCCCTGGACAAAGAAGGCTAATCATTAATCTGCAACTGATAAAAATCATTAGACTGGAGAGCTGTTCCTGCTAATTGCAAAGCCCATTCTGACAGTTACCATATTACTGCTCATACCAATGTAGAGGTGAGCAAATTAGCCATGAACTGCTGAAAACAGGGAAGCCAGAATACTGATCAATGATGCTATTACAAAGAGAAAACTAGCACACTAAAATCCTTTCCTCCCTCTGTCTAACATTAGCCATATTGATGTTTACTGTCAATATATAATAATGTGCTGTCATAGTTGATGGCAGCGGATGAACAGATTATACAGAAATTGTGCAGATCTGTGATTTTATACAGTTTTTTTTTTTCTGGAACAGGAAAATAAATCCAATTATTGATTAGGAACTTTGACTACCTGTGCCCCTTGCCAGTGGATGAAGGCAGGAGAAGTTCCATATTTGTATCAGAATAATGATTCACACTATTTGGTTAAAAAAGAAAAAAAAAACTTGCATTGAGAAAAGAATCCTCTATTGACTAGCATTAAGAGACAAGGTTTTTCTTTGTTATTTCAATGCATCCAAAGATGTTTGGCTGTATCAGAGTTGAACACTGGAGCTTATACTCAGTTCCCAGCCTTGAAAAATCCCATTCCTTCTAATTCAGTTGGGATCCAAAAGTCTTCATCACCTGCTGCCCAGCGTGTTGTCAGCAGAATGTACAAAGTTAGCTACATGGCATCATTTGACACTGGGTAGTCACATAATTATGTTCTGGGAATCATTAAATCAATCAACCAATCAACAAATATTTATTAAGTGCTTACTGTATGTCAGGTGCTGCGTACTTGGAATACAAAGACAAATGTGAATAAGCGTTTCTGTCTTTAGGTTTACAGTGCGGCCAAGAGAGACCTTGTGGATTCAGTTCTACTTCCTGGCTACCAACACATCTCAGCACTCCCATACTGCAGGTGAGCCACACAGGCTACATATGCATATCTACACATACAGGTATATGGCCACCTATTCTCCTAAATTCAATGTTCTGAGAATCATAAAATCACAGAGTTTCAAGGTAGGATGCTATCTCAGTGACCAATCCAAAACCAGTCCAATACATATAGGAAAAGACTACATCTCAATATAGCCAATTAGTAGCCATCTACAGTTTGCTTGAGATCTACAAGGAGCAGGAATCTTACCACGTCCCAAGGCAACATTGTCAAAGATGGCATCTTTAATTTTATATCAGGAAAGCAATTTTTATAACAATTAGGGCTACACCATCTGACAGCTCTAATTATTATGAAGCATTTTGTTTGTTTTCCTGATATAAAGTCAAAATTCCATCTTTGCTAATTCTATCCATTACCTCTGGTTTGGAAGAAAGGGGCCAAGCAGAAGTTTAATCCTTCATCAATATGACAGACCTATGAATACTCAATACTACATCATATCTATGTGCCAAGCTTACTATTTTTTCCCCCAAATCCTCTTGTATTTCCTCTTTTTGTTCAAGGACACAGGAACAACTAACCCATAACAAAAACAGAGATTCTTGATTTCTTCCAGGTGCAAGAATTGTAGGCACAATAGAAACCAACTGAGTACTTAGCCAAACATATGACAACTACTCTTTGGTGATTCACATGCTAATCAATGATACTACCAGAAGGAACCAAAATGCATGACTACGAATTTGTAGGGGAGGGACTGACAGAATTACAGGTTCTGGTTTCCACAACTGGCAAAATCATTTCTACTTCTCCCTCCTTTGATTATCCCTCAAATACTCTAGAATGTGAAATCTTCCCTCTGGATAATGGATTTTTTTTACTATATGCTGCCGTAAGATACCATGCTGCCCCAATACTGCTTTTACCTGCCTTTAAAAACAGTATGCCTATCCAAACCCACAACCCAGATTTATTGTTAATCTAACCAAGTATGTACACCAAGCCAACATTTCCTGCTTGCATTAAGAACCCTAGTTCTTCCTGATCAGTCTATGATTTTATCGTACTTGTTCCTTTCTTGGATTTTGTCCCTTACAAATTGTTGAGTGACCCTTTTACTCTGCTTTCTTCCTTGTGACTACACTCTTTAGTATCTATCTTGGATGATGGACGCAAGAAACTTTCTTCCTCTTTCATATCTTTTATTATGATTCCCTTTTGCTTAATTTAGTAAGAATATGGGAAATGTTTTATCAGCCTTTGTTAGTTACATTGAATCTCTATATTTTAATGAAAGATACATAGATATGTTTCATTTTCAGACACCACCTTCTTGGTCAGTTGTTTCCTTCCAAAATAATAATAATAATAATAATAATAATAATAATAATAATAATAATAATAATAATAATAATAATAATAATAATATTATTATATTATTATTATTATTATTATTATTATTATTATTATTATTATTATTTTTCCTGTATGCCTTTCCTTTTGTAGGTAATAGTGGAGGAACCACCACCTATATTGCTATGGTCTTCAGGTTCTGGCTTAAAAATTCGTAATCACTGACAATACATTTTGATACTTTCTGGGACTATCCTTTATGATCATGTGAATCAACAAAATAGGTACTTGTCATCCATTTGGACAAGTCTTGGGGCATGTTCTGTAATATCTGCAATTTACAAACCAAGAGGAAATCAGGACTTTCTATTGTTTCTATCAGTTAGCCACTTTAGTGGGCCGGATCAGGAATCACCAACTATGACCACTGTTCTATCTTCTTCCTTTTAGATGATTCCTTCTCTGATAGCTTCTGGGGCTTTACTTGATCCTTTTTTGGAGAACAAGCATCTTCTTTCTCTTGACAGTATCTAGTTCTCTCATTCTCATGAAATGCCTCAAATTGGTTTTTAAGGATTCTCTTTTTCTTTATTTTCTCTTCAGTGCAACAGTCTTCCATGTTCTATCATCTTGTCAAGGATCAACTTTCCTCCCCCCAGTCTCAGATTCCCTCCCACCTTCTTCCCCATCAAAATCTTATAGCTGTTTCATTTTTAGATTATCCTTGTAAACCTTGATAATTAAGTTAAATTTAAAAAAAAAATTGCCAGAATTGAAATTAAGACAAATCATGAAACAGTTTTATGGAATGTGACCTCCTTTAAATGAGGTCGGTGACATGAAAGGACAAGTTTTTGCACCTCTCCCTCACTTCCAATGAACTAGGACAACCTGCAAAAGTTTGTTGCTCTATGGGAGACCATTTATCAAACAGATAAAATACATATCGTATATCTTCCTAGTTTTGTTGAATATCTGTATGTGTATATATGTGTATGTACATATGTGTGAGTATATATGTGTGTATATGTGTATGTATGTGTGCATATATATACATATATGTATACATATATAATATATATGTATGTGTGTGTGTGTGTGTGTGTGTGTGTGTGTGTGTGTGTAGCTCTGGTAAATAACTTATTTTCAGTCATAGTGAAACTATGAATCAGAGGTGGGCCTTGAACCTAGGCATTTCTGACTCTGAGGCCAACTTTTTATCCACTGTTAAAGTCAAATAATGAAATTGCTTGTAATATTTTTTTTTTGGTTTTCTACTTTGAAGGGAAGGCACTGATAACCAGGCAAGAATTGATATGTCATGTATAGCCATTCCACTGGTTCATTGGGAAAGCTAGAATTCCCAGAGGACTTATGAAATGAACTTCTTCCAATTGCCCACATCCACGAAGACTCTTTGAATCATTTTCCACTAGTAATAACTCCAACAACCCTAAAGATGGGTATATTGAAGGCAGTTAATAAAAAAGATAAATTTTCATTTTTATTCTAATTTTTGTCTAATACTTTTGATCACAATATTTGAGCTCATTTCCATTATTAATCCTTCAATATATTCTCTTTTCTGGGAATGGTTTCTTCTTTTCAAGCTTTTACATCATCGATTCCTAAGTAAATCTTAATTAATTGCAATCTTTTTTGCCAAACTACATGAGTGATTTTTTAAATGAAAATTTTTTTAAAAATTATAATCATAATAGCTAGGATTTTTCCCAAGGTGACATCCTATTCACACCAACTGCTGATGAGTATTAAATTAGTGAGATTTTGTTTCATTTAACAAATAAATCATATTATTCAAGATATTTATGATATTCCTTGGTTATCTCTATACTTAGATAGTAAATCTAAGAGCATAGCAACTTTATGTTATAGATAATAACTTCTTTCCTATTTGAAAGGTTGTAGAATATCAATTCAACTGAGATAATTTCAGAGAATATTAAAAATATTGAGTATATATAAAGCATTGTTCTAGGTACTCATATTGCAAAGATGAAAATGAAATTGTCCTCTGCACTCAAATACCCTACATTTTATTAGAAGAATGCAGCTCATTTAAAAGTAAATACAAACTATATAAAGAGTAATATAAGGTAATGATTAGAAGATAGAGTGCTGGAACATGGGGATTAAATAAAAGTAGTGGTCTCTCCCCTAAATTTTAAAGAAATCTAGGGCTTTTTAGAACAAGGGGTAAGAAGGGAGGACATTTCTTAGCAATGTGGAAAGGTAATCAAACTTAAGAAATGGGTAGAAAGTTTCAATGCAGATCAAAGCATACTATTTGATATTTTTTTTCTTCTGTTGAGTTTTGTTTCCTCTTTCTAGTGGTTCCTCCTATTGGTTCTAATTCTTACTTACAGCATCACTAATGTGAAAATATGTTTAATAGGAATGTATAGGTATAGCCTACATCAGATTGCACGCCATCTTGCGGAGGGAGGTGGGAAGAGAGGGGGAGAAAAATTTTAAACTCAGAAGCTTATGGAAGTGATTGTTGATAAATCAAAATAAATTAATTTTTTTTTTAAAAAGAAGCAGGTAGAAGTCAAATTATGGACTATTAAAATGCCAGGTGAAGGCATTTGGAATGTATCCTGGAAGTGACCAAGTGTTAACAGGGGAACACTTGAGTATTAGATATACATGGTCTGATTTGTTTGAGGAATATTCATTGAGGAATAATTACAAAGAGGATAAACTGGAGTTGGCAGAGTCTAGAGGAAGGGAGACCAGTTAAGAAGCTATTGTGATTGAACAATCAAGGAGTGAGGAGGAACTGAACAAAAATTAAAACTATATACAAGAAGGTAAGAGGGAGACATGGAAGTGAAGTTGGGGAAGTCGGGATAATAACTTGAATATTTGAATTTGAAATTGAATAATTAGAGAGATTTGTTGATTACAACCATAAATAGATCATCTAAAGTTGTCATGGAAGAAATGAAACTGGGTCACAACTGAATCTCTTCTTACTCTCCCTCATACGTACTATTCAGGGTGGGCTTCCTGGTCTTAGGGAGAGAAATATCTCAAACTCTTCTTCCACTTTTTACTTTTAGCAGCTTATAATGATACACATGTCATAGGATCTCTAATATGTGTTCCATTATAGAAAGCTGCTCTGAAAATGATTGGACCATGCATTGGCATTCCCATCCTGGAAACAGGTAGACTTTTTTTTTTTTTTCCTGTTCCTGGTAACTCTATATGGCTCAAAATATCAATGATATCTTTCCATGCACTTTCAAAACTACAAATGTTATAAGCAGATACACATATCTGAGCTAAACTAAGGTGTTTATCAGGAGTAAAACTATGTCAGTAGAAAATGCAAGTTAGACCTTGGAGAATACCCATGGATAGTGGGCACAACTTGAATTAAGATTCATCAAAGATTGAGAAAGTAAATATAATTTCATCTTGGAAGCAGCTAGGTGGCTCAGTGGATAGAGCACTAGGCCTGGAGTCAGGAAGACCTAAGTTCAAATCCAGCCTCATATACTTCCTAGCTGTGTAACTTTGGATAAGTCACTTCAAGTCTGCTTGCCATTAAAGAAGGACATGCCAAGAAAACTCCACAGACAGAGGTCCTTGGGGTCATGAGGAGTCAGACAAGACTTAACAACAAGAAAGCTAATTTCATTGTATGTATGATAGCTGTCTGTAGTAATTTTTCTGCATGTCTGCTAGTCTCTCAGATTTTAGAATGTCGTGCTCATGCAGGAGATTCCCCTTGACAGTTGCTGAATCTCAGAGTTGCCAAGAAATCTGAAATCTCAGAACCCAGAGGATCAACTTAGCTTTGATATTCACC
This sequence comes from Phascolarctos cinereus, assembly GCF_003287225.1. Taxonomy (NCBI): domain Eukaryota; kingdom Metazoa; phylum Chordata; class Mammalia; order Diprotodontia; family Phascolarctidae; genus Phascolarctos; species Phascolarctos cinereus. Next base: position 474,561,101 of record NW_027555958.1, on the reverse strand, counting down.
ATTTGAGAGCTCTCACTTGTCTCTGCTCTCTGACTGAAGGACTGCAGGGTGGAGCAAACATTTCTCCTGAAGCCTACTTCTATGGAAAGCTTAGACCAGAGTAGGTACTTATACATTTTAATGCACTATTGACTCTTGATTAAGTAAGAGACTGCCTCATCTAATGTACAAATGAACAAGAATGGCCAGTTCAGCATTCCCACCAACTTATCCTCCAGCTTTTAGCCAAAGATCTGCAATGATAGGACAGCCACCTTCTCCCAAGTCAGACCATTCCAGTATTGGAAAGCTCCAATAGGTAGGAAGCTTGCCATCAAACATAGACATGTCTCTAATAATTCTAAACATAACTCCTACTTCCATGTTCCAGGGCCAATTAGAACAAGGGTAATCTCTCTTTCACATTGCAGCTCTTCAAATGCAAGTAGATAGAGTAGTACTCTGTGCACTTCAGGCACTGTCTGGTGGTTCTATTTGTTAGTTTTTGAGTACAGAAGAGACAGCTGGATATCCTGAGGTCCCGGTGCTACTGCCCTAGCTCTGCTTCTATGTACTTGGGTGATCCAATGTAACAACAATTATACTTCTGGCTATGAATCAGCTCCAAAGCTCCACATTCTGTTCTGAGTCATTTACGTTTTCTGTGATGGTCATGTATTCAAAATATAAAATTGCATTTTCTGCTTATGTTTCTATTTCCCAGCAATATCCAGGAGCCTTAGCTCCTGACTTCTGCACTGGAGCTCAGGAAGCCTCATAGAATTTGCTCTGATACTCTGGTATTCCCCATACGTGTAAAGAATGTCAACTGGGAAGGATTTCATATTGAAAATGTGACAAAATTTTGGACCAAAAGTTCTGGGTTGGAATGGGATTTTCTAGCTGGTGGCAACCCCATTGAGCAGCAAAAGACCAAGATGGTCAGTTCTTTATCCAAAATGAGATAGTATTTATAAAATTACTTAGCACAGTTACTGGCACATAATAGATACTATATAAATGCTTCCCACTGTTCTCTTTTTTCCCCCTTCTGGGCACTGAATGTTAATATACAACCCTATGACCTCATTAATGAAGATAATGACTTCTCATAAAAAAAAGTACATATCATTAAATTGAATGGGGTTTGTAGAGTGCTTTTATATTTTTTTGAAATGTGCTTGCATCTCCCGAGAGCCTTGTGATCCATACGGCATAGATTTGCCCAGCCCCATTTGACAGATAAAGACGCAAAAACAGAAAAGGTGAAGTACTGATGATGAAGCGTGGGAGGAAGAGTATCTTCAGAAAACACGATGAGTACAAACAAGAGACATCAATGGAGCTGGGGAGTAAAAGGGAAAATGTAAAGTGTCTTACGTCTATTTTTGTAACTTTCTAACGCAGTACTTAAAAAACCAGAATCACTAGAAAATTAACATTTCACCTTACAAAATAAAAAATGAAGAGTGGTATTACTGAATAATATTCCCTTGAGATCCATTTCCGGAGACACGGCTAACACCCATTTTATAAGCTACTGGGTTATATTAGGTTATATTAAGTAAGAGTAATTGTATTTTAGGGCATAGAACCTAAATCATAGCTTCCATCAATCTATGTCACAGTGAATTGTGTTTCAGTGGGCTTCCTCTTTAATTGTTCTGCATTTTGAGGCAGTCTTGATTTCTCCATAGACTACACTGCGACTTGACATGGTTTTCAAGGAAGCCATGTTCTCCCAGCTATGTGTAATGTACTGCTATTACAAAAGTAGGTTAAAAGTAAAAAATTTAATGTCCCTTTTGCTTACAATCTGTTGCCTAAATATTTAATTACTAGGCAGGAACTCACAGCAATTGAAGTCCATTTTAAATGTATTTTGGGTACCAAGTATCTAGATAAATGATAGAATGAGCTTCTGTATAAAATTCAATATGTCTCTGCATGGAAAATTCCTGTCCTCAGTGACACAAATGTACCACTCAATTCTCCAGGTCCTGACTTTATTCTAACATATATTTTACTCCTTTCATGCGCTTTTCATGGGGAAAAAATGAACATGCAAAAAGCTTTCTATTACAAAAGTGACTGGCTTGTCTCTGCTCATCTGATGTGGCTCAGTGGTAATATGACCCAATGATGTCCCTGCCCTGTCTTCAGCAGCAGACAGCTTCAGTTACTAAGAGTAATTGTAACCAAGGCAACCTGATGGAGAATAACTAATAAGTGGAAATCATCTTGAAAATATGAAGTCAGAGGTAAATAATAAATATTGTAATAATAACAATACATTCAAAGCCTTTCTCTGCCTTGCACTCGCTTGAAAAATTACCCCTAATTAATAAGTACAGCTTGACAGAGAGGACGTGATTCTTATTGATAAAAGATTAGAACAAAATTAAAATGAAGTGAAAACAATTTCTCTCTAAATAGATAGCAGACACTATCCCTGCAACACTATGAAAAAACATGAATACTAAACTCATACTTCACAGTTCGTGTCTACTTAACTGCATACAAATGTTCTGTTTGTTGAGGAAGGGAGGAAAATGCTATTCAGAAATAAATTTCCCCTTTGAGTGTGTCTGTACAGCAATGCAGATTTTATACGTCGGTGAATGATCTGGCTGCTCCGAGGAGGCCTGGCTAGTATAGGCTCCCACAGGACAGACCAGAAGAAATGGCTGTTTTGCACCTAGTTGTTACATTACTATCTGAGCCACACTTGTTACCTTTGCAAAACCCCCCAGTGAGGAATGATTGCCGATGGATCAAATACAAATTTCTCAGCATGGAAGCTGACCTTCATGCCCTTTCTCCACCCTTCCTTTCTTTTCGATTAGGCATTTATTAATCCCTTTCACACCCACAATATCATAGCTCAACTGGACTATTCCTTAATTTCACTGCTATCTCCCATCTCTGTGCATTTGTAGGAAAATAGAAATGATTGATTAGACCTGTTCTTTCCTCAAATGTACCTTTCAAAATCTTTCAAGTCTTACTTCATGGACCACCTGGCTCAAAGCCATTGTTGGTTTCCCCAGAACAATCATTTACTCCCAAATTAAACTTTCAAAAAAAATTTTTGATAACATATTTCCTTAACCTACATTACTCTAAACCCTTTCTGTGCACATATGCTCCCATCACATACCCATCCCCGTAGAACATCGGTTCCATGAGGGAAAGAACGTTAATTTTTCTTATGAACTTATGTTTTTCAGAGCAATTGGATATCACAGTAGATAAAGCTCTGCACCTGGAGTCAGGAAGACATGATTTCAAATTTGGCTTCATGCCTCAGATACTTATTAGCCCTGAGGCACTAGTTAACTCACGTAATGTCTCTCGGCCTCAGTTTTTTATCTATAAAATGGGAATAATAATAATATCATCTATATCTTACAGCTGTCGAATCAAATAGGATAATATTTGTAAAGTGCATAGCATCAGTTAAAATGATATATAAATGTTAACCATTGTTGTTGCTACCGCTGAAAAATTTGAAAAATAATAGAATTTACTGCCCAAGATTAGTGGGGAAAAAGGGTGACAAAATTTGTGAAGCTCTTTGCAAACTTTGAAGAGTTATATAAATATTAATTATCATCAATGTCATGATCCTCATCATTATCATTAATATAAACAAAGTGTTTTACCAGCTTTAGAGTTATACCTACAATAATTTTGATATTATAGTGTTGAGGAGGAGGAGGCTGATGGTGCTGGTGATGATAATGGCAATGATGATGAGGAGAAAGATGGGTTACATTGTGAGGAAGAATTGAGTTCAAAAGGAGTCATTGAAATTAACAAGCTGTGTGACGAGGACAAGTGATTTTACTTCTCCTTTCTTAATAATGGAAATGGAGCCATAATTCCTTTACACATCCCTTTTAGAAGTGTCTGCAAAAAAAACAAACAAACAACTGTAAGGTATCATGTAAACCTTCAAAAGCTATAAAATGCTCTCTCTTATCCTAATCTTCAGCTCATCCTCCTTCAGCATCATCTATAAGTTCGCACTTCTGATTTCATCAATGTATATAACTCTTGGTATGTGAACTCCTTCTGCCATTATGTATCAGTAACTCCACATTCAATGAACAAGCATTTCTTAAGCACTTATTGGTTGCTGGGTAATATAACAATATCTGAACTTACAAAGAGAAATAAAAAATGGCTCCTAGATTCAAGAGATTACATTTTTAAAGACATTACAACTTATTCCTACAACTCATCTGGAATTTGTAGTTTTAAATTGTAATATGGAAGTTCTGGGAGGTTAACTTATTTGTTATGGCCTTACAGATAGTATGAGTAACATGCTAGAGTTGAACCCAGCTCTTCTTGATTGCAAGTATTTCTATTTCTCTCTCAACTTTTGCTGATATTTTCTATTATTTTTGTTCTAGTTAATGGGATGGCTACTATGATTTTCTATGTGTCTCAAATGCCTAGTGTGTTATATTACACAGAGTAAATGCTTAATAAAAGTTTGCTGACTGAAATGGAATTGAACAATAAATGAAAGTGTCTTTAAGTCACCTCAAATTCTGTCAAAATTGTGTGTTTACTGTCATGGAGATCCTGTGCAGCATAGCCTCCCAACACCAAGCAGCTGGACCGCTTCTACTGACTTGAGCCAATACCACACTGCGACAACAGTACCTCAACATCCGCAGCAACAACAACAACATGGGGAATAAGTTCAATGGGACAATCAGTTTGATTGACCTTCGTCCTATTAAAGAGCTGTTTGGAATGTGTTTTCCCTTTGCTGTAACTTGATTTTGGCAGCATGGAGCTGCAGCCCCCTTCTATGCAGCCTGTAATGGCCTCAGTGCTGAGGACTAACACATTTTCAGAAGGCTATTTTTATTGTATTGCTGAAAGGTCATACAGTTGTGCAAGTGGACATGCATAAAGCTGTTCTGGAATGCCACAGAGGGACGGCTCAGAAATATCCAGAATGGAATTATGTGCAAGCAAAATAAAAGGTGCATTCCTCCTTCTTTGGAGGTTATTCATTCACTGCTTTGTGGTAGGAATCCCCTAGAAAAGGAATATGCCACGGGCTCAATGCCCTGGTGAAATTCTTCTCATCTTCTAGTTCCCAAAGTGAAGATCATTTTATGCTGCTTCTGGGAGGTACAGCTAAAGGCTAGAAAGATAAAACATGCCCTTAGGCTTGAAATACAAGGGGTCTTAGAGCAAGAAGACTGAGTCCAGCCCCCTAATTTTACAGATGAAGAAACTGAGGATGAGAGATGTCAAAGGACTCTTTGAAGTTCATAAATGCAAGAAATGACAGAGCTGGTTGCTGAACCTCAGACCTCTGAGGTTAACTCTATAATCCTACATGAATGCCACAATCCTAAGATATGTACTCTTGGCTAGAGTGTTTGTAGAAGACCCAGTCCCAGATAACCACATAGAAGTTCAGTCACTCAATCAACAAGCATCTGTTAAGTACACACAGTATACCAAGCACTCTTTGCGGTTATTATGGTTTCTCATTTTCCATTTGAACTGGTGTATTGACCTTTTTCATTAGCCCTAGAATTTTCACCTTTCAATACTTTCTTCAACCAATGAAATAAAATAATTTCTCCTTCCGTTCTTTGGCCATGAAGCATTTCAGCTTTCTGAGTTCAAAAACTCTTCTCACATAATCTATAAATCCTTGTCCTCTTGGCTACCATCATGTCATCGACTTTCCTCTCTCCATTCCATTCTCTACCTTCTTCCTGATGATGATCCCCATTTTCTTGATTTCTCAGCTCTTTCCAGGTCATCATTTCTGTGCTGGCTTCACTGTCCTTCCTTCCCTTTCTCACTGCTTTCATAAATCAACTCTACCCACCATCTTAAATTTCATTGTCCATGCCTCAAAACTTGTTGAATTGCAAATGACCTTTTCTCAGTCCTGATCTTTCTTTTTTTTCTTGATTTTTTTTTACTATTTTTATAATTTTTTTTAATTTTTAGTTTTCAACATTCACTTCCACAAGACTGTGAGTTCAAAATTTTCTCACCATCTCATCCCTATCTTTACCCCAATAAAGCATGCATTCTGAATACTCTTTACCCTAATCTTCCCTTCCTTCTATCTACCTCCCCTTCTCTTATCCCCTTGCTCTTCAATTTTCCTGTACTGCAGGATAGATTTCCATACCTCATTTCCTGTATATCTTATTTGCCAGTTGCATTTGAAAACAATTTTTTTTAACATTTATTTTAAAACTTTGGGTTCCAAATTTTCTCCCTTCCTTCTTCTTCACCTAACCTCACTGAGAAGGCAAGAAACTCCAAATAGGTTATACATGTGTAATCATGCAAAACACATCCATAGTAGTCATAGCATGATAAATTAAATATATTTCCCTTAATCCTAATTCTATTCTCTCTTTCAAACCTGTCCTTCCTTAGAAGTGTTTGCTTTGGATTATGCCCTCCCCATCTATCATTTCCCTGCTCTCTTGTCCCTTTCCCCCCTATTTTCCTGTAAGGCTACATAGATTTCCATACTCAATAGAGTGTGTATGGTATTCCCTCATTAAGCCAAATCCAATGAGAATATTATTCACTCATTCCCTCTCACCTTTGCCCATTTTCCCTCCATTGTAAAAGCCGTTTTCTTGTCTGTTTTGCATGAGATAATTTACCCCATTCTACTTCTCCCCTTCTCCTTCTCCCAATATAATCCTCTCTCACCACTTAATTTTATACTCCAGATATCACTCCTTCATCTTCAACTCACCCTGTGCCATCTACCTACCTACCTACCTATCTATCTATCTATTTTTTCCCTCCAACTACCCTAATACTGACAAAAGTCTCATGAGTTACAAATATCATCTTCCCATGCAGCAATGTAAACAATTCAACCTTAATAAGTCCCTTATGATTTCTCTTTCTTTTTTACCTCTTCATATTTCTCTTTAGTCTTGTATTTGAAAATCAAATTTTCTATTCAGCTCTGATCTTTTCATCAAGAATGCTTGAAAGTCCTCTATTTCACTGAATGACCATTTTTTCCCCTGAAGTATTATACTCAGTTTTGCTGGGTAGGTGATTTTTTGATAGTAATCCTATCTCCTTTTGCCCTCCAGAATATTATATTACATTATCTTCAGTACCTTAATGTAGAAGCTGCTAAATCTTGTGTTATCCTGATCGTGTTTCCACAACACTTGAATTGTTTCTGGCTGCTTGTAATATTTTCTCCTTGGCCTGGGAAGTCTAGAATTAGGCTACAATATTCTTAGGAGATCTTTGGGGATCTCTTTCAGGAGAAGATCAGTGGATGCTTTCAATTTCTATTTTTCCTTCTGGTTCAAAATATCAGGGCAGTTTTCCTTGACAATTTCTTGAAAGATGATATCTAGGTTCTTTTTGTTTTGATCATGGTTTTCAGATAGTTCAATAATTTTTAAATTCTCTCTCCTGGTTCTATTTTGCAGGTCAGTTGTTTTTCCAATGAGATATTTTAAATTGCTTTCTAATTTTTCATTCCTTTGGATTTGTTTGCAGTGTCTTGATTTCTCATTAAGTCACTAGCTTCCAATTGTTCTATTCTAATTTTTAAGAAGAATTTTCTTCAGCGAGCTTTTGGACTTCCTTTTCCATTTGGCCAGTTCTACTTTTTAGGGCATTCTTCTCCTCATTGGCTTTTTGGAACTCTCCTGCCATTTGGGTTAGGCTATTTTTTAAGGTGTTATTTCCTTCAGTACATTTTTAGGTCTCCTTTAGCAAGCTGTTGACTTATTTTTTCATGATTTTGTTACATCACTCTCATTTCTCTTCGAACATTTTCCTCTACTTCTCTTACTTGTTTCTCAAAATCCTTTTTGAGCTTTCCATAGCCTGGGTCAAATTCATATTTTTTCTTGGAGGCTTTGGATTTAGGGACTTTGAGTTTGTTGTCTTCTTCTAGTTGTATGTTTTGATATTCTTTGTTATCAAACAAAGGTTCTATGGTCTGATATTTTTTTGCGAAGTTTTCTCATGATCCCAGGCAATTACTTGAGTTTTAAACTCCAGTGTGGAGAATGCACTGTCCCAAGCTTTAGGGGTTTTGTGCAGCTGTTTTCAGAGTTGCTTCTAGGACTTGTTAATCTTCCAAGGTGGTGTGATAAGTGGTGAGGTGTTTACTCTTGTCCTGGCCTGTGCTCTGGTCTGTGAGTGACCACAAGCACTCTTTTCTGTCTTGGAACTCTAAGGAGTATTTCCTTCCCAACACCACAACCAGCTCCACCACACCAGCACTCCTCCTTGCCTCAGGACTACCACCCAGAACTGTGACCCAGACCTAAGCACAGGCAAAGCAAGAGAATCATGCACAAGCAAAAAAGATCCCTCTAATACCCTTCTGATCAGCTGCTCAATTCCCCCTCAGTGTGTTGGCTGAGAGGTCCAGAAGCAGCCACTGCTGCCCCAGGGCCATCTCGGGACTGGGGCTGGGACCAAGCTTTTCTTTCAACACAGTCACAGACTTTTCCTACTGACCTTCTAAGTTGTCTTTGGTGTTCGTGGTTTGAGATGTCTGGAAACTGTCACAGATGCCCTTCATTCAGTCCTCTGAGGCCTGCTACAGGTTTGAAGAGGTCTGTTTTGCGTGCCCATCTCGAACTGCATTCCTCTCCTAGCCTGCGCAATATACCTGTCTAATCAACCATCCATGCTGTCTTAGGTTGGAAATTTGTTTCACTCTGACTTTTTGTGGGTTCTGCTGCCTTAGAATTTTAGAGCCATTTTTACAGGTATTTGGAGGGGTTTGGGGGAGAGCTCAAGGAAGTCACTGCTTTTACCCCACCCAGTCCTGATTTTTCTTCACCTGGCTGTAGCACTGGACCCTACCAATACTCTACTCCTCAATACTATCTCATTTCTAGGTTTTCTTGAAACTGCTTTTTTCTGATTCTTCTCCTGTAATACCTGAGCACTTCTATAATTTCTGACAGTCCTTGCATCTATTCTTTATCCATGTCATGTTCTCTAATTGTGGAACTTCTCTCCCCAGTCTCTCTTCTATGACCTCTCCTTTTATGACCTCATTAACTCCCACAGGTTTAATCATCTTTATGCAGATGATTTCTAGTTCTATATATACAGACCTCTTCTCTGTACTTTGTTGCAGTCTTGAAACTTCAACTGCCTCTTTAACATATTGAATTGGATGGCCTGTAGGCATCCCAAACTCAGCATGTCTAAAAGAGAATTGTTGATTTTTCACCCCACACTACCCTTTCTGTTATTACCTATTGTAGTCAAGAGCACTGACAATGCACTCACCAGATCCGTAATTCGATTTTCAACTTCAACTCTTCCATTTCATTCCATATAGCCACTCCACTGCCACAGTCTGTTGTTTCTACAGTTATGACATCTCATGCATATGTCCTCTTCTCTACACTCATGAAGAGCCAAGTTAATTTAGGTACTCATCACATCTTACCTCAACTATCAACATAGACCTCTAGTCATTCTCTCTGCCTCAATTTTCCCCAAACTCTAATCCCTTCTTAAATTAGGACAGAATTCCTGTAGCTACTTGAAGCAGAAGAGGACTAGCAAGAGGGCTGCAAACTCAATTCATGCCTTGTGGGGTCTGGTCAGAAGATAAGCATCTTAGGAGAATCCTTCAGAGAGTGCAGGACTGAAGTGAAGGAGAAATCACTATTTGGCAGTCCCATAAATTGTTTCATTTTTAAAAGTATTTTGAGTTTCATCTTCTGATAGACATATAATGGGAGTCATGGGTCATGGCATCATGAGTTAGGTCTTTATCGATGTAAATGTTTCCATTTTTGTCTGTGTAAGAATTCCCTTCATGTTTGCGGTAATAAAAGTTGTCTGTATCAAGCATGTCAAAAATATGGCCTCCAGGCAACATGTGGACAACCTTCCCCCCAAGGGTAGCCTGAACCCTGATTCAAGTGTAATTTGGAAACATTTAAAAAATAAATACAAGATATGTAATAAAAGGGATTACATTATGATTACAACTGTTATCATGGGGCTCACAAACATCCTTATCTATTCTTGGTGGCCTCTTGTTCTATTTGAGTTTGACACCACTGCTCTACATCCATGACATTGCACATCAGACACCTTTCTGGATGGGATTTTCTGAATCCTATTTTGGGGAGAAACTAGAGAAGAGCCTAATAACTTTTGTTGAAGAGGTTGTTTTCAGGGTCTGGACTTGGCTCATAATGAATCGGGATATATGAAGAGTTTGAATACCTCTCTTTTAGAAGTCAGGCTCCCCCAGGACTTAAACCAATCCATAGGAGTTCAGAACTATAGACACTTAGTGGGAAAGGAAGCCCCACTTCCCTGGTCCAGCAAGCAGATTTTGACGTATGCTTGATTTTTTTTCTCAGACAACAACACAGGAGGACACGTCTTAAATTAAATATAATAAGAAACCAACATTTAATGTCCAGAAGACCTCAGGGGACAATAGGTTAAAAAAAATAAACAATGATTCAAGGGGAAAGGATAGTAATCAGGGCAGTACAGTACAGAGGAAATTGTATTCTATGCTAGAAGAACTAGCAATGGGAAGGGTAGAGAATAAGCACTTTTTATTCACCTACTATTTGCCAGGGATTGTGTTAAGGACTTTGCAAATATTATCTCATTTGATTCTAGCAACAGTCTTAATAGGGAGTTGCTATTATTAGCAACTACACCAGAGCAGCTAGTGGCACAGTGGATAGAGCACTGGGCCTAGGCTCAAGAAGATTTAACTTCATCAGTTCAAATCTGGCCCCACACACTTAATTGCTATATGACTTTAGACAAGTCACTTAACCCTGTTTGCCTTACTCCATATCTATAAAATGTACTAGGGAAGGAAAAGACAAACTACTCTCATATCTTTGTTAAGAGAACCCAAAAATGGGCTCACAGAAAGCCTGAAAAGACTGAGAAATAACAACATTAGTTTCCCTATTTTACAATTGAACAAACTAAGGCTGGGTGAGGTTAAGTGACTTGACCAGTGTCTCTCAGCTAGGAAATGTCTAAGAGTGAGGATTTGAACTTTGATCTAGATCTAGTGTTCTATCCCATTGCACCATCTAGGTGTATAATCCTGGCTTCTTGTCCTTCCTCTAACCCTCAATACTTGGATGTGATGTTGGTCCACGTTTACTTCTCTAGATGTCAGTTTTCTCAATTTTATAATGTAGGAAGCAATAACAACACTCACAACAAAATGTCTTTCCATGTCACTTAAAGGTTTGCAAAGGCCTTTATAAATATTATCTCATTATGTTCTCATAACAGCCCTGAAAGTAGTTGTTATTATCACCTCCATTTTGAAATGAGGTAACTAAGGTAGACAGAGGAAGTGACTTGTTCTAATACCTAGTAAAAATGTTTGAAACTGGATTTGAACCCTGGTCTTTATAACTGCAAGTGCAGCTCTCTATCCACTTTGCATTTGACTATCCATGACTGACTTGCCTTCTTGTTTTACAATTCTTTATAAATCAAGATGTATATTATTTTCACAGCCAGTTCTGATGAGATTAGAAAGAAGTTCACTTAAACAGAATAAAATCAAAATCAACTATTAACTCAAAGGGACAAACAAAAGAAAAAAGTAGGAAATTTTTCTAATTCCTTTACACTTGACAAGTCATAGTCAAATGAGATAAAGACTATGATGTCATTTTATTTGTATTTCAATTAAATAAGCTTTCAAAGAAACACTGCTTACTATATGAATGTGGGGCCCATAGGTTCATTTACTTAAAAAAATATTCTTCTCAAGGCTTACTGTGAAATCTGACTAAAATTTTCTCCTAAATTAGCTTTACAGGTGGATCTTTTTCTACAGAGATGGATGCCTACATCATAACACGAACATTTAACATGGCTTCAGATTTTGGGAACTACCTACTATGGGGAAGTAGAAGCAGCTTTGGAAGTGTCAGAACATTAATTTAGGAAACAGTAAAATAGTATAGAATACCTTTGCAAAGGAGAAGAGAAAACCTCCTTCTAATTCTCATTTCTTATAACCCTGTAATTATATGATGAGACCCTCCCATCTTACCTTCAAAGTGGGAAAGAAAATGGGAGATCAGATTGAGAGTCCACTTTTCAAGGCTATGAAGCAAACTTTTTAATGCTGGCTTTTCAGCTCCCACCTTGAAGTGGTCAGGTGAATGCTGGGTGACCAGAATCTATGTAGAGTAAGTGACCATGAAGGCCTCAGTCATATGGATATAATTGACTGGAATTGAGAGCAGAGCTCCATCTAGTGCTTCTAGATAATGAAAATCACTGATTGACAAAAAGACCCTCTTTTTGCCAATGAAATTCTTCTGAGTCTAAATCATTGCTTCTTTCCTCACTTTGTTGCTTTCTCTCAAAATTGACTAAACATTAGAGAATTTGAAACATTTTTATTTTTACTTTAATTTTGAAACTTTTTTTTCCCCTGGAATTGGTCAATGTACAATAGTTCTCTTTTTCCTGAGCCCGTAAAATTTTAGGTTTCGGTAAAATCAATGCTGATAGATAATTGGGATCATTCATTTTAGGCAGCCATTTTGTTTTTCTTTTTCTTCTATAAAAAGCAACCATACCTCCTAGTCCAATGTTTTGTCTTCTGATCACTGACATCTCTTGTTATTTTCATTCATCATTGTAAATTTCTACAGTTTCTAAGTGTGCCTTTCTAGGAGTAAGGTTGATATATAAATTCTAAATAAAAAATATTATAGGAGGATGTCAAGTGGTACAAGGGGAATACATACATGTATTCACATTCACACATGTTTCAATGACATATGAACACACACATATGTATACATACATAGAGATGGATGAATATAATTATTTATATCTATCTTTGTTCACACCTGTGATTTCATCAGTTTAGGAAGCTCCAAGGTGAGGATTTTCCCTCTGCCAACGCAGGTAAGTTCCTTCTGTCTTAGAAAACTGATGAGGGCATTAAAATTTGAAGTGCTTTGCCCAACATCACAGAGGCAGTAAGTGCCAAAAGGAGGACTAAAGCCTAGCTTATGTTGACTCTGAAACTGGTTTCCTATCCTTTAGGCAGTATTGTCCCTTTCTTAATGATGATAATAATCCTAATTTTTATGGTGTTCTGTGTAACTATACAGTGAAGTAAGCAATATAAGTCTCATAATTCCTATTTTTCAGATGCAGAAACTGAGTCTCAAAGGTAAAGTAGCTTCAGCGTGATCACACAGCATGGAAGTATTGGAGCCACCTTCTGGACCCGGAGGCCTGAACTGGGAACAATCGGTGGAAGTTACAGAGTCAAAGGGAAGTCTTCCTACCCATTACAGCTGTCCTCCAAGTGAAATGGAGCACTTTCCTGGGAGTGGGCTCCTTCTCACTGCAGTGTGTCAAATGACACTTGAATAACAATGTGCCACATATTTTGTAATAATATTTCTTTGGTAGGGATGTACTGGACTAGGCCCCCATTGATAAATCCTTCCAACACTGAAGTTACATAATTCTATAATTCTGCATCCCACATAACTTGACTCTACCTTGCTAGGCTGTTGTGAGAAAAGAGCTTTGGAATCCTTACGTGAGCCACTAGTAATATCTACTTTAATGAGAAGCAGTACAACTTAGTGAAGAGAAACTTGACACAGAGTCAGGAAAACAGTATCAATTCCTGTTCCTGACATATACCAGCTGTGGGATTCTGGGAAAATCATAAAATCTCTCTGTGCTCCAGGCAGCCTTTAAAACCTCCCATTAAGGAAAAATATCCAATCTGCTTTGGGAAAAGAGCTTCCTCATTCAGTAGCCCCAATGCCAATGGAACCAAAGACCCAGTCTCTATTCCAAATCTAGTATTATATATTTTTCAAATACAACAAAGTATGTAACATGGAACAATTGAAGGTTTAGTGGCTATGGATCACAAATACATGGGTTCAAATCCTGCCTCATTCATTAACTGGGGCAACCAGGCTAGTGTAATTTCATTTCTCTGAGATTCCCTATTCTCATCTATACAATGGGAAGTCATTCATTCATTCATTCAATACACATCTATAAACAAGGATTATGTGTCAGAAATTACAATAACAAATGATTTGCTATCTGCTTCACAATGTTGTGGTGAGGTGGGGAAAGAGGTAATGGATAATAAAAGCTCTTTTTTTTTTTTTCATCTTAGAGCTTTATATGAATCCAGCACTTGTAGCAATGTTGAATTTTGCACCCTTGCTCCAAACCCAATTTGCTGCCCTACTGAATTTTCCTGCATTGGACCACTGACGGTGTCCTAGGTGACTTAACAGTTCTAGTTCCAAGATTCCCACCCTACCTCTATTCTTTTTTTTTATTTTTTATTTTTTTTTTTTATTTTTTCCATATGCTTTTGAGTTGAAAATTTTTCTCCCTTTTCCTCCTCCCCACCCCCCCAAGGCGGCACACAATCTGATATAGGCTTTACATTTGCATAACCATTAAACATATTTTCACATTAGTGAAGTTGTAAGTAAAAATTAAAACCAATAGGAGGAATCATCAGAAAGATCAAAAAAATTCAAAGAAGGTAAAAATAAGTGATAGCGATTGACTTCCATAGTTCTTTCTTTGGATGTGGACAGCATTTTCCATCCGAGGCCTCTGGAGATGTCTTAGATCCTCGTAATGCTGAGAAGGGTTCAGTTTAACAATCTTAGTCATTGCATAACGTGGCTGTTATTGTGTACAAAGCTCTTGGCTCTGCTCACTTCACTCAGCATCAGACCATACAAGTCTTTCCAGGTTTTCTGAAGTTATCCTGTTCATCATTTTTTATAGCACAATAGTATTCCATTACATTCATATACCACAACTTGCTCAGCCATTCCCCAATTGATGGGCATCCTCTCAATTTCCAATTCTTTGCCACCACAAAAAGAGCTGCTATGAATATTTTTGTACATGTGGGTCCTTTTCCCATTTGTGATCTCTTTGGGATATAGCCCTAGAAGTGCTATTGCTGGATCAAAGGGTATGCACATTTTTGTAGCCCTTTGGGCATAGTTCCAAATTGTTCTCCAAAATGGTTGGATCATTTCACAACTCCACCAACAATGTATTAGTGTTCCAATTTTCCCACATCTCTCCAACATTTATCATTTTCCTGTTTTGTCATGTTGGCCAATCTGATAGGTGTGATGTGGTACCTCAGAGTTGTTTTGATTTGCATTTCTCTAATCAATAACGATTTAGAGCATTTTTTCATATGACTATAGATGGCTTTAATTTCTTCATCTGAGAACTGTCTGTTCATATCCTTTGACCATTTATCAATTGGGGAATGGCTTGTGTTCTTATAAATTTGTCTTAATTCTCTATATATTTTAGAAATGAGGCCTTTATCAGAGAGACTGGTTGTAAAAATTCTTTCCCAATTTTCTACCTTCCTTCTAATCTTAGTTGCATTGGCTTTGTTTGTGCAAAAACTTTTCAATTTAATGTAATCAAAATTATCCATTTTGCTTTTCATAATGTTCTCTATCTCCTGTTTGGTCATGAATTCTTCTGTTCTCCATAGATCTGATAGGTAAACTATTCCTTGTTCTCCCAGTTTACTTATGGTATCAGCCTTTATATCTAAGTCTGAACCCATTTTGACTTTATTTTGGTATATGGTGTGAGATTTGGGTCTATGCCTAGTTTCTGCCATACTCTTTTCCAGTTTTCCCAGCAGTTTTTTTCAAAGAGTGGGTTCTTATCCCAGAAACTGGGGTCTTTGGGTTTATCAAATAATAGATTACTATAGTCATTGACTACTGTGTCTTGCATATTTAACCTATTCCACTGATCCACCTCCCTATTTCTTAGCCAGTACCAAGCAGTTTTGATGATTGCTTTAAGATCTGGAATTGCTAGGCCACCTTCCCCTGCATTTCTTTTCATTAGTTCCTTTGATATTCCGGACCTTTTGTTTTTCCAAATGAATCTTGTTATTATTTTTTCTAACTCTATAAAATAATTTTGGTAGTTTTTGGTATGGCACTGAATAAGTAAATTAGCTTAGGTAGGATTGTCATTTTTATTATATTAGCTCGGCCTACCCATGAGCAACTGATGTTTTTCCAATTATTTAGATCTGATTTTATTTGTGTGAAAAGTGTTTTGTAATTGTGTTCATAGAGTTCCTGGGTTTGTTTGGGAGGTAGACTCCTAAATATTTTATAATGTCTACAGTAAGTTTAAATGGGATTTCTCTTTCTATCTCTTGCTGTTGGGCTTTGTTGGTAATATATAGAAATGCTGATGATTTATGTGGGTTTATTTTATAGCCTGCAACTTTGCTAAAGTTGTTTATTATTTCAAGTAGTTTTTTACTTGATTCTCTAGGATTCTCTAAGTATATCATCATGTCATCTGCAAAGAGTGATAGCTTTGTTTCTTCTTTGCCTATTCTAATGCCTTCAATTTCTTTTTCTTCTCTTATTGCTAAAGCTAACGTTTCCAGTACAATATTGAATAACAGTGGTGATAATGGACATCCTTGTTTCACCCCCGATCTTATTGGAAATGCTTCTAGCCTGTCCCCATTACATATAATGCTTGCTGAAGGTTTTAGATATATGCTATTTATTATTTTAAGGAAGACCCAATTTTACCTATGCTTTCTAGTGTTTTTAATAGGAATGGGTGTTGTATTTTATCAAAAGCTTTTTCTGCATCTATTGAGATGATCATGTGGTTTCTGTTGGTTTTGTTGTTGATATGCTCAATGATGCTGATAGTTTTCCTAATATTGAACCAACCCTGCATTCCTGGTATAAATCCTACCTGGTCATAGTGTATTATTCTTGTGATAAGTTGCTGCAATCTACTTGCTAGTATTTTGTTTAAAATTTTTGCATCTATATTCATTAGAGAAATTGGTCTATAATTTTCTTTCTCTATTTTGACTCTTCCTGGTTTAGGTATCAACACCATATTTGTATCATAAAAAATTTGGTAAGACTCCTTCTTCACCTATTTTCCCAAATAGTCTATATAGTATTGGAATTAATTGTTCTTTAAATGTTTGATAGAATTCACATGTAAATCCATCTGGCCCTGGAGATTTTTTCCTAGGGAGTTCATCAATGGCTTGTTCAATTTCTTTTTCTGAGATGGGGTTATTTAAGTATTTTACTTCCTCTTCGGTTAATCTGGGCAATTTATATTTTTGTAAATATGTATCCATTTCACTAAGATTGTCAAATTTGTTGGCATATAGTTGGGCAAAATAATTCCTAATTATTGTTTTAATTTCCTCTTCCTTGGTGATAGTTTCCCCTTTTCATTCTTGATACTAGTAATTTGCTTTTCTTCTTTTTTTTAATTAAATTAACCAAAGTGCTTTCTATTTTATTGGTTTTTTCATAAAACCAGCTCTTAGTTTTATTTATTAGTTCAATAGTTTTCTTAATTTCAATTTTCTTAATTTTTCCTTTGGTTTTCAATATTTCTAATTTGGTGTTTAGTTGAGGATTTTTAATTTGTTCTTTTTCTAGTTTTTTTAGTTGTATGCCCAATTCATTAATCTCCTCTTTTTCTATTTTATTTATGTAAGCATTTAGAGATATAAAACTTCCCCTAAGAACTGCTTTCGCTGCATCCCATAGGTTTTGGTATGTTGTCTCATTATTGTCATTCTCTTGAATGGAATTATTGATTGTTTCAATGATTTGTTGTTTGACCCAATCATTTTTTAGGATTAGATTATTTAGTTTCCAATTATTTTTTAGTCTATCTTTCCATGGCCCTTTATTACATATAATTTTTATTGCATCATGATCTGAAAAGGATGCATTTAATATTTCTGCCTTTCTGCATTGGATTGTGAGGTTTTTATGCCCTAGTACATGGTCAATTTTTGTGTATGTGCCATGTACTGCTGAGAAAAAAGTATATTCCTTTCTATCCCCATTCAGTTTTCTCCAGAGGTCTATCATACCTAACTTTTCTAATGTTCTATTCACCTCCTTAACTTCTTTCTTGTTTATTTTGTGGTTAGACTTATCTAGTGCAGAGGGGGAGGTTCAGGTCCCCCACTAGTATAGTTTTGCTGTCTATTTCTTCCTGTAACTCCCTGAACTTCTCCTGTAAGAATTTGGATGCTATACCATTTGGTGCATATATATTTAGTAATGATATTACTTCATTGTCTATGGTGCCTTTTAGCAGGATGTAGTTTCCTTCCTTATCTCTTTTGATTAGACCTATTTTTGCTCTTGCTTTGTCTGAGATCAGGATTGCTACCCCTGCTTTTTTTACTTCAGCTGACATAATATATTCTGCTCCAGCCTTTTACCTTTACCCTGTATGTGTCACTCTTTTTCAAATGTGTTTCCTGTAAACAACATATTGTAGGATTATGGTTTTTAATCCATTCTGCAATCCGTTTCCTTTTATGGGAAGTTCATCCCATTCACATTCACAGTTATGATTACTATCTGTGTCTTTTTCTCCATCCTTTTCCCCCATTTATGCTTTTCTTTCTCCTTTTTCCTTTCTCCCCTTCACTAGTGTTTTGCTTTTGACCACGCCTCCTTCAGTCCCTTCCCCTTTTATTATCCCTTTCCCTTTTCTTCCCCTTTAGTCTTACTGCTTCTTCCCTCCCTTCTTTCCCCCCCTTTTCTTTCCCCCTCCTTTTCTTTCCCCTTTTCCCTCCTACTGCCTATAGGGTAAGTTAGATTTCTATACCTAACTGATTATATTATGCCCTTCTTGAGCCAAATCTGATGAGAGTAAGGTTCAAACAATGCTCCCCCCCCTTTCCCTCTGCTGTAATAGGATTTTGTGTCTTTTCCTGTAATGTAATTTACCCTTGTCTGCCTCCTCCTTTCTCAGTACATTTTCTAAGATCAGATTGATCCACTTATTTGGATCCATTTAACCCACTTGATTAGATTTTTTTTTATCATTACATCAAAGTCAACTAATATCCACCCTCTTTATGTATACTCCTTTAACAAGGTGTAATAACAATACAGTTCTCAAGGGTTGCAAGTCTCATATTCCCTTGTAGGGGTTTAAACAGCCCCCCCTTTATTAACAACATATTGTATCCTTCTGTCCCATTTACCTTTTTAAGTCCTTCTTGAGTCCTGTACTTGAAGATCAAATTTTTTGTTGAGCTCTGGTCTTTTTATCAGGAAAGTTTGGAAGTCTCCTATTTCATTGAATATCCACCTCCTCCCTTGAAAAATGATGCTCATTTTTGCTGGGTAATTGATCCTTGGC
This sequence comes from Phascolarctos cinereus, assembly GCF_003287225.1. Classification (NCBI taxonomy): domain Eukaryota; kingdom Metazoa; phylum Chordata; class Mammalia; order Diprotodontia; family Phascolarctidae; genus Phascolarctos; species Phascolarctos cinereus. The sequence goes on along the minus strand of NW_027555958.1, from coordinate 474,541,856 downwards.
TGCATTCCAAGCTCCTTTGCCTTAGGGAATATCATGTTCCATGCCCTGCAGTCTTTTAATGTAGAAGCTGCAAGGTCCTGTGTAATCCTGACTGTGGTTCCATGATATTTAAATTGTTTCTTTCTGGCTGCTTGCAGCACCTTCTCTTTCATCTGGTAATTTTGGAATTTTGCTATTATATTCCTTGGCGTTGTCAATTTGGGATCTCTTTCAGGTGGTGATCGGTGGATTATTCTTTCTATGGTTATTTTCCCTTCTGGTTCTAGGACTTCTGGGCAGTTTTCCTTTATGATTTCCTGAAAGATACTGTCCAGGCTCTTTTTTTCATCATGATTTTCAGGTAGTCCAATAATTTTTAAATTGTCTCTCCTGAGTCGATTTTCCAGGTCGTTGTTTTACTGATGAGGTATTTTACATTTTCATCTATTTTTTCATTTTTTTGTTTCTGTTTGACTGATTCTTGCTCTCTCATAGAGACATTAGTTTCCATTTGTCCAATTCTAGTTTTTAACAGTTTTCTTCTGTTAGTTTTTGTACTTCCTTCTTCAATTGACCAATTTTGTTTTTTATGGACTTGTTTTCTTCAGTGTACTCTTCTTCAGTTTTTGTACTTCCTCAACTGGCCAATTTTGTTTTTTAGGGACTTGTTTTCTTCAGTGTATTTTTTTTCCAATTGGCCAATTGTATTTTTGAAGGACTCTTTACCTCTCTCATTTGACTATTAAAATCCTTCTTGAGCTCTTCTAAGAAGGCTTTTTGGGCTTCAGACCAGTTCATATTCCCTTTTGTTGTTGCAGATGTGGGTTTGTTGACAATGGTGTCCTCTTCAGAATTTCTGTCTTGATCTTCACTCTTCTCATAATAGGAATCTATGGTACGTTTGTTTTTACTCATGGTGCTTCTTTATTCCCTGGCCTTTAAAGAGATTGAGCTCTCCTGCTGGGGAACAGAGGGTACTGACCCAAGCTTCTTGTGTTGGGAGCCTAGGTCTTGGTCACTGGCTTTGTGTGCTGGGGCCTCTTATGCTGGGAATGTTTTCTGGCAGCTTACCTCTGTTGGGCTGGAATCAGCAAGGCTGGAACTTTCAGGCAATTCTAGGTTGCCTGCTTTTCCTTTCCTTTAGCTTTCTTCCTCCTTTTAGATGGGTGCTGCAGGGTGTTTATCTGCCTGGGGCCCCCTGCAGTGTTGTCTCCTCTTTCTGCTAATGCACTGGGAGATTCCTTTGTGGTGGAGTGCTGAGACTTTTGGTGGTTTTCTGAGCTGTTTTCCACTGGTTCCCCCAGCCCTCACTGAGGCACTCAGAGGTCCAAATGTTGGTGTCTGCCTGCTCTACCACCTTGGCTGCAGGATTTCTTCACAATGGGAGGCAGGGCTCCTACAGCTCACCTGGTGTTGGGTTGGAATCATCAAGGCCGGGGCTTTAGGAAGCCTTTAGGCTGTTTTCTTCACCTCCTTTCAGATGAATGCCCAGGGTACTTATCTGCTGGGGCCCCTTGTAGTTCTGCCTCCCTTATTTTTGCTGAGGCACTGGGAGACCCGTTTGCTGGGCTGCTGCACTGCTGCTCCTCATCTTTCTTCTAGTTCAGGTGTTCCAGAGGTGTTTTTTTTTCTGGGTTGATATTTTCTGGGTTTTCAGAGGTCGATAGGGGAGAGTGAGAGCAACTACCTTTTCACTCCACCGTCTTGGCTCCCGGAAGTGGAAGAGACCCTACCTCTAGTTCTTGACTGATCAGTGTCTCACTCTATATATCTGAAGGCTCTAACCATGCTTCATTTTACTCTTTGATCATTTTTGATTCATAACCCTATCCTGATTTGATATTTTTGTTCTGAAAATACAAGTTCAATATGGCCAATTTTCCTAGAAAGTGTGTCAACTTACTTCCCTTGAATTCTCTGTCATCTGTCTCCAAAGTTAAATACCTCTCCCTGACCATGACTCCCGTACATATGTTTTATCTTTCTCAAGAATCTAGAGTCATTGAATTTTGAGGACATCTACTTTTTGTATGTGTATCTATCCCCAGTGCTCAGCAGAGTGCTTGCTACTTAGTAGGTGTTTCATAAATAATTTTCATTCATTCACACATACATCCATTCATCCAAATATCAAATCTCGAGTAAAATATTAATACAGAGCTGTTCCTGGATGACAGGTTTGGATGGGTTCATTTCAGAGTCAAGAGCTAGAATTTCTCAGAGTCTTTTTCTATGAAAGGAATGTTTTCTACATCACTCTCAGAACACAGCTTTCAATTAAAGGAGAATTTCAAGACTCGGTTCAGCCAAAAATAGACATCAGAAAGAAAAAAAAATGTTGTCTATTTTCTCCTTATGATGAATGCAATGCATCTCCCATTTACATTCTAAAACAATAAATACTGATATTACCTGGAGAGAACTCAGAAGCCTATACTTTTGCAGCTTGGCATACTTCATCAACGGTGTAATTAAAAAGGCTGGAAAAATCAGCCTTCCATTGGCTTTCACTCTCTCAGTCACCGGGGATTGGTGGGTGGAATTAATTTATCTTCATATTTATTCATCTTTACAAAGAGGGCATAGAAGCTTGGAATAATGAATGGGGTATAAGTGCTTGAATTAAGGGCTAGATTCCTACTCCATCACTACTGCTTAGAGAGCACTGGGTCTAGAATTAAGAAGATGAGGGTTCAAATCTTGCCTCAGACAATTACTAGCTTTTTGTAACTGGATAAGTTGCTAAATCTCCATTTGTCTCAACTTCTTCATCTGTAGAATGGAAATAGTAACTTCTATCTTGCAGGATTTTTGGGAGGATAAAATCATTTATTATTTGTGAAGTGCTTTGCATTAATGAAAGCTCTACAAAAATGCTCATCATTGTTTTTTTGCTGTATTTTTGTTAATTATGAGACTCTGGGGAAGTCACTTATCTTTGTCAACAATTTCCTATAAGTAACCCACTAGACCCATGAGCTGAAAAAATAAGGGTTGGTATGAAATGACAATGATGATGTATCAAATACATGAGGGCTTTGTTGCAAGATCTTAAAAGCTAAAAAAAAAGTGTAAGATGTGGAAGTTTCCATTTCATTTGAAGTTTTTTTCAAAAAGTTTTTTTCAGAAGTTTATTTTTTACATGCCATAATGATTTATGAATACAAATTCGTATTAAGATCACATGTGATGCTTCATGATAAGAATCACTGAATAAATGGATAAATGAATGAATGAAAAAAATGTTTTTGAGACTTTCCTCTGTGTTAAGCACTGTGCTAAAAGCTTTGGTCACAGCATGGAAAGAGCATTAGATTTTGAGTCACAAGAACTAGAGTGGAATCATGGGTCTCCTACTTATTAATTCTGTGACTTAGACTTAGACAAGTCACTTAATTCAAACTGGAGGCCAAAGTTCCCCAACCTGGGGGAGGGAATCAATATGAGGTACCTATATATAAATAAGTGTAAAAAATCATTGGATCACAGTTTTAGAACTGATGTGACCTTAGCAGTCATGAAGTTTAAACATCTTATTTTACTAATAAAGAAACCGATACTCAGAAAGATTGGTAATATCCTTGGACTCAGCATCATTCCATTTCCAGTCTCTACGTGTTTATCCATACTCTACTACCCTCCATGAATCCCTATTTCCTACCTTTTGGAATGCTTGTCTCCCTTTTGGGCTCATTTTAGGTGACATCTTTGAATCAAAGCTTTTCTTCATGCTCCACTTCCTGGTACCCTATTGCATATCAAATTCTCTTGTAATCATTTTCCAGATTACACATTGTGTCAACCAGTTATTGTAAGCTCTTAGATGGTAACAGCAGTCATTTTACCTTTTCTATTGTCCTTATATTCACAGAATTTACAACAATGCCTAACCCAAAGTTGGTGCTTAGTAATGGCTTGTTGAATTGACTTGAATAAAGGAACTTGTCCATGGTCTCACAAGCAGAGAAAGACAGGTCAGCATTGGGACATAAGGCCTCTCTTTCCAGATCTTTCTATTCTCTGGTGTTGCCTAAGTGATATTCCTAAAAAGGCATAGTCTTAACTCACCAATATAACTGAAAGAAATATCTCCAATAGTACAGGATAAACAACTCGTATTTCTAATGCCCTTGACATTTTTTAAAAGCCCTTTCTAACTACCATGTGAGGTAAGCAGTGTGACTATTCAGATCTACATTTTACAAACAAGGAAGAAGAGACTTGGGGTTTTCCCATGTGCCACATGGGCAGCGAATGTCAAAGCTGGAATCCAAATGCAAACCTTCTGAGTCAGGGTCCAGACTGTGTGTCCTGCCCATTTATACTCTGTATAGCTTGTACTTACAAGCTATTTACAAAGGCATCTTTCTCACTCAAATGTGAGCTCCTTGAGGCTGTACACAGATTTTTACCATTCTTCGTGCCAACAATATTTAGCACAGTTCCTGTCACATGGTAAGTGCTTAATAAATAACTACTAACAAATTTACTGTCTCTAATCTAGTTAGAGATTTAAAATTGGATGATACTAATATATTCTCTTCCCTTCATAGGATCCCAGTAACCCTTACATCCAAGGAGACATACAACAATTCAAATAATTACCCAAAGATATCAGGGACCTATAGGGACCTTGACTAAGATTGCTGTAAAAAAAAAAAAAGAAATTAAAAATCACAAATAAAAAAAAAAGCCAGGATAATCTGAGAGCCAAATAATATATGGGGTTAATTATTAGCAATTAGAGAACAGTTGTGAAAAAAGTCAGAGGAAAACCCAGAGGATGATGTTATAAATTTTTCAAATCAATAATGTAACACAATAAGAAATTTGATTATTAGGCCAACTTTTCTGAAATTGTGATGTTCTCAAAGACAAAATCAGGAATAGCAATCCCGCACCAGAAAGCCAGGCTCTAGTCTCCTGAGATATAATTGGCCAAATGGCAGGCCAGCTGCCTAGGTATTCATGATATATTTTCTGGGTTGTAGCAGGCTCACTTTGTAATCTTTGGAAGCCAGTGTAGGCCTCAGAATCTCTAACCATTCCAAGCACTCCCAAAACATCTGAATGGAAAACAGAAGAAGCCGGGAAGCCGTGTGTGTGTGTGTGTGTGTGTGTGTGTGTGTGTGTGTGTGTGTGTATTATGTATTATGCATGTATGTGTATGTATGTGCACATGTATGTATCTGTCTATAAGTATAGACATATATCTGTCTATATATACACACATGTGTACACACATGCATAAATATGTATATTTATATATAAACATATACATTGTATACAATAAATTAATAAATATATGCACAAAAATTTTCATAAATGGGAAATATATGTAAATTTTACCTCGTTATTGTATCTCTTTTTTGACTATCAGGACAGTTTTGTGATGGCTTTCTGAGATCCTACAGAAGTCCTTTAAGGTAAGATTTCTTAACCTGAGATCTGAGAAATTGTTTAGGTAGATAGCTAGATGATAGATGATTTGTTATCGTTCAGTCATTACCAGTTCTTTGTGACCTCATTTGGAGTTTTCTTGGCAAAGATACTAGAAAGGTTTCTATTTCCTTGTCCAGCTCATTTTACAGATGAGAAAACTGAGACCAATGGTGGTAAGTGACTTGCTCAAGGTCTCACAGCTAGAAAGTATCTGTGGCCAAGCCATTTGGACTTCCTGACTCCAGGCCTGGCTATCCACAGAACCACGTAGCTACTCCATCTCTGTCACATTATGATAGATGAGAGCTAGAAGGATAAATAGGTATGTCTATACACACATATGAACATATGCATACACACAGGTATATATTCAATCCTCAATATTTACAGGTTTAACTTTTGGGACTTCAAATATTCATTTGTTTTATTAGTGATCTCATTTTTGCTCTTACACTGGCAACTGAGCATATTCACAGCTCTGAGCTGTATAGCACACACCCTGAGGCAGCTCATCTGGTCTACCGAGAAGCTCCAGCCTCCCTGCTGCCCATTCCTTGAAGAGCAGCATCACGTGGAATCTGAGCCAGGCCTGGAAGAGCCACCCTGGCCACAAGTTCCTTAGGACTCGGCCTGAGGCATGAGCTTTTCATCAGGAAACACTTCAAACATGGAGCTCAAAGAGAGATTAAGGATGAAAGTTTGTCTTTTTTTCCCTGTTTTGTGCGGAGTTCTGACATCACAGTCCTTGGATTTGTGGATTATTTAATAGTTACTATGTTAGGAAAAGTTCATATTATCATAACTCATGTTTTGTTACAAAGAATTATAAGCAGAAAGAGTTTTTTCAGCAATCTCTAGCAAAAGATGATGCTTTTGGATGGTCTCGGGAGCTTACCTCCTATTGCCCAGAGAGTCAGTGTATTGACTTTAACCTTTCGTGGTATCTTCTAGGAATGTGACTCTGTGAAAGTTGGGGACTGAATATATACATACACATACACTTTGTTTTCTTGTTATCCTTATTGATTTTGTGTTTGGCAGGTTATACCATGATTCGAGGAAGGGACCAAGTAGGACTATAATGCCATCTTACACAGGACACACAAATACATAGTAAGATTCAAACCCTATGGGCTGAAGGGCTAGATCCCATACTCTCTCAAACTGCACAAATTCCTCAATTTACCACATCTGCTCGGCTAATTTTACACATTTTCTAGCCTACTTCACCCTCTTTTGGAGGCTACATTTTGAATTTGGGGTTTTGCTTCAATTTTGGGGCAATGTGAATCAATCAGAACTTTTTTTAAAAGCAAAACTTTTCAACAAAGTCACATTTCCCTTTTTCTAGCCAGAAACACCAGATGCAAATGAACTCACTTGACAAGCAAGAATACACTCAATTGGCCATATTGCATGTGAATCTACCTGGCTAATGCTTTTATGGCTGTGCTACTAGATGGGATGGACTTCTAGTAACCAATAAGAACAGAGAATTATTGCTGTTGCTATAATCAGGTTAGAAGCACTGCCTAAATCTCAGATTTTACCCAGAACAGATCAATGCAGACTTCCTTAAACTGCAGTTAGAAGCATCTCGATAGTCTTTGTTTTTGTCCCTCATATTTAATTATTTTCAGTCAAAACCAGCAATTTCAAAGGTATGGAATCTAGTGTGGAAACTTTATTCACACACACATATCAAGCATTCTTATATAATTTATGATTTGTCTGGGAAACTGAGGTTTAAGTGAGATAGCAACATACATTAAAAAAGCTTGGAACACTACTATTTCTGACAGGAAGCTTTGTCTTCCAAGTACTATGTCACATTGTCTTGAATTATTTGTGGCACTATATTCAAATATTATGATTACTTGTCTATATGATCTTTTATAATTGTCAATAATAAAAGAGGGTGTTTAGAAAATCCTTTAACAGAGGCAATCTGATTTTAATACATTATCTCACTTGAATTTCAGAGCAACCCCGTGAAATAGGTATGAGAGATAATATTAGATGTACTTTACAAATGAAAGAAATGAGGTTCACGTGGTTGTGACATTCTCAATGGAATCCTGGCAGTGTCTGTAGCTGAACCTAGGCCTTTCTGACTTCAGGACTGACATATTATTCTCTGCTCTTCAAGGTACAGCCACATTTAGTGGCCAATATATAGGACAGAGAAGGCAAAATAAATCTATTTAAAATAATATCTAATATGATTTAAAGATGAAACAGTCTTCCATTTTCATCAAATCCAACTTCTACATGTCACAAGTGAAGAAAGTGAGGCCAATAAAGTTAAAGTCACTTGTCCAAAGCCGTGCTATCCACAAGTAATGGATTTAGGACATAAACCCGAATTTTCTCCTTGCAAATACAGCGGCCTTTGCTTGTTGTTAGACTCTTCTCAGATTCATTCAGAGATTATGTGTTTTTAATCAGACTCGGCATTAGAAGGTCATCTTGTGTGATCTCCTCACTTCACGTGAGGGAGATGATGCTCTGAGACTTTGACTGACGTGTCTTGGTTCATAAAGTCTCATAGGTAGAATGCAAATATTTGTTTTCAAATTACAAATCAAGTAGGTTTCAGAGGGGGTGGAGCCAAGATGGCAGAGTGAAAGCGGTCACTTGCTTGAGCTTTCCCCAAACCCCTCCAAATACCTATAGAAATGGCTCTAAACAAGTTCTAAAGAATCAGAACCCACAAAAGGACAGAGTGAACCAACTCTCCAGCCCAAGACAACCTGGATGATTGATCAGAAAGGTACATCGAGTAGCGCTAGTAGAGGAGCCCAGCAAGGGTGGGCATGCAGTCTGCAGCGAACCTGGAGCAGGCCTCAGAGGACTGAATCACGGGCAGTTGTGGTGGCTTCCAGACCTCTCAACCAACAAACATCAAAGAGAAATTAAAAGGTCAGTGGGAAAAGACTGTTTCTGTGGTGAAGAGGAGCTAGGTCAGAGCCAGCTCCAGAGCACAGAAAGCGGAACCACCAGGGTAGTGGCTGTGTCCTGAGCTTCCAGCCCACAGACTGAAGGGGAATCCAGTGGCTGATCAGAGAGGGATTGCAGGGATCTCTTTGCCAGTACTGAGGCAGGAATCTCTTGCTATACCCTTACTTGGATCTGGGTCACAGTTCTGGGTGGTGGTCATGGGGTGAGGAGGACTTCTGACATGGTTGAGCTTGTAGTAGCAGTGGAGGTAACGTGAGATAAGCTGCCAGAATCCTACAGCCTCCAATTGCCAACATAAGAGGCCCCAGCACACAAAGCCAGTGACCTAGGCTCCCAACACAAGTAGCTTGGGTTAGTGCCCTCTGATCCCCAGCAGGAGACCTCAATCGCTTTAAAGGCCAAGGAATAAAGAAACACTATGAATAAAAAGAAACACAGCATAAATTCATATTATGAGAAGAGTGAAGATCAAGACAAATTCTGAAGAGGACAACACTTTCAACACACCCACATCTGCAATATCAAAAGGAACTATGAAATGGTCTGAAGACCAAAAACCCTTCTAAGAATTGCTCAAGGAGGATTTTAAAAGTCAAATAAGAGAGGTAGAAGATTACTTAAAAAATACAATTGGCAAACTGGAAAAAAAGTACACTGAAGAAAACTAATCCCTCAAAAATACAATTAGCAAACAGGAGACAGAAGCAAAAATAAATAAATAAATGAACCAACAAAAGAAAACATTCTGGTAAGAACCAGAATTGGACGAATGGAAACTAATGATTCTATGAGAGAGCAAAAATCAGTCAAACATAAACAAAAATATGAAAAAAAAATAGATAAAAACATAAAATACTTCATGGGTAAAACAACTGACCTTGAAAATTGATCCAGGAGAGACAACTTAAAACTTATTGGACTACCTGAAAATCATGATGAAAAAAAGAGCCTGGACAGTATGTTTCAGGAAATGATAAAGAAAAACTGCCCTGAAGTCCTGGAACAAGAAGGTAAAATAACCATAGAAATTAAAGACATCTATAGTCATGCGAAAAATGCTCTAAATCGTTATTGATTAGAGAAATGCAAATCAAAACAACTGTGAGGTATCACATCACACCTATCACGTTAGCCAACATGACAAAACAGGAAAATGATAAATGTTGAAGAAGATGTGGGAAAATTGGAACAATAATACATTGTTGGCGGAGTTTTGAAATGGTCCCACCATTTTGGAGAGCAATTTGGAACTATGCCCAAACGACTACAAAAATGTGCATACCCTTTGATCCAGCAGTAGCAATTCTAGGTCTATGTCCCAAAGAGATCAAACAAATGGGAAAAGGACCCATACGTACAGAAATATTCATAGCAGCTCTTTTTGTGGTGGCAAAGAATTGGAAATTGAGAGGATACCCATCAATTGGGGAATGGCTGAGCAACTTCTGGTATGTGGGTGTAATGGAATACTATTGTGCTATAAGAAATGATGAACAGGCTGACTTCAGAAAAACCTGGAAAGACTTATATGGTCTGATGCTGAGTGAACTGAGCAAAACCAAGAGGACTTTGTACACAATAACAGCCATGTTATGTGATGATTAATATTGTTCAACTGAACCCTTCGCAACATTACAAGGATCTCAGACATCTCCAGAGGCCTCACAATGGAAAATGCTCTCCATATCCAAAGAAAGAATTATGGAAGTCGCATAGCTATCACTTATATTTACCTTCTGTTGAGTTTTGTCTCATCTTTATGATGGTTCCTCCTATTGGTTTGAATTTTTACTTACAACTTCACTAATGTGAAACTATGTTTAATAGGAATGAAAATGTAAACCCCATACCAGATAGTGTGCCATCTTGGGAAGGGTGGAGGGAGATCGGAGGAGAACAATTTTCAACTCAAAAGCATATGGAAGGGACTGTTGATTAATCAAAATAAATTAATAAAATAAAAAAAAAACCATGGTGTAATAAAAATACAGCTCTGAAGAGATGTAAGTGTCATCTTTGCTTGTAGGGATGTAAACAATCCACCCTTATTAACAACATATTATATCTTTCTGTCCCATTTACCTTTTCATGTCTTTCTTGAATCGTACTTGAAGATCAAAGTTTTTGTTGAGCTCTGGTCTTTTTATCAGGAAGGCTTGGAAGTTCCCTATTTCATTGAATATCCATTTCCTCCCTTGAAAAATGATGTTCATTTTTGCAGGATAGTTGATCCTTGGCTGTAATCCAAGCTCCTTTCCCCTGTGGAATATCATGTTCCACACCCTATGGTCTTTTAATGTAGAAGCTGCGAGGTCCTGTGTAATCCTGATTGTGGTTCCGTGATATTTAAATTGTTTCTTTCTGGCTGCTTGCAGCACCTTCTCTTTCATCTGGTAATGTTGCAATCTTGCTATCATATTCTTTGGCGTTGTCAATTTCGGATCTCTTTGAGGTAGTTACCAGTGTATTCTTTCTATGGTTATTTTACCTGATTGTTCCAGGACTTCTGGGCAGTTTTCCTTTTTGATTTCCTGAAAGATACTGACCAGGCTCTTTTTTTGTCATGATTTTCAGGTAGTCCAATAATTTTTAAATTGTGTCTCCTGGATCGATTTTCCAGTTCAGTTGTTTTACCAATAACGTATTTTACATTTTCATCTATTTTTTTTGGTTTGTCTCTGATTCTTTCTCTCTTACAGAGTCATTAGTTTCCATTCGTCCAGTTATGGTTTTTAACAGATTGTTTTCTTCTGTTAGTTTTTCTACTTCCTTCTCCAATGGGCCAATTGTACTTTTAAGGGATTTGTTTTCTACAGTGTACTTTTTTTCCAGTTTGCCAATTGTGCGTTTTAAGGACTTCTTTTCTTCAGTGTCCTTTTTTTTTCCAATTGGACAATTGAATTTTTTAAAGACTCTTCTGTAACTCTTATCAGACTTTTAAAATCCTTCTTGAGCTCTTCTAAGAAGGCTTTTTTGGGTTCAGACCAGTTCATACTCTCATTTGATGTTGCAGATGTGGGCTTGTTGACATTGTTGTCCTCTTCAGAATTTCTGTCTTGATCTTCACTCTCCTCATAATATGAATTTGTGGTACATTTCTTTTTACCCACGGTATTTCTTTATTCCCTGGCCTTTAAAGAGATTGAGCTCTCTGCTGGGGAACAGAGGGCACTGACCCAAGCTTTTTGTGTTGGGAGCTCTTATATTGGCAGTTGGAGGCTGTAGAGTTCTGGCAGCTTACCTCCTGTTGAGCTGGAATGAGCAAGGCTGAAACTTTCAGACAATTCTAGGTTTCCTGCTTTTCCTTTTCTTTAGCTTTCTTCAGCTCCTTTTGGATAGATGCTTCAGGGTGTTTATCTGCCTGGGGCCCCTTGCAGTGCTGTCTCCCTCATTTCTGCTAATGCACTGGGAGATTCCTTTGCAGAAGAGTGCTGCAGCAACTGGTGGTTTTCTGAGCTGGTTACCAATGGTTCTGTCTTTCCTCACTGAGGCAATTGGTAGTCCAGGTGTTGGTGTTTGCCTGCTTTACCACCTGGGCTTCAGGATCTCCTCCTGATTGACAGAGATACTGACAGCTTACCTGGTGTTGGCCTGGAACCAGCAAGACTGGGACTTTGGGAAGACTTTAGGTTTCTTTCTTCAGCTCCTTTCAGATGAATGCTGCAGGGTGTTTATTTGCCTGGGGCCCTTTGTAGTGCTGCTTCTCTTATTTTTGGTGAGGCACTGGGAGACCTGTTTGCTGGACTGCTGCATTACTGTTTCCTGTTTTTCTTCTAGTTTAGCTGCTCCAGGTTTTTTTTTTTTTTCTGGGATGATATGTTCTGGGTTTGCAAAGGTTGTTAGGGGAGGGTGAGAGTGACTACCTTTTTACTTGACCACCTTGGCTCCCAGAAGTGGAAGTCCCCCTTCTTTCTATTTCATCTTTTTTTCCCCTCAATCATGTCTATTCCAATTTCCATTTTCTCTTTGTCTTTCTTTCCTGTTATACTTTTTCTTTAGTATTTTTCTCCAGTCACATGCAAAAACAATTTTAAACATTCATTTTTAAAACTTGGAGTTCCAAATTCTCTCTTTCCTTCCTCCACAAAAAAACCCGAATAAAATAAGGGGGGGAAAAGTGTGCTTCAATCTGTGTTCACATGCCATCAGTTCTTTCTCTGGGGAGAGATAGCATTTTTTCATTATAAGTCCTTGAGGATTGTCTTGGATCATTGTATTGTTTGGAACAGCAAAGTAATTCACACTTGATCATCTTACAGTTTGCTGTTACTTTGTACACAGTGCATTTCAGTTTGCATCAGATATGTAAGTCTTTCCAGATTTTTCTAAGAGCTTCCTGATCTTCATTTTTTATACCATAATAGTATCCCATCATAATCATATACTACAATTTGTTCAGCCATTCCCATATTGATGGGCATCCTCTCCATTTCCAAAACTTTGCCACAAGAAAAGAGCTACTACAAAAAGTTTTGTCCTTTTCCCTTTTTTAAATCTTTTTTGGGATACAGAGCTAGTAGTGGTATTGGTAGGTCAAAGGCTGTGCATGGTTTTATAGCCCTTTGGTCATAGTTCCAAATTCCTCTTCAGAATGGTTAAATCCATTCACAACTCCATCAACAATGCATTAATGTCCATTTTTTTCCACTTTCACCTCTAACATTTATCATTTTCCTTTTCTGTCCTATTAGCCAATCTAGTAGGTATGAGGTAGTACCTCTAAATTGTTTTAAAGTGCACTTCTGAAACCAATAATGACTTAGAACTTTTTTTTCAATATGACTATATATTGCTTTAATTACTTAATCTGAAAACTGTTCACATCTTTTGACCATTTATCACTTGGGGGAATTTTTTTTATAAATTTGACTCAGTTCTCTATATGTTTGAGAAATGAAGCCTTTATCAGAGAAACTTGCTTCCATTTTTTTTTTTATTACTATGGCTAACTGTATTTCCCTACCTCTTATTCCCCCCATTTAGTCTATCCTCTGTTTCTTCACTCTGTCTCTACTAAAGTGTTTTGCTTTTGATTACCTCTCCCCCAATCTGCTCTTCCTTCTATCTCTACCCCCTTCTCTTAACCCCTTCCCCTACTACTTTCCAGTAGAGTAATATAGATTTCTATACCCAATTGAGTGTGTATGTTTTTCCCTTTTTCAACCAAATCTGATGAGAGTATGCTTCACTCACTCTCCCTCACCTCGCCACTTCCACTCTACCATAAAAACTTTTTCATGCCTCTTTTATTTAAGATATTTCCCATATTCTACCTTTCCTTTTCCCTTTCTCCTCCCCTAATTTTATTTTTTTAAGATAGCATCTCTTCATATTCAACTCCCACTTGTATCCTTTATCTGTATATACTCCTTCTAACTGCCCTAATAATGAAAATGTCTTTACAAGTTACAAGTATCATTTTCCTATATAGGAATACAAAAAGTCCAACCTTATTAAGTCCGTTATGATTTCCCTTTCCTGTTTTCCTTTTTATGCTACTCTTGAATCTTGCGCTTAAAAGTCCAAATTTCTATTCAGCTTTGGTTTTTTCATTAATAAAGCTTGAAAGTCCCCTATTTCATTGAATGCTTATCTGTGTCCTCTGAAGAATTATACTCAGTTTTGATTAGTATGTGATTCTTGGTTCTAATCCTAGCTCTTTGCTCTCTGAAATATCATATTCCAAGCCCTCTAATCTTTTAAAGTAGAAGCTGCTAAATATTTTGTTTTCCTGATTGTGGCTCTATGATACTTAACTTGTTTATTTCTGGTTGCTTGCAATATTTTCTCCTTCACCTGGGAACTCTGGAATTTGGCTATAATATTCCTAGGGGTTTCTCTTTTGGGATTTCTTTCAGGAAATGATAAGTAGATTCTTTCAATTTCTATTTTGCCTTCTGTTACTAGAACATTAGGACAGTTTTCCTTGATAATTTCTTCAAAAAATGATATCCAGTTTCTTTTTTTGATCTTGGCTTTCAGGTAGTCCAATAATTTTTAAATTACCTCTCCTGGATCTGTTTTCCAGGTCAGCTTTTTTTTTCCCCAAGGAAGTAATTTACATAGTCTTCCACTTCTTTTTTAATTCATTTGGTTTTGTTTTATTGTTTCTTGCTTTTTCATAAAGTCAATACCTTCCATTTGTTCCATTCTAATTTTTAAGGAATTATTTTCTTTGGTGAGCTTCTGTAACTCCTTTTCAATTTGGCCATTTCTAATTTTTAAAAGTTTTTCTTTCCTTCAGTCTGCTTTTTAAGGTGTTATTTCCTTCAGTATCTTCTTTAATATGTGTGTGTGTCTCCTTTACCAAACCATTGACTCATTGTTCATGATTTTCTGGCATCACTTTCATTTCTCATCTCAATTTTCCCTCTAGCTCTCTTACTTGATTTTCACAGTCCTTCTTGAGTCCTTCCATGGCCAGAGACTGATTCATTTTTTTTTTCTTGGAGGTTTTGGAAGTAGGGGCTTTGACTTTGCTATCTCTTCTGAGTTTGTGTTTTGATCTCATTTATCACCATAGTAACTTTCTATGTTCAGATTTTTTTTTCCTGTTGTTTGGTTATTTTCCTACACTATTACTAGACTTTTCACTCTTTCTTAAAGTAGGACTCTGCTTGCAGGGAGGAAGGAACACTGTCCCAAGCTTCAGGGGTTTTATGCAGCTGTTTTCAGGGGTACTTCTAGGGCCCTGTACTTTTTCAGTTCTTCCAAGGATGTATGATATAAGGAGAAGCATTTAATACTCTCCTGGCCTGTGGTCTGGTCTGTGAATAACCACCAGTACTCTTTTCTGCCCTGCACCTGTGGTGAGGCTTCCTGCTCCACTTTGACAATGAGCTGTGGTGTGCTAGTGCTCCTTTTCACCCTGGGACTGCCAATCATGACTGCAAACCAGATTCTAATTAGAGGCAAAGCAAAAGAATCCTTCCTGAGTGCGAGTAAAGAGACCCCTTTAATCTCCTTCTGATCAGTTGTTTGACCCACTTGTTCTCTGTATGCTGAGAGCTCTGGAAGCAGCTCTGGCTGCTGTTAATTCAATGGTTCCCAAGGCCTGCTCTTCATTTGCTGGGTTTGGGTCTGTGCTGGCCTGGCCTGTTCTGGACTGTATTCCACTCTCACCCAGGTGCAATAGACCTTCCCTGCTGACCTTCTATGTTGTCTTTGGCTGGACATTTATTTCACCCTGCCCCTTTGTGGGTTCTGCTGCTCCAGCAATTGTTTTATGGCATTATTTAAAGGTGTTAAGAAAAATTAAGGTCATAGCTCAGGCTACTCCCTGCCTTTTCTCTGACATCTTGACTCCACTCCTTTATACTTTTTAACCTGGGCTGCTGCTGATATTATTTGTATTTGGGTGTGCATGCACATATGTATGCATGTGCGCATGCATGCGTGCATGCATGTGTGTGTGCGTGTGCGTGCATGTGTGTGTGTGTGTCTGTGTGTGTGTGTGTGTGTGTGTGTGTGTGTGTGTGTGTGTGTGTGTGTAAGAGAGAGAACACTGTTATTTCATTGATTAGGGAATTCCTGATAAGGACACTACTTACTCTCCAATTGATCATGTTAGTGAATTCTCTGGGCTCAAGGGGATTTTACGTGACTTGCTCAGTGTCACACTGACAGTGTGTAGCAAGATGGTACTTGACCTGAGTTATTCTACAGTCTGAGTTCAGCTCTCTATATTGCATGTTATGCTTGCTCTCCACACAATCTACTATTTAATCTTTTTACTTTTGCACCTCTTCTTTTCAATATAATTTGCTATGGTTTGCATTGTTTATAAATCGAGAAAAAATGACTCAAAACTAAATAGCATGAAATCCTATGACATTGCCAATTTGTTCAGTGAGGATTGATGTTTTATTATCATCTAAGAGTTGTGATTAAATAATTTTATGCAAATTTTGATGGCCCAGAGAGAGTATTATTAGGAAGTCAAGTGACACAGTGGACAGAGTTTTGGACCTGAAGTCAGAAGACCTAGGTGCAATTTGGTGTCATACGCTTACTATGTTACTCTAGGCAGTTAATTAACCCGTTTTTTGCCTCAGTCTGTAGAGAAAGAGAGAGACAGAGAGAGAGAGACAGACAGACAGACGGATAGAGAGAGAGACAGAGAGACAGAAAGACAGAGAGAGACAGAGAGACAGAAAGACAGAGAGAGACAGAGAGGGAGAGAGAGAGAGAGAGAAGAGAGAGAGAGAGAGAGAGAGAGAGAGAGAGAGAGAGAGAGAGAGAGAGAGATTCTCCTTGAACTCAGAAGATTGCTCTTAAACAACTGGCTCCAACTCTCTGGGTGAAATTTCAAGCTACTGCATCTGATGTTTTCAAACTCTGGGTTTTTTTGTTTATGAAGTAAATTCTATTGAAATATATCCAAATAATTATTGTCCTACAGTTATAGTCTGCTCATTAGGTGATTCAATCATCTATTGTGTCTTTGACTCAATCAAAGGAATTCACATCTCATAAAGTATAACACACTCTTACTCTCATTGAATTACATTATAATACATTTCATTAATTGAAATAGGTCCTAATTTTTACTACACATATCTCCAAGAAACCTTAGAAACCACATATTCCAACCTCTACATTTTAAAGATGAGGAAATTAGGACACAGAAAAATCAATGCAACTGTGCGAGATTGATTTGATTGTGTACATATCAACATCAATGTGATTATGAAGACCACACCTTGAACCAACATATATGTCCAGAGGAAAACACCTTACTTCGGTTTGCCTGGACTCATCAGTGGTAGTTATGTATTTGTGTGTGTGTGTGTGTGTGTGTGTGTGTGTGTGTGTGTGTGTGTGTGTGTGTTTGTGTGTGACCATCCTCTCTCTTTTGTTTCTGTTCTTATATATCTGACCACTTTTGCTCAATTTCCTTTTCTGGGTAATAATCTATATTATGCCTTCATATGTTTTTAAAACTTTGGGTTACAAATTTTCTCCCTTCCTCACTCCCCACCCACCCTCATTGAAAAGGCAAGCATCTTGACACATGTTATAGATCTGTAGTCATGCAAAACACTTCCATATCAGTCCTGTTGTGAAAAACTAAGTATATTTCCCTTCATCCTATTCTACCTCCCTTTATTCTATTCTCTGTTTTGACCCTGTTCCTCTTCAGAAGTGTTTGCTTTTGATTGTCCCCTCCCCCAATATTCCCTCTCCTCTATCAACTCTCTGCTCTCTTGTCTCATTCCCTCCTTATCTTCCTGTATGGTAAGATAGATTTCCATACTCCATTGTGTAAGTTATTCCCTCCTTAAACCTAATCTAATGAGAATAAGATTCACTCATTCCCTCTCACCTCCCCCCATTTCCCCTCCACTGTGAAAGCCTTTTCTCGTCTGTTTGATGTGAGATAATTTACCCCATTCTACTTCTCCCTTTCTCCTTCTGCCAGTATAATCTTCTCTCACCCCTTAATTTTATTTTCCAGATATCATCCCTTCATCTTCAACTCACCCTGTGCCCTCTATCTATCTATGTATACGTACATATAATTTTTCCCTCCCACTACCCTAATACTGACAAAGGACTCATGAATTACAAATACCATCTTTCCCTGAAGGAATGTAAACAGTTCAACCTTAATAAGTCTCTTATGATTTATCTTCCTTGTTTATCTCTTCCATGTTTCACTTGAGTCTTGTATTTGAAAGTCAGATTTTCTATTCAGCTTTGTTCTTTTCCTCAGGAATGCTGGAAGTCTCCTATTTCATTGAATGACCATTTTTTTCCCCTGAAGGATTATACTCAGTTTTGCTGGGTAGGTGATTCTTGTCTGTAGTCCTGTTTCCTTTTCCCTCTGGAATATCATATTCCATGCCCTGTGGTGCCTTAATGTAGAATCTGCTAAATTTTGTGTTACCTTGATTGTGTTTCCACAATACCTGAATTGTTTCTTTCTGGAAGCTTGCAATATTTTCTCCTTGACCTGGGAACTCTGGAATTTGGCTACAATATTCCTAGGAGTTTTCCTTTGGGGATCACTTTCAGAAGGTGATTGGTGAATTCTTTTAATTTCTACTTTGCCCTCTGGTTCTAAAATATCAGGGCAGTTTTCCTTGATCATTTCTTAAAAGAGGATGTCTAGGCTCTTTTTTTTTGATCATGGCTTTCAGATAGTCCAATAATTTTTAAGTGTTCTGTCCTGGATCTATTTTACAGGTCAGTTGTTTTTCTAGTGAGATTATTCACATTCTCTTCCATTTTTTCATTATTTTGGATTTGTGTTACAGTATCTTTATTTCTCAAATTGTCACTAGCTTCCAATTTCTCCATTCTAATTTATAAGGAAGTATTTTCTTCAGTAAGATTTTGAACTTCCTTTTCCATTTGGCCAATATTGCTTTTCAGGACATTTTTCCCCTCATTGGCTTTTTGGACCTCTTTTGCCATTTGGGTTATGCTGTTTCTTAAGTTGTTATTTTCTTAGTTATTTTTTGACTCTCTTTTTGCATTGCTCTCAGTTTTTCCTCTACTTATCTTATTTGCTTCTGAAATGTTTTTTGAGTTCTTCCATGGCCTGGGACCTTTCATATTTTTCTTGGAGTCTTTGGATATAGGAGATTTGGCTTTGTTGTCTTCTTCTGGGTTGTATGTTTTGATCTTCTTTGTCACCAAAGTAAGATACTGTAGTCTGATTCTTTTTATGCCTCTTGCTCATGATCCCAGGCCAATTACTTGAGTTATCAACTCTTTCTAACAACTCATTAACAGATCATTAGCAAAATCAACCCAGTGCAGTGAAGGGAACCCAGGCTCACAAATTCCCCTGGCTCATTCTGCCAGATGTATATAGAAAGGAGACTAAATAACAGGTAGCAATATTCCTGTCAGTGGGATGGGTAGAGGTGACACTCTCCTTTTTATCCTGAAGGACATGATCAAGGTTCTCTCTTAGAAAAAATGAGGGAAGAATGTCTCTCCCATCCTCCCTCCTACTTCTCCATTTTTTCTCAAGTGGCCACATGAATAGGCTGCTTAAGTTAAGAGTCTCTTTCCAGTGTGGAGAATGTACTGGCCCAAGCTTCAGGGGTTTTGTGCAGCTGTTTCAGAGATACTTCTAAGGACCTGTAAATTTTCCATTCTTCCAAGGTGGTATGATCAAGGGTGAGGTGTTTACTCCTGTCCTGGCCTGTGCTCTGGTCTATGAGTGACCACAAGCACTCTTTTCTGTCTTAGAACTGTGAGGGGGATTCTCTATTCACAGCCACTACAAGCTCCACCACACCAGTATTCCTTCTCACCCCAGGACTGCCACCTAGAACTGTGACCCAGATCCAAGTATGGGCAAAGCAAAAGAATCCTTCACCAGCAGAGAGACCCCTGCAATCCCTCTCTGATCAGTCACTCAATTCCCCCTTATTCTGTGGGCCAGAAGATCAGGAGGCAGCCACAGCCCCAAGGTTGAGTCCAGAACTGGAGCTGAGACCACATCACTTCTCTCTTTCACTGTAGACACAGACTTTTCCCACTGACCTTCTAAGTTGTCTTTGGCATTTATGGGTTGAGAAGTCTGGAAACCACCACAGCTGCCCCAATTCAGTACTCTGAGGCCTGCTCCAGGTTCACTGCAACCTGCGCGCCCATGCTGGACTGTGCTCCTATCCCAGCCTGGTGTGATATACCTTTCTGATAAACCATCCAGGCTGTCTTGGCCTGGAAATTTATTTCACTCTGTCTTTTTGTGGATTCTGCTGCTTTATAATTTGTTTAGAGCCATTTTTATAGATATTTAGACGGGTTTGAGGGAGAGCTGAAGCAAGTCGTTGCTTTTACTCAGCCATCTTGGCTGCACCCCCTCCTTATCCTACTTTTGAGGGCCTCTCCCATTACATTAATATTGTGTTGGACATTTTAAATTGGATTTCCCACAGGCATCTCAAACTAAATATCTGCAATATATAACATTATTTGTTCATCATTGTTTTTTTTTATTTTCCCTTCTAAATCTCATTTCTTTCAAACTTTTCAGTATCTAGAAGATCACCACTTTCAAATAATCAGGTTATCCCTTTCAGTGTCTTTCACGTATCACCCTCATTCATTTTACATATCTAAATGACTGCCAGATCTTGCCCTTTCTACCTCTACAAACTAACTTATGTTGGTCCCCTCTTCTCTGCTTGCACAAATATCAGCAGAGTTTAGGTCATTATAACCCCTTGTTTAGATTATTTACTTAGATTTTTACTTGGCTGCCTTATTTCTAATCTCTTCCTACCTTAATCCATCTTCCACGCCCAAGTGATTTATTTTTTTTCTCCCTAAATCACTAGTCTGATGATGTTATGTCCCTATTTAATAAACTTCAGTGGCTTCCTATTATTTCTATGATCAAGTATAATTCTATCTGTTTGGAAGTCAAATCCCTTCACAACATGACCTCAACCTATTTTTCTAGCCTTCTGACATAGTTCTACCATGCACTCACTTTCTGGTCCAACCACATTGGTATTTTTGCAACCTCATAAATGACATAGTATATTCTACTTCTGCCCATTTGTTCTCCTCCATATCTGGAATATATTGCCTTCTCACTCGTGCCTCCTGGATTCCTTAATATCCTCTCATGACCCAACTCAAATGCTTCCTTCTTCATAAGGACTCATTCATTTCCTCTAGCTGTAAATGTCATCATGAAAAAGCTACTTTGTATCTAATTTTGTGTGTTTGTAAATATCTACATTATGTTCATTTACATTTCTCATTAGATTTTAAGTTCCTTGAGGACAGGAGCTGTCTTAATTTTTCCTTGTCCCCATAGTGCCTAGCATAGGTTATAACATCTTGTACGGATGTGATGATTTTTGGAGGTGTTTTGTTTGATTGGTTAATATTAAGTACCACAACAATGTTAGATGTATAACAAAACAGCCTCATTGCTACAAACTTCAAGTGAGAATTCCCCATACAGCTCCAAGGGTAGTAAGTTTACAAGAAAGAGATTTGAGATCTTTGACTTTAGAGCTAGCACCATAGATCTAGAGCTAGATAGGATTGTAGAAGTCCTTTTCTCATCTAATTGAACACTATCATTTTACAGATGAAGAAACTGAGGCCCAAAATGTTCCCAAAATTAGTAATAAAAGAGAAAGTTTGTCGAACTTAAATTTTCAGGGCCTTAGCTCAATTCCCAACATTGACTCCAACTAAATATGTGACATTGGGAATGTCTCTGGCCTAAAGTTACTCTCCTATGAAATGTATTGGGTGGAGAAGAGAACCTCTGAAGTCCCTGGCACCTTGACATTTATTCTCAGAGCATCATTGGCAGAAGAACTTGTCCTTTGACTCCAAGTGCACCATTGCTTCCACTGGACCAACATTCTGTCCATAAAGGTGATAGATCAAAATGGGATTGTGGTATGTTTCAACAAGTAGGGGAGAAATGGATGGGGGAAATAAAAAACAAATGTATATGTTTCCAGAAGAAGGCTTGAGTGGTGACATGAGGCAAAAGGAGTGATTTGTGAGCTTTCAACCTGTCTATGTAAACTCAAAAGTTATATCACCATACTAAATGTTCATGAAATGAATGTATTTGAATCTATCTAAATCACATCAGAAGATGGTACTAGATTCTTAAAATACCTGATACCCATGTGGCTTTGTCCTTCTAACATTTATGCAAATTGAAATTTAAAGTGCAGAAAATTCAGTGTGTGTGTGTGTGTTGTGTGTGTGGTTGTATAATTTTCCCTGCTGTCTTCAAGATTAAAAAAAAAAAACTAAACTAAAATCAACTTTAGAATTGTGCATAAGGCTTACTGTAATCTGGCCAGGCTAAAACCTCTCTGTCTAGCTGGCTTCCACATTATCCTTTTTTTTTTCTGTTTTAAATGTTTAACCACATTGAACCACAGTTTGTCCCCAGAATCTGTCATTTCTTCCCTCTCCTTCCATTCAGGCTGTCTTCCATATTCAGAAGACAGTTAGGAGAGGCCTGAGGGCAAATCTTGTCTTTGACTCTTACTAGCAAGTGTGATCATGGACAAATCATTTCTTCATTAATTATTAGGGGTAATACCACCACAGTCTACCTCACAAGCTAGTTATGAAATTAAGCAATTGATATAAAGTACTCTGGAAATATAAAGTTCTTTCTCTACATATATGCATATATATATGCATGTATACACACCTATCTGTGTATATGTATGTATGCGTGTATGTATGTATAAATAGGTATATGTGAATGTAGTGCACATACACATATATGTATACATGCACACATATACATATATATTTTTTCATTTGTTTTCAGTCATGTTTGACTCTTTGTGAACTTATTTGGGGTTACCTTGGTAATGATAATGAAATGATTTGCCCCTTCCTTCTCCAGCTCATTTTACAAATGAGGAAACTGAGGCAAACAGGATTAAATGACTTACACAGGGTCACACAACTATTGAAAGGTAGAGAAGAGATTTGAACTCAGGGAAATGAGTCTTTCTGATTCCAACCACTCTATCCACTGTGCCACTTAGCTGTATGTACGTCTGTCTGTCTGTATGTATGTGCGTGTATAGATATATACACATTCATATATATGTATATGAATATGTATATAGATATACACACATTCATATACATATATAAATATATATACATATATATATATGTAAAATACATATATAAGGAAATGACTTTTAATGATTAAAGTAAAAGGAAAAACAAAACTGTGAATTCTGTTTTGCATAGTTTTTATACAATTTTACCAAATGATAGTTTCCTTTAAGTATCATGTATTAAATATCTACTCTATACAGGGTACTCTGTGAGGTCCTAAAAATACAATGGAAAATACAGTTTCTTGAGGTGAATGAGAACATTGATTTTATACCTTGATCTCCCCAATGCTTAGCATGGAGCCATATATAGGAGACCTATTAATATAACTTCACCTGTGCAGAGGTGGGTACTTCCATGAGGCGGGTTTTTGTATGTGGGATCCTGAGAAAGTCATATTTATTGGCAAGAGCATTTATTTTGAAGTCATCAGTCTTGGGCACTTGTCCTGTACCTACTAGCTAATTTTAGCAAGATCCTATAATAACTTATACAGGGGAGAAAGCACTGGCCTTAGAATTAGGAAGGACTGTGCTCAAATCCTGCCACATACCCTTATTTCTGGGCTTGGGAAAGTCACTTACAGTCTAGTCACAATTTTCTCATGTGTAAAATGTGGATGATGATAGCGCCTACCTAATAAAGCTGTTCTGGGGCTGAAATGATATATTCGTAAAATACTTTGTAAATTGTAAATGACTATCTAAATGCTATGAATAGTCAGTACCATGTCATACAAATGATGACTCTCCTGAAATGTCACAGTATTTGAATTCACATTTATTTCCATTGAGCTGGAAAAATCACCAGATTTCCCATAATTACAAGTTGGAATTCTATCATTATTGTTGTAGCAGTCATGCTAAGATGATAATAATGACGATGAGGATAACGAGGATGAGGATGATGAGAATGATGATGACATTTCACAGCGCTTTCAAATTGGCAAATACATTTTTTACATCCTACCATTTGAGATTTTCAGCTGTCTTATAATATAGATTGAGGTGAAGTAAGTATTATTATCCTGTTTTCCAGGTAAGGAAGATGATTCAGAAGGCTAAAATAATTTGTTCATTTCCAGGAAATGTTGCCATTTAATTGACTATGTCATTGTAAAGAAAAGAATCAGACAGTATGTGAGAGTGGGAAGGTGATGTGTGACACAGAGTGCTGGCCTGATCATAGACTCATCCACTCCATGTAGATATTTGCATTCAACAAAAGTGTCAGCCCCAAGAAAAGACAATCACCAGTAAATTTAATGTCAACAGATTAGAGTGCTTCTCCCAGCAGGTACGTTTTGTTTGCATTTACTCATGTGAACCAGAACACTCCTAAACATGAAGATAGATTTAACAAATAATGATGGGGAAATTCAGAAGCTATTAAATGAAAAAAGAGAACTTCACAACATTTATCAGCAGGATAGCTCATCCATCTCTAAGAAGGCCGCATTTAACTCCATCAAAATAACGTGTAAGTTAAGCTTAGAGAAATGTACAATTCTTTACTCACTAAGAAGTCAAATGAAATTCAGTTTTACACTGATACTAAAAATTCTAAGCACTTTTATGATGCCCTGAAGGCTATTAATGGGCAGAATACATATGGTGTATCTCAACTACTCAGTGCTCCTGGAGCTACATTGATTAGTAATAAAGACTGGAAAGATGGGGTGAACACTTCCATAGCATTCTCAACAGAACATCACCAATCAATGCTAAAGCCATTGACCTCATAACTCAGGCTGAAGTCAATCTTTGTCTCACTGAACTTTCAATGAAAAAGAGATTTTGAATGCCATTAGGCTCCTCTTGTGTGGCCAAGCACCTAGTGCTGATTCTATGCCAGCTGAGATTTAAAAGGCAGGGAGTGCACTGCTTATACAAAAGCTGATTGATATTTTTCAGGTTATATGGCAAGAGGAGATTATCTCGCCAGAGTTCAAGGAGTCCTTGATTGTCCACTTCCATAAAGGTAAAGGAAATAGACTGTCCTGTGACAATTACAAGGGCTTTTCTCTCTTAAAAATTGCTGACAAAACACTTATCCAGTCTTCCTTAATAAGATTATCCTTCACTTGTAAGATGGTCATCTACCTGAGAGCTAACATGATTACAGAAAGGGCTAAGATGGGGAACCTGTGGCCTCAAGGCCACATGTGGCCCTCTAAGTCTTCAACTGTGGCCTTTGGACTGAGTCCAAGTTTTACAGAAAAAAAATCCTTTTATTGGGGGGATTTGTTCTGTGAAGTTTGGATTCAATCAAAGGGCCACACTTGAGGACCTAGAGGGCCATATGTGACCTTGATGATACAGGTTCTCCACCCCTGTGCCAAGGAATAATTGAGATGGTGTTTGATGCCTGACAATTCAAGGAAAAAATGCCAAGAGCAGGACAGAGATCTGTACACAGTATGAATCAATTGTCCATTGCTTGTACTAATTGTTTGCCTAACAATTAACACTAGAACAAACAAGAAAACAAAACAAAACAACAACAACAGCAACAACAACAACACACACACACAGAGGTTCTTCACCAGCCAGCACCATACTATCCATATTTAGAACCATTGGTTTCAAAAAATGGGGAAATACTGAATGTTCTGAATAAATTAATTTAATTTGGCAGTATGCTTTCCAGGGATGTACATATAGATGATGAGATTGATGCACACATTGGCAGAACCAACTCAGTGTTCAGAAGGATCTGAAGGAAAGTGTGGAAGAGAAGAGGTCTACCAAACTGAAGGTCTACAGAGCCATTGTGCTGACCTCATTGTTGTATGCTGTGAAACCCGGACCGTATACCAGCTCAATACCAGGAAACTGAATTCCTTCCATTTGAATTGTCTTAAGAAAATTCTGAAGAATACCTGCCATGATAAGATACCAAACACTGAGATCCTTTCTCGGGCTAAACTGCCAAGCATTCATTTTATTGCAGAAAATGCAACACTGATAGGCTGGCCTTATTGTTCAAATGCCAAAGCTATGTTTGTCAAAAAGACTATTTTATGAAGAACTCATACAAGGCAGGTGCTCACGTGGAGGTCAGAAGAAGTAATACAAGGAAACTCTTCATGTTTCTCTGAAGAACTTTGGAATAGATTCCATGACATGGGAGATACTAGCAAAGGATCAAACAGCATGCCCATGTCAAAGAAGGCACTGTGCTCTAGGAGGGACACAGAATTGTAGCAGCTCAAAAGAAACATGAGATACACAAATTTAGAAGCATCTCCACTGCAAATGGCCTATTTGTGCTCAGCCTGTGATGGAGCCTTCTGAGCTTGTATCGGCCTGATCAGGCACAGCTGAACATGCTGTACCTTCACTCCAAAATAGTAATGCCATTTTGGTCCTCTTGGAGAAGGACAATAGCCACCTCAAATACTTAGACTTACCAACAATGTGACCCTGAACAAGTTCACTTGAACTCTGTCTGAATCAGTTTCTACAACTAAAAAAAATGGAGATGGAAATAGAACCTATCTCTCAGGGTCGTTGTGAGGAGAAAAATGAAATAATATTTCTAAAGTGGCTAGCAAATCTAAAATTTCTATATAAATGCATTATTATTATCATTACTTAGTTAATATGTGCCAGACCCTAAGCTAAGTATTGGAGATACATTAATTATATGTGTGTATGTACATATATGTATGTATGTTTATATAAGTATATACATGTATATATACATACACATACAAACATATATACACACAAACACATATATGCATATATACATATATACATGTATACACATACACACGTACACATACACACACATATGATTCCTTTTATCAGTTCATATTCTAACTGAGGAGGACAATTGAGACAGGATGATTCAACTGCTTGCAAAGCAGAAAGGCTCTAGGGTCTTTAGGAAGAAACAATAATTAAATGCCAATGCCAAGAGGTTGAGAGAACATAGTAGGCCAATTGATCAAGGGAGGGAGTTTGTATTATATTGTACATCCTATCAGTAGAGTAGTTATTTTCATGTATTTAAAAAAAATACTTAACAAAAGTAAAACAATATAAGATTGCTTTCAAGAATTCCTGGAATGGTGTGAGGGAGACTGGATGACTTTTGAGGTCCTTTTAAACTTTCTACACATTTGTGATTGGGTAAAAGACATTTTTAATAAGAGTCTTCATTATTTCAGAAGCCCATCAGGTGAAGCATAGAAATACCATTGTCTGCGGAGTGTTATGGCCAAGGGCATTGCATTTTCTGCCATCATCCTGGCTAGAGATTTAATTACTTTTTATCTCTGGCAACTTTATGTATAAAAATGTATTATCATGAAAACAGGACCAAACAGAATGGACCAAAGTCTTCAGTACCAGAGGCCTCTACTGAAACTTTGAAAGAGTTAAACCAAACATAAATTATCATAATCATTTTTAATAAGCAACAAAGGTGGGATTGGGAATAGTTCCACTATCCTTGTAACTTCAGCCACACAACAGAAGTCACCAAACCTCCAGCTTTATAAATATAATTTAGCTTAAGTGTGTTTCTCCTTCCTATTTCAGGGTAAATTATAGTTTGTCTTTTTCATAATCATTTTTGATAAAGAAAACATGTCTGTAGGAAAATGAAGTATAATTGTAGCATGGAGATAGACAAAGCAGGCAAGGGAGATAGATTTCAACATGAGCCAGGACTTTGCAGTTGTTTCGATATGTTTTGTTCAGTAACTTTCAATATATTTATAAGTGAACATGTGAAAAATAAAAGAAGCAATCATCCAAAAGTATAGATCTTAAGACTGATTAGAGACCCTATGCTAACATAGACATGGGATAGTCATTCTTTCATTAGGACTGCAACATTTTTATCCCTTTGAATGCCTCCATATGCCACTTCTAACTTACCTTTTTACTCACCCTTTTGATGAGGTATTTGGTGCTTTCTACATCTTTCTACCTTTGTCACCCTGATCTATATCTTGCCACTTGGCCCAGATGGCTACAAAAGAGAAAGTGAGGCTGGTGTCTTTCCACATCCCTCCGTCATTAAAAATCTAATGCACTTACAAGTCATGGCATCACCTTCCTGATGTCATAGTCCTCTTCAAGAACAAAGGACAAACAATAACCTGTGAGTAGGATTAGGTGTCCCACCAGGGACCCAATTAGAACTGGCCAATTGGACAACATAACTCTTCCCTTCCTTTCTTCCTTCCTACCTTCCTTCCTTCCTTCCTTCCTTCCTTCCTTCCTTCCTTCCTTCCTTCCTTCCTTCCTTAGCAGGAGCCTTATCAGTTCAGAAATTAACAGTATAAACACTATCATCACTAATAATAATGATAAAGATTTACAAGAAATCATAGACAGAACAGGCAATCTATACTCACTGATGTTATAATTTATTCTCTTGTGCTCCTCCCTACCAGAAAAACAAAATAACTGAAGTGGTCACAGACTGGTATATGTATGAGAAACAAAAAACTAATAAAATCAGTGTGACAGTATTTTGTTTTTACACAGGGTTTGCTTTTCTTTTTCTCAAGTGGGGAAGAAAGGAAAGAAAATAGATTATTATTATAGTTGTAAAAAACAAATAAAACAAATTGTCACATCTTAGGAAAAGAACTTCACTATAAACTTGAGTCATGTTCCCTTGTTATCACTGCAGTCTGCCCTTTTTTGTACATTAAATTTATTGAGAAGTATTGGTCTATCTTTTCAAATTCTTGAACAAAAGGCAAGTGGCATTTATGTCCGACGTAATCAATTTGACAAGCTACATTGATTAATCAAATTGAGAAGCTACACCTTGATAAGTGAAATTATACAGCCAAAGTCAGTATGTCAAGAAGCATTCATTAAGTGCAATAAAACAAGTAAAAAACTCAACTCCTGCTCTCAAGGAGCTAACATTTAATGGAGGAGACAACATGAAAATAACTGTAAATTTAAGATATAAAGGGGTATCCCAAAACACCCTGTGTGTTTTTAAATAATGACAAATTAAGAAGTTTGAAACACCTTTTATCTAGTGTAAATTTTGGGTAACCTATGAGGGAAGAGGCTAGCAGTGGGGAGGGGTCAAGCATGGCCTCTTTCAGAAAGCAATAGTTGTTTGTTTGTTTGTTTGTTTTTTCTGGAGGGAAGCCATGGAAGCTAGGAGTCAGACCTTAGGAAAGAACATTCCAGTTATGGGAAAATGATACTAGGGTGAATTCAGAGTCTAGAGATGGAGTGTCATATGGGAGCAATAGCTAGTGGGTCAGGGTATTTAGCCAACAGAATACATGGCAAGAGTAAAGTGGAAGATGTCCGCTTCTGGGAGCCAAGATGGCAGAGTAAGAAGTAAGTCACTCTTACCCTTACTCAGTCACCTCTGAAAGCCCAGAAAATATCAGCCCAGGAAAAATGCTGGAACAACTGAACCAGAAGAAAGATGGGGTGCAGCAGTCTAGTAGTCCAGGTAGCTTAAGGGATTAACAGGAAAGGCCCCTCTTACCCTGGGGGAAGGGGAGCAGTACAGAACAAAGGCATCCCAGCAAGCTAGTAAAAAGACCCACCTCAGCATATCAGGAGGAGATCCTGAAACCCAGGTGGTGGAGCAGTCAAACTCCAAAACCTAGACCTTTCAGTGCCTCAGTGAGGGTGGGGGAACCAGCAGAAAACAGTTTGGAAAGCCACCAGGTGCCTGGGCATTCTACAGACACCAATTTTCCCATTGCCTCAGCAAAACAAAGGGAAGCACAGCTGCAAGGGGTCCCAGGAAGATAAACATCATGCAAAATCCATCTGAAAGGAACTGAAGAAAATTTAAGGAAGAAAAGTCCCAGGTGAGCAGGACATCTCCAGGGGCCACACTACCCAATCCTACCTCTAGAGTTTCAGGGTTGCTGGTTCTAGCCAAACAACAGGTAAGCTGCCAGAACCTTACAGCTTTCCAACTGCCAACATCAGAGGCCCCAGCACACAAAGCCAGTGGCCATGCCCTAGGCTCCCAAAACAAGAAGCTTGTTTCAGTGCCCTCTGCTCCCCAGCAGGAGAGCTCAAACTCTTTAAAGTATAGGAAATAAGCAAACATCATGAACAAAAAAAAAATGTACCATAAATTCATATTATAACAACAGTGAAGATCAAAGTAGAAATTCTGAAGAGGACAACATTGGCAAGAAACCCACATCTGAAACATCAAAAGGGAATATAAACTGGTCTGAAGCACAAAAATCCATCTTAGAAGAGCTCAAGAAGGATTTTAAAAGTCAAATGAGAGAAGTAGAAGAAAAAATGGGAAAAGAAATGGAGGTATGGAAGAAAGAGTCAATAGCTTGGAAAACGAAGGTAAAAAAAATAACTGTAGAAAACAAGTCCTTAAAAACTGCAATTGGCCAACTGGAAGAAAGTACACTAAGAAAACCAAGTTCCTAAAAAGTACAATTGATCAACTGGGAAAAAAAAAGTATGCTGAAGAAAACAAGTGCCTAAAAACTACAATTGGCTAAGTGGGTAAGAAGGTACAAAATCTAATAGAAGAAAACAATTTGCTAAAAATTAGAATTAGGCAAATGGAAGCTAATGACTCTATGAGAGAGCAAGAATCAGGGAAACGGAAACAAAAGAATGAAAAAAAATATGAAAACATAAAATAACTCATTGGTAAAACAACTAACCTGGAAAATCGATGGAGGAGAGAAAATTTAAAAATTATTAGTTGACCTGAAAATTACAATGAAAAAAAGTGCCTGGACAGTATCTTTCGGGAAATTATAAAGGAAAACTCCCCTTAGGTCCTAGAAGCAGAGGGTAAAATAGCCACAGAGAGAATCCAGGGATCACCTCATGAAAGAGATCACAAATTGAAAACGCCAAGGAATATAGCAGCCAAATTCCAAAATTACCAGGTCAAAGAGAAAATACTGCAAGCAGCCAGAAAGAAATAATTAAATATCATTTAAATATCACAGTCAGGATTACACAGGACATTGCAACTTCTACATTAAAAGACCATAAGGCATGGAACATGATATTCTGTCGGGGAAAGGAGCTTGGATTACAACCAA
The DNA here is from genome assembly GCF_003287225.1 of Phascolarctos cinereus. NCBI lineage: Eukaryota > Metazoa > Chordata > Mammalia > Diprotodontia > Phascolarctidae > Phascolarctos > Phascolarctos cinereus. Next base: position 474,510,838 of record NW_027555958.1, on the reverse strand, counting down.
GGATCAACTACCCAGCGAAAATGAGCATGACGTTACAGGGGAAGAGATGGATATTCAGTGGAATAGGGGAATTCCAAAACTTCCTGATAAAAAGACTAGAGGTAAATAGAAATTTTGATCTTCAAATATAAGACTCAAGAGAGACATAAAAAGGTAAACAGGACAGAAAGAAAAAAAAACACATGATATTAATAAGATCAAAATGTTTATATCCCTACAATGGTAGATGACATTGGTAACACTCAAAAGTTGTATTGTTATTGCACCATGTGAAAATGTTATACATAAAGGGTTGAGAATAAGTTGACTTTGATGTAATGATGAAAAAATCTAATCAAGTGAGTTAACCAGATCCAAGTAAGTGGATTAATCTGATCTAACTAAGAAAATGTACTAAGAGAAATGAAAAGGAAGAAGGAGACAAGAGTAAATTACATTGCAGAAAAAGGCACAAAAACCTATTGCAGCAGAGGGAAAGAAGGGACAGAGATGAGCATTGTTTGAACCTTACTCTCATCAAATATGGCCCAAGAAGGGGATAACATAATCAGTTAGATATAGAAATCTAATTTGCCTTTTATGCAGTAGGAGGGAAAAAGGGAAAGAAAAGGAGGGGTGATAGAAGAGAGGGAAGAAGTAGTAAGAGTAAAGGGGAAGAAAATGGAGGGGGCTAATAGAAAGATGGGACCAAGGGAGGCAGTGGTCCAAAGCAAAACATCAGTGAGGAGGGAAAAGGAGAAAGAAGAAAGAAAATCATAAACAGGGGTGGAGGAAGGATGGAGAGAAAGACACAGATATTCATCATAACTGTGAATGTGAATGAGGTAAACTCTCCCATAAAATGGAAAGAGATAGAAGAATAGGCTTAAAATCATAATACTAGAATATGTTGTTTACAGGAAACACATTTGAAAAAGAGTGACACACACGATAAAGGTACAAGGCTGGAGCAGAATATATTATGCTTCAGCTGAAGTAAAAAAAAAAAGTAGGGTTAGCAATTGTGATCTCAGACAAAATAAAAGCAAAAACGGATCTTATTAAAATAGATAAGGAAAGAAACTACATCCTGCTAAAAGGCACCATAGACAATGAAATAATGTCATTACTAAACATATATGCACAAAGTGATACAGTATCCAAATTCTTAGAGGAGAAGTTCATGGAGCTACAGGAAGAAATCCACAAAAAAACTATACTAGTGGGGGACCTGAACTTCCCCCTCTCTGCACTAGATAAATATAACCACAAAATAAATAAGCAAGAAGTTAAGGAGGTGAATAGAATTTTAGAAAAGTTAGGTATGATAAACCTCTGCAGAAAACTGAATGGGGATAGAAAGGAATATACATTTTTCTGGGCATACATGGCACATACACAAAAATTGACTATGTACTAGGGCATAAAAACCTCCCAATCCAATGCAGAAAGGCAGAAATATTGAATGCATCCTTTTCAGATCATGATGCATTAAAAACAATATGTTTAAAAGGCCCTTGGAAAGATACGCTAAAATTAATTGGAAACTAAATAATCTAATCTTAAAGAATGAGTGGTTCAAACAACAAATCATAGAAACAATCAATAACTTCATTGAAGAGAATGATAATAATGAGACAACATACTAAAATTTATGAGATGCAGCAAAAGCAGTTCTTGGGGAAGTTTTATATCTCTAAATGCTTACATAAATAAAATAGGAAAAAAAGGATATCAATGAATTGGGCACAAAACTAAAAAAAGTGGAAAAAGAAAAACATTAAAAATCCTCAATTAAACACCAAATTAGAAATACTGAAAAACAAAGGAAAAAATTGATAAAATTGAAATTAAGAAAACTATTGAACTAATAAGTAAAACTAAAAGCTGGTTTCATGAAAATAAAAACAGTAAAATAGATAAACCTTTGGTTAACTTCATTTAAAAAAAGAAAGAAGAAAACCAAATTACCAATATCAGAAATAAAAAGTGCGAATCCACCACCAAGGAAGAGGAAATGAAACAAGAATTAGGAACTATTTTGCCCAACTGTGTGTAAATATGTTTGACAATCTTAGTGAAACAGATAAATATTTACAAAAATAAAAATTGCCCAGTTTAAAAGAAGAAGTAAAATACTTAAGTAACCCCATCTCAGGAAAAGAAATTAAACAAGCCATTGAAAAATTAAAACAATCCCTAGGAAAAAAATCTACAGGGCCAGATGAATTTACAAGTGAATTCTATCAAATATTTAAAGAACACTTAATTTCAATACTATAAAGACTATTTGGAAAATAGGTGAAGAAGGAGTCTTGCCAAATTCTTTTTATGATACACATTTAGTGCTGATATCTAAACCAGAAAGAGTCAGAACATAAAAAGAAAATTATGGACCAATTTCACCAATGAATATAGATGCAAAAGTTTTAAATAAAATATTAGCAAATAGAATACTGCAACTTATTATAACTATGACCATGTAGGATTTATACCAGCAATACAGGGCTGGTTCAATATTAGGAAAACTTTCAGCATAGTTGATCACATCAACACCAAAACTAACAGAAATCACATAATCATCTCCATAGATGCATAAAAAGCTTTTGACAAAATAGAACAACCAATTCCTATTTAAAAGACTAGGAACATAGTAATAAATGAAGTCTTCATGAAAATAATAAATAGTGTCTAGATAACACCTTCAGCAAGCATCATATGTAATGGGGACAAGCTAGAAGTATTTCCAGTAAGATCGAGGGTGAAACAAGGATGTACATTATCAACACTGTTGTTCAATATTGTACTGGAAATAATAGATTTAGCAATAAAAAAAGAAAAAGAAATTGAAGGCATTAAAATAGGCAAAGAAACAAAGGTATCACACTTTGCAGATGATATGATGATATACTTAGAGAAACCCAGAGAATCAAGTAGAAAACTTCTTGAAATAATAAAGAACTTTAGCAAAATTGCATGCTATAAAATAAACCCACATAAATCTTCAACATTTCTATACATTACCAATAAAGCCCAACAGCAAGAGATACAAAGAGAAATTCCATTTAAACTTACCACAGACATTATAAAATATTTGGGAATCTACCTACTGAAATAAAGCCAGCACCTATATGAACACAATTATGAAACATTTTTCACACAAATAAAGTCAGATGTAATTGGAAAAAAACATCAGTTTCTTATGGATAGGTCAAGCTAATGTATTAAAAATGGCAATTCTACCTAAGGTAATTTACTTATTAAATGCCATACCAATCAAACTACCAAAAAAATTTTGTAGATAGAAAAAATAATAAGGTTCATTTGAAATAATAAAAGATCCAGAATATCAAGGGAAGTAATGAAAAGAAATGCAGGGGAAGGTGGTCTAGCCATTTCAGATATTAAATTGTACTATAAAGCAGCAATCATCCAAAATGCTTGGTACTGGCTAAGAAACAGAATGGAGGATCAGTGGAATAGGTTAAGTATGCAAGACACAGTCGTCAATGACTATAGTAATCTATTATTTGATAAACCCAAAGACCCCAGCTCTGGGATAAGTACTCAGTCTTTGACAAAAATTGCTGGGAAAACTGGAAAAGAGTATGGCAGAAACTAGGCATAGCTCAAAATCTCACACCATATACCAAAATAAAGTCAAAATGGGTTCATGACTTAGATATAAAGGCTAATACCATAAGTAAACTGGGAGAACAAGGAATTATTTACCTATCAGATCTATGGAGAAAGAGAAGAATTCATGACCAAAGAGGAGGTAGAGAACATTATGAAAAGTAAAATGGGTAACTTTGATTACATTAAATTGAAAAGATTTTGCACAAACTAATCCAATGAAACCAAGATTAGAAGGAATATAGGAAATTGGGAAAGAATTTTTACAACTAATGTCTCTAATAAGGGCCTCATTTCTAAAATATATAGAGAATTAAGACAAATTTATAAGAATACAAGCCATTTCCCAACTGATAAATAGTCGTAGGATATGAATAGGCAGTTCTCAGATGAAGAAATACAGCCATCTATAGTCATATGAAAAAATGCTCAAAACTTGATTAGAGAAATGCAAATGAAAACAACTCTGAGGTACCATATCACACTTATTAGATTGGTCAACATGACAAAACAGGAAGATGATAAATGTTGGAGAAGATTGGGAAATACATTGTTGGTGGACTTGTGAAAGGATCCAACCATTTGGAAAGCAATTTGGAACTATGCTTAAAGAACTATAAAAATGTGTATACCATTTGACCCAGCAATAGCACTTCTAGGGCTATATCCCAAAGAGATAACACAAATGGGAAAAGGACCCACATGTACAAAAATATTTATAGCAGCTCTTTCTGTGGTGGCAAAGAATTGGAAATTGAGAGCATGCTCATCAATTGGGGAATGGCTGAACAAGTTGTGGTATACTAATGTAATGGAATACTTTTATGCCATAAGAAATGATGAACAGGCTGACTTCAGAAAAACCTAGAAAGACTTGTATGGTCTGCTACTTAGTGAAGTAAGCAGAACCAGGAGAATGTTGTACACAGTAACATCCACATTGTGCAATGACTTCTATTGATAGACTCAACCCTTCTGAGCTATACAAGGATATAAGACATCTCCAAAGGTCTCATGATGGAAAATACTATCCATATATAAAGAAAAATTATGGTGTTTGAATACAGATCAAAGGATACTATTTACTATTTTTTTTCTTCTGATATGTTGTTTTTCCTCTTTCTGGTGGTTCCTCCTATTGGTTCTAATTTTTACTGATAACATCACTAATGTGAAAATATGTTTAATATGAATATATATGCATGGCCTATATCAGATTGTATGTTGTCTAGGGGAGGGAGGTCAGTAGGGAGAAGGAGAAAAATTTAAAACTCAAAAGCTTGTGGTAATGATTGTTGATAATTCAAAATAAATTATTAAAAAAGAATAGGAAAAAAACAGGGCAGCTAGGTGTCACAGTGGATAGAGGCACCATTTCTGAAGTCAAAAGGAACTGAGTTCAAATCTAGCCTCACTTGGTAGCCGTGTGACCCTGGCCAAGTCACTTAACTTTGCCTCAATTTCCTCATCTGTAAAATGAGCTGGAGAAGAAAATGGAAAAGTACTCCATTATCTTTGCCAAGAAAACCCCAAATAAGTTCATGCATAGTCAAACAGAAACTCAACAAAAATGAAATTACTATTAAAAAAAACAGTAAAGTGGGAGTAATGTGAAGTCACATGTGTGAGTGGAAGGTTGATGGAATCAATAGATCCATGATCCCACTCCACTTAAAGTGAGTTACAACAGTCCACATCTGGCTACCTTTATCATGTGGGAAAGAATCTATTAAATCAATCATCAAGCAAAGGCATTCAACGTTTTTGTAAAAAAAAAAACCTCAATTTGAAAGGAGTAGCAACTTTATGAAATGAAGTGATAATAGATGGGTAGTTTATTGAAACTTCTTAAGGAGACAAAGTTCTTTTTTATTCAGCTTGTATAAATACTCTGTTTCTTCGTAACCTGGACCCTTGAATGCCTGCTCAATGACTGACACCATTCCAGCCAATGATTTGCAAAATCATTGATTTGAGGATTGGGGTCAGAGCCACTGGCAATCCACACTTTTACTGGAAGATGACGTTGTAAACATCAGTGTGTCTGAGGGTTCCAATGAGCATCCTGATATCATCCCTGAAACAGCTGATGACAAAATTGGCCTTGGGAACCACTGGCAAATTAAACATACTGAGGAAAGACAGTTTCGTGACCTTACCAAGGCCCAGGTAGAAAGATAAATGCTACCTATGGGAGTTTCATGAAGCTTATAGGGAAGAGAGAAAAGGACTTCCACAAAAAAAAAAAAAAGGAAAGAGAAAAAAAAGATTCTAGGAGCTGTGAGTTACCATATCACATACTCTACATCTGAATTTACTTTTGTTGTAATCTTTGTGTATATGTTGAATTTTTTTTGGTTTTTGTTTTTGCAGGTGGGGATTTATACCATTTTTTAAAACCAAAATAACCTAATAAATAGAGAAATTCACAACATCTGACTGATATCAATTGTTAATCAATAGCTAAGGGGCAGCTAGGTGGTGCAGTGGATGGAGCACCAGCCCTGATGTCAGGAGAATCTGAGTTCAAATTCTGCCTCAGATACTTGACACTTACTAGCTATGTGACCCTGGGCAAGTCACTTAACTCCAGTTGGCTTAAAAGAAAGAAAGGCTAATTAATAACTAAATACATCAGTGGGAGCTAATAAACTATAGTACCAGAGAAACAATCCTAATGTCTTTGAGTTCTCTTAGAACTACAGAGTCAGTGTTACATCCAATAAGACCAAATGGAAGGAGGTGGGTTGAAAGAAAGGGAGAGATTAAGATGGTTCTGCAACATTGTAATTAAAGCATGATGCATCCCAAATTAACAAACTAAGAACAATATTTTATTATTTGGGGAATCATGGAAATGATATGATTCCATCACTTAACAAAAAAAGGGCATGTGTGTGTGTATGTATTTTTTTTTCATTTAGAATGATTGTTGTTTGTCAGGCAAAACATATGGTACACTGGACAAAAAGTCAACGCTGTGAAAAACACAGTTGAACTTAAAGAATGAAGAATCAGCGATTTGTTTAGACTAATTAGATCTCAGAGCTGGTTTTTTTCTCCATAATATTGTAATTTAATGCATTTAATAAGCATGTGTCAAGTGCCACTTATATGTCATGATTCAGTATATTCTAAACCTTCTATATAAAAAAATAAAACTTTCCTATCTTTAAGGAGCTTACAAATGTATATGTAAATGTATATGCAAAATGTATAATTACACCAAGATACATAAAAAGAAATAAATGTTTGAGTGGTAATGATTTTGGATGCACTCATAACTATGTTCAGCTTACTTTTTAACAAGACCTTAGAAAAGATAAAAAGCATCAAGGACAGGATGGCTAGGAGAGTGAAGTTTTTTGAGGTTATGGAATATAAGGACTGGTTAGAGAAACTGTGGATTTTTAGCCCGAAGAAGAAAGGACTTTAGGTGGGGGACAGAAGGGGCAAGCTATGACAACTGTCTACAAATATTTGAAGAGACTTCACTAAGACAAAGGATTATATTTGCCCCACTTGACCCTCAGTGGCAGGATTAAGAGCAATGCATAGAAATTTCAGAAAGGTGAATTTAGGGCTCATAGAAGGAAATATTTGTTTACAAGTGAAATTTTCTGAAAGGAGTATAGGCTGTCTTTGGAAGTAGTAGGCTCCTTCTGACTGAAGGGTTTAACAAAGCCTGGATGACACTTAACAGAAGAATTGAAGAGGGGGTTATTATTATGAGGTACCAGTTGGAAGAGTTCACCATTGAGGTTCCTTCTGTTTATAAGGTTATGCGAATTTACAATAAAAACGATTTCCTTATGTGATGGGGAGAAGGGAACAATCATTTATTAAGCATCTACTATGTTCCAGGAACTGGGCTGAACACTTTACAAATAATATCTCATTTGATTCTCACAACAACCCTCTGAGTTAGGTGCTATGTTTTATCCACATTTTACAGTTGAGTAAACTGATCCAGAAAGGAGTGAAGGCAGAGTTGCCCAGGATAACACAGCTAGTAAATGTCTGACGTTAGAGTGGAACTTGGGTCTTACTGACTGCAGGCCCAGCACTTTATCCACTGTGACTGCCACCTAGCTCCCTGAAATGAATTGAATGAAATGTGATCGTCATTCAACACACATTGGGTAGAGTGTCTCATCACGGAGATTAACCAATTTAGAAAACAGACAGCTAAGTGATTAAATAGAATAATGGGGGTCATGCTGGGGATGTGCTTTGGAGGATGAAGGGATTTGCCAAGTTATTCTTATTCCATGGAGAGTGTTCTCTTCACATAACTAAAACCTTCCCAAATTTCCTATTTGCATTGTATTCTGACACAAATCAAGCTAATTTGGAGGAGTTCTTGGCAACATTTGAAAAGCTTGGAACACTGGCTGTTTAGAGGTAATTAAATTCAAGCAATTTGTTGCCGGCTCTGAATTCAGATCATCTGTCAAATGTCTTTTTGCTAGATCTGTCTTTAAATTAAAAAAAAAGTTTAGAAACATTATCAATAATGAAATAAGTCATGGGAAAATACAATTCATGTTCTGTGGTCTAAGTGCTTTCAGTTTATCCAAATCGGATATTTCTAAACTTTGCTATTTTTAAGTCATATAATAAAAATATTAGCACTAAAGGATTTCTAGAGTGAAAGTTGTAAGAATGAACTCATTTAAAATTATCCCAAAGTAACCCAGGGCTTATGAAATAGCATTCTTAAGTGTATTTCTTTGAAACGGTGTCACTTCCCATCTCTGTAGTCTTGGTGGGTCAAATTATCCTCAGGTTACTGTGCTTTTTTTTTGAGCAATAATCAAAAGATTATTATTAACTGAGCAACTATAGGACCACTCAGGCTTTCTGCCCTGTAGCTGATTCTCATGAAAGTTTCAGTTAATGGATTTCATGCCTGATTAAAACACTTTAGCAATTAAAATGGCAGGGAGCAGCTCCTCTCATTTAGGAAGGAAATGCTATTTCACTGCAGCTCCTCACTGTACAGGAACTAAGATCACTGCATTTGTGGTGTACTAGAATAATCCATCAACCGCAATCACCCAGCTAAGTGATCGTGAAATTATCTTCGGGTCTCCTCTTCTGAGAGAGGAGGAGAGCTACAGAGATCATGGATTTCTCATCTGTTGACTTACCTACCCAGCTGCTTGGGAAGAAACAAAGAATCTCAATATTAAAAAAAAAAAGTATATTTGAAGAAAATAGGTAAGGAAGGAGTCCAACCAAATTCTTTTTATGGCACAAATATGTTTCTGATACCTAACTCAGGGAGAACAAAAACAGTAAAAAAAAATAATAGACTAATTTCCTTAATGAATATCCATGCAGAAATATTAAATAAAGTAATAGCAAATAGATTACACTATGAACATCCAACATTTATCCAGGACTTCGGAGATGGTTCAATATTAGGAAAATAATCAGCATAATTAACCAAATCAATAAATAAAACCAAAATCATATGATTGTATCAATAGATGCAGAAAAAGCCTTTGACAAAATGTAATGCCTATTCTGACTTAAAAAAAAACACTAAAAAGTGTAGCAATAAATTTAGCCTTTCTTAAGGTAGTATTATCTCTCTACCACCAAAATAAAGCATTATCTTTAATCGGAATAAACTTGAAGGCTTCCAAATAAGACCAGGAGGGAATCAACATTGTCCATTATCACCCCCATTATTCAATATTATATTATAAATGCTAGCTGTAGCAATAAGACATGAAAAATTGAAGGAATAAAAGGGATGCCTATCCATTTGGGAATGACTGAACAACTTATGATATATGATTGTGATGGGATACTATATTTCTATAAAAATAATTAGCAGGCATGCTTCAAAAATGTGAAAACACTGTATGATTCATGCTAAGTGAATTGAGCAGAAGCAAGAGAACTTTGGACACAGTAACAACAGTATTGTAAGGATGATCAACTGTGCCTTAGCTCCTCTAGTGAAGAAAATCATCCAAGACAATTGCAAAGGATTCTTGATGAAAAATGATCTCCACTGTCAAAGAGAAACCTGATGAACTCTAAATGCTGATGGAAGCAAACTTTTTATTATTTTATTTCGTTAAATATTTCATAATAATGTATGAAAATGCACTTTTTAAAATTTAGAATTCCAAATTATGTCTCTCCCTCCCACTCTGTCCTCTTCCTTGAAAAGGAAAACAATGTAACATCAACTTTTTTTTTAAGCTTGCTTTACTTTTATTGTTTTCTTTTACCACATGGCTAATAAAGAAATAATGTTTTGCATTATTTCACATGTATAGTTGATGTTACATTGTTTTCCTTTTCAAGGAAGAGAACAGAGTAGGAGGGAGAGACATAATTTGGAATTCTAAATTTTAAAAAGTGCATTTTCATACATTATTATGAAATATTTAATGAAATAAAATAAGAAAAAATAACATTTAAAGTACTTCCCAATCATTATTTCATCTGATAACTCATAACAATCCTCTTGAAAGAAGTACTAGTAGAAATATGTTCACTCTTATACATATGGGAAAATCAATCTTTAAATAGACTAAATGACTTATCTGTCATGGAATATCTACTAAGTGTCTGAGTTACATTTATATTTAGTGTCTTCCTCATTCCAGAGTCAGCATGCTAACCACTACACTATGTTACCTATGTTTAATACATTGAATAAAACTACATGTAAGTATACTTCTAACCTTATCTAGAATTCTTGAAACTTTAAAGTCTATATTCCAGCTGCTTTCTAAATTTGTTTTTTCTATCAATTAGAGTTACCTTAAACTCGAATGATTGGGTTTGAAAACAATGAGTTTCCCATACTTATAATAAATTTTTGAGTCGAGATTGGGTGACCACTTACTGAATAGTCTATATCGAATGGACTAGTTGACCTCTGTTCTCCTTTCATACTCTGAAATTCTTTATCCTATAATTCCTTATTATTTATTCCTAAGGCATAATTCTGAAAATGTCCATTCTTTGCTGAAATATATTCATTGCTTACTTACTGTCTTCAGGATAAAAGACAACATTTTTCAGCCTAGTATTTAAAACTTTCTCCAATCTAGCTTCCTCCTATCTTTGCAGTCATTCTATGTTACTCTCATCTATGTGCTCTACAATCTATGTGAACATATTGTTTACATCAACTTCTTATTCCCAAACTCAATTCCATGTATGAATAAGTGAATGAATGAATGAGAGCAAAAAGTGCTCAGTATGTGCATTGTGCCAAGTACTAGAATTAAAAATCGAAAGGACAGATGCCCTCTGTACTCAAGTAGCTCACATCCTAACTGGAAAATAATCCAAGTGGAAGGCTTCAAATGTAAGTTCTGGAAAGGTCCTGTGGTGTCTGGGATGCAGTAGCAAAGCAAATAGAAGTTTCCATTGTAATTGTCTTATACTATCTCCTTTCTTGGGCCCCTCGATGTGCATTATTCTACCATCATAACGTAAGTTCCTTTAAAGTAGGGACTGTCAGTGGACAGCTAGGTGGCACAGTGGATAGAGCACTGGCCCTGGAGTCAGGAAGACTTGAGTTCAAATTCAGCCTCAGACACATAACACTTGCTAGCTCTGTGACCCTGGGCAAGTCACTTAACCCCGATTGCCTAAAAAGTAAATAAAATAAAGTAGGGACTATCTTACTTGCTTGTACTTATATCCCCAATGTCTTACATCATGTCTAGATCATAGCATTTAGCAAGTGCCAGGACTGTCAATCTTCTGCTTTCATTTCACCATTTACCAGGATTATTTTATTCTTTATATTTTCTTTCTCTTCTATTGGTCACAATGTGAACTAGTTAATACATTTTCTTCTTATTTTAGATATTTGATCTTTTCTTTTAGAATTTGCATAATTCTACCTTTGAGATTCCAGCTACCAAGCCTTAAGTTTTCCATAAATTAAAATAATTTTAATCAATGATTCTCAGTCAATGTCATCAGAAGTGATCACCTTTCACTTAGCGAGAAAGAAAAAAGAAAGAGAGAGAGAGAGAAAAAAAAAAGAAGAGCTATAAGAACTCCAGCAAAATTGTAATTTATAGAATCATAGATTACTTCTGGAAGAGATTTGATTTTCTGTCTTGTCCAAGCCACTCATTTGACAGATGAGAAGGTAAGGCCCAAAGGCCTTATTCAAGTAAAAAACATCTTAAGTAGAAGGGCTAGGATTCCAATGAAGCAATTGTGTTTGTAAATTCAGTTTTCTTTCCAATATTACTACATGCAAATAGAACAAATGAGCTCCTCTGAAGGATTTCTCTCCTTAAGGTGCTCTATCTCCTGACTCCAGGCATCTTCACTGTCTGTCCTCCGATGTAAGGGGCACTCTCCTTCCTTATCTCTGTCTCCTAGCTTCCTTGAATTTCAAGTCCCAAGTAAAATTCCTTGGGGTCTTCTCTCTGTTGATTATGCCTCTTGGTTTTACATTTATTTTCACATCATATCTCTCTCTTTGAGTTGTGAACTTCTCAAGGTTAGGGATTGTCTTTTGCCTTTCTCTGTATCCTCGAAGCTAAGCACAGTGTCTGCCACAGAGCAGGCACTTGATAAAGACTTATTGACAAACTGACTTACAATAAGATAATCTATATTAAAGACACAAGACATGACATGACGCACAGCATCAGAGATTTTCCTCTGTAAGAATTTATATCATAAGTAATATGATGTGGCAAAGTCTTCTATTTCAGTGGGCCTCATTATGGTGAGAATCCAAGGACCACAGAGTTGGCATGCCTCATCTAGGTCATAAGCACTGTAGGCCAGATTGAAACTCCAGACTTCTGACTCCAAAGCAAATATTTCTTCCATTTAACCATCTTGCCTCTTTGCACCTGTCTACCTCCACTGCAGTGGGAGAAGTAGCAGAGTTAAAGGCTAAATGAAGCAAATGGAAGAATGTTGGCTTTTTCCCTGTTTCTTTGCTTTTTGAGGAAAAGGTGGAAATATAATGTTTATCCCAATATAGAGAAACTCACAGAAAACACAGAAACACAGAGGCAGAGAGAGAGGCAGAGAGAAGGGTGAGCATAGGAAAAGAGAAAAATTCAAACACAATCAATCAGCCAACATCACTCAGGTTCTAAAAGGAATATCCAATGTGTAAAAGAGACCTTTTGGAAAAAAGAATTTCTTTCAAAAAATTCTTCCAATTCCAGACACCAGATATGAAAAATAGAATCCTTTGAGCTTCTTATTTGTTTTATTCCTTTTAGTAAATGTTCTGTAGCACAGTCAGCAGTGATTGTAAATAGGAGTCAGTCTCTGATTGGATATGGTATATTCATGGCCCAAGTTTTGTGAGTGGTGACTCTGTACTAAGGAATGAAAAATAATCACCTCAAAAAATCTATGGAATCATTTGTGTTGTGAAGGAATCACACAAAACTATTATAAATGTAAGTATTCACAGATTAGAAAAAAAAAGTACCTGACCAACTCTATGCAAAGCATCATGGATAGTGTAATATAACGCCAGGGTTATTTATTTATCTATTTGTTCATTCACTTATTTATTTTTTTATTTTTTCATTCATTCATTCATTTATTTTTTTTTAAATCTTTACTGATTTGTTTTGTTACATGTTTTAAAAAAGGAAGCTTCTTTGAGGGAGAGTGGTAGTCAAAGGGGAAATAACGGTGCTGTAATTTTTTAAGAGAAAAAATATTTTTGAAAACTTTCTAAAATTCTGTGCAAACATTTTCAAAACGATGAATCTCTTGTGACAAATCTCATTCTTAATCTGCTCTTTCTTTTCAATATTCACATCCACAAGATTTTTTAAAATTTGTTTAATTAATTTATTTGATTTATCACCAATTACTCCTATATGCTTTTGAATTTAAAATTTCTCTCCCCATTTCACCCCACCACCCTCCTCAAGATGGTACACTATCTAACATAGGCTATACATTTTCATTAGTATTAAACATATTTTCACATTAGTCAAGTTCTAAGTAAAAATTAAAACCAATAGGAGGAACCATTAGAAAGAGGAAACAAAACTCAAAAGAAGATAGAAAAAAAAAAGAACGATTCAACTTCCATAGTTATTTCTTTGGATGTGGATAGCATTGTCCATCACTAACCCTCTGGAGACATCTTAGATTCTTGTATTACTGAGAAGGGTTAAGTATATCAATATTAGTATTCACACAACATGACTGTTATTCTGTACAGTGGTCCCTTAGTTCTGCTCACTTCAATCAGCATCAGACCGTACAAGTCTTTCAAGATTTTTCTGACATCAGTCTATTCGTTATTTCTTATATCACAATAGTATTCCATTAAATTCATATAACACAACTTGCTCAGACATTCCCCAATTGATCGGCATCCTCTCAATTCTGAATTTTTTTTTCCACCAAAAAAGAGCTGCTATGAATATTTGTGTACATGTGGGTCCTTTTCCCATGTGTATGATCTCTTTGGGATATAGCCCTAGAAGTGCTATTGCTGGGACAGAGGGTATACACATTTTAATAGCCTTTGGAAATAGTTCCAAATTGCTCTCCAAAATGTTTGGATCATTTCACAACTCCACCAACAATGCATTAGTGTTCCAATTTTCCTACATCTTCCCCCAAATTTATAATTTTCCTGTTTTGTTATGTTGGCCAATATGACAGGTGTGATGTGGTACCTCAAAGTTGTTTTGATTTGCATTTCTGTAATCAATAATGTTTAGAGCATTCTTCAATATGAGTATAAATAGCTTTAATTTCTTCATCTGAGAACTGTCTGTTCTTATTCTTAGACCATGTATCAATTGGGGAATGGCTTGTATTCTTGTAAATTTGTCTAATTTTTTTATATATTTTAGAAATGACACCCTGATCAGAGAGATTGATTGTAAAAATTCATTCTCAATTTTCTACTTTCCCTCTAATCTTAGCTGCATTGGCTTTATTTGTGCAAAAATTTCAATTTAATGTAATCAAAATTATCCATTTTGCTTTTTGTAAGGTTCTGTATCTCCTGTTTGGTTATGAATTCTTCTGTTCTCCATAGATCTCCATAAACTATTCCTTGTTCTCACAGTTTGCTTGTAGTATCAGCCTTTTTATCTAAGTCATGAACTTATTTTGACTTTATTTTGTTATATGGTGTGAGATTAGGGTCTATGCCTAGTTTCTGCCACACTGTTTTCCAATTTTCCCAGAAGTTTTTTTTTTCCAAGATTGGGTTCTTATCCCAAAAGCTGGGGTCTTTGGGTTTATCAAATAACAGATTAATATAGTCATTGACTACTGCGTCTTGCATATTTAACCTATTCCACTGATGAACCACTGTATTTCTTAGCCATTGCCAAGCAGTTTTGATGCTTGCTGCTTTATAATATAATTTAAAATCTGGAATTGGTAGGCTATCTTCCTCTGCATTTCTTTTCATTAGTTCCTTCAATATTCTGGACTTTTTTTCTTCCAAATTAATTTTCTTAGTACTTTTTCTAACTCTATAAGACAATTTTTGGTAGTTTGATTGGTATGGCACTGAATAAGTAAATTAGCTTAGGTAGGATTGTCATGTTTATAATACTACCTCAGCCTACCCTTGAGCAACTTACAGTTTTCCAATTATTTAGATCTGATTTTGTTTGTGTGAAAAGTGTTTTGTAATTGTGTTCATAGTGTTCCTGAGTTTGTTTTGGGAGGTAGACTCCTAAATATTTTATAATGTCTACAGTAATTTTAAATGGGATTTCTTTTTCTATCTCTTGCTGTAGGGCTTTCTTGGTAATATAGAAATGCTGATGATTTATGTGGGTTTATTTTATAGCCTGCAACTTTGCTAAAGTTGTTTATTACTTCAAGTATTTTTCTTATTTGCTTCTCTAAGTATATCATCATGTTATCTGCAGTGAATGATAACTTTCTTTCTTCCTTACCTATTCTAATAACTTCAATTTCCTTTTCTTCTCTTATTGCTAAAGCTTATGTTTCCAGTACAATATTGAATAACATTAGCCATAATGGACATCCTTGTTTCACCCCCAATCTTATTGGAAATGCTGCTAGCTTGTCCCCATTACAGATAATGCTTGCTGAAGATTTTAGATAGATGCTATTTATTATTTCAAGGAAGACTCTATTTATACCTACGCTTTTTAGTGTTTTTAATAGGAATGGGTGTTGTATTTTGTCAAAAGCTTTTTTCTGTGTCTGTTGAGATGATCATGGGGTTTCTGTTGGATTTGGCATTGATATGCTGAATTATGCTGATAGTTTTTCTAATATTGAACCAACCCTGAATTCCAGGTATAAATCCTACCTGGTCATAGTGTGTTATTCTTGTAATAAGGTGCTATAATCTATTTACTAATATTTTGTTTAAAATTTTTGCATCAATATTCATTAGAGTAATTGGTCTATAATTTTCTTTCTCTGTTTTGACTCTTCCTGTTTTAGGAACCAGCACTATATTTGCATCATAAAAAGATTTTGGTAAAACTCCTTCTTCACCTATTTTCCCAAATAGTCTATATAGTTTGGGAATTAATTGTTCTTTAAATGTTTGATAGAATTCACATGTAAATCCATCTGGCCCTGGAGATTTTTTCCTGGGGAGTTAGTTCATCAAGCTTGTTCAATTTCTTTTTCTGAGATGGGGTAATATAAGTATTTTACTTCCTCTTCTGTTAATCTGGGCAATTCACATTTTTGTAAATATGTATCCATTTCACTAAGATTGTCAAATTTGTTGGGCATATAGTTAAGCAAAATAATTCCTAATTAGTGTTTTAATTTCTTTTTCCTTGGTAATAGCTTCACCCTTTTCATTCTTTACACTAGTAATTTGGTTTTCTTCTTTCTTTTTTTATAATTAAGTTAACCAAAGTTTTATCTATTTTATTGTTTTTATTCATAAAACCAGCTCTTTGTTTTATTTATTATTTCAGTAGCTTTCTTAATTTCAATTTTCTTAATTTTTCCTTTGGTTTTCAATATTTCTAATTTAGATTTAAGGATTTGAGGATTTTTAATTTGTTCTTTTTCAATTTTTTTTAATTGTATGACCAATTCATTGATCTCCTCTTTTTTCTATTTTATTTATGTAAACATTTAGAGATATAAAACATCCCCTAAGAACTGCTTTCACTGCATCCCATGAGTTTTGCTATGTTGTCTCATTATTGTCATTCTCCTGAATGAAATTATTGATTGTTTCTATGATTTGTTTTTTGACCCAATCATTTTTTAGGATTACATTATGTAGTTTCCAAATTATTTTTAGTCTATCTTTCCATGTCCCTTTATTAAATATAATTTTCATTGCATCATGATCTGAAAAGGATGCATTTAACATTTCTCCCTTTCTGCATTGGATTGTGAGTTTTTTATGCCCTAGTACATGGTCATTTTTTGTGTATTTGCCATGTACCACAGAGAAAAAAAAACTACATTCCTTCTATACCCATTCAATTTTCTCCAGAGGTCTATCATGTCTAACTTTTCTAATGTTCTTTTCACCTCCTTAACTTCTTCCTTGATTGTTTTGTGGTTAGATTTATCTAGTTCAGAGTGGGGGAGGTTGAGGTCCCCCAGTAGAATGGTTTTGCTGTCAATTTCTGCCCTGCAACTCCCTGAATTTCTCCTCTAAGTATTTGGATGCTATACCATTGGGTGCATATATGTTTGGTAATGATATTACTTCATTGTCTATGGTGCCTTTTAGCAGGATGTAGTTTACTTGCTTATCTCTTTTGATTGGATCTATTTTTACTTTTGCTTTGTCTTAAATCAGGATAGCCACCCTTGCTATTTTTACTTCAGCTGAAGCATAATATATTCTGCTCCAGCCTTTTTTACCTTTACCCAAGGTTTGTCAATCTTTTGAAAATGTGTTTCCTGTAAACAACATATTGTAGGATTATGTTTTTTAATCCATTCTGTTATCCACTTCCATTTTATGCGAGAGTTCATCCCATTCGCAATCTCAGTTATGATTACTGTCTGTGTCTTTTTCTCCATCCTTTCCCCCCCGTTTATGCTTTTCTTTCTCCTTTCTCCTTCCCCCCCACTAGTGTTTTGCTTTTGACCACCACCTCCTTCAGTCTCTCCTGCATCGTATTATCCCTTTCCCTTTTCTTCTCCTTTTCCCTTACTACTTCTTCCCTCTCTTCTATCCTCCCTCCCTTTTCGTTGCCCTTTTCCCTCCTACTTTCTATAGGGCAAGTTAGATTTCTATACCTAATTGATTATGTTATTCCCTCCTTTCTCAGTACATTTTCTAAGATCAGACTAATTCACTGACTTGGATCCACTTTACCCACATAATGAGATTTTTTTTAATCATTACATCAAAGTCAGCTATTATCCACCCCTTTTATGTATACTCCTTTAACACAGTGTAATAACAATACAATTTTCAACAGTTGTAACTGTTATCTTCCCTTGTAGGGATGTAAACAGTCCACCCTTATAAACAATATTTTTTATCTTTCTGTCCCATCTGCCTTTTTATGTCTTTCTTGAATCTTGTACTTGAAGATCTAATTTTTGGTTAAGCTTTGGTCTTTTTACCAGGAAGGTTTGGAAGTCCCCTATTTTGTTTAATATCCATCTCCTCCCTTGAAAAATCATGCTTATTTTCGCAGGGTAGTTGATTCTAGGCTGCAATCCAAGTTCCTTTGCCTTACAGAATATCATGTTCCATGCCCTGTGGTCTTTTAATGTAGAAGCTTCAAGGTCCTGTGTAATCCTGACTGTGATTCCATGATATTTAAACTGTTTCTTTCTGGCTGCTTGCAGCACCTTCTCTTTCATCTGGTAATTTTGGAATTTTGCTATTACATTCCTTAGTGTTGTCAATTTGGGATCTCTTTCAGGTGGTGAGCGGTGTATTCTTTCTATGGTTATTTTCCCTTCTGGTTCTAGGACTTCCAGGCTCTTTTCCTTCATGATTTCCTGAAAGATACTATCCAGGCTCTTTTTTTATCATGATTTTCAGGTATTCCAATGATTTTTAAATTGTCTTTCGTGCATCAATTTTCCCAGTGGGTTGTTTTACTGATGAGGTAGTTTACATTTTCATCTACTTTTTTCATTTTTTTATTTCCATTTGACTGATTCTTGTTCTCTCATAAATTCATTAGTTTCCTTTTGTCCAATTTTATTTTTTAACAGATTATTTTCTTTTGTTAGTTTTTGTACTTCCTTCTCCAATTGGCCAATTTATTTTTAAGGGCTTTGTTTTCTTCAGTGTACTTTTTTTTTTCCATTTTTTCAGTTGTGTTTTTTTAGGGACTTGTTTTCTTCAGTATACTCTTTTTCCAATTGGCCAATTGCATTTTTTTAAAGACTCTTCTATCTCTCTCACTAGACTTTTAAAATCCTTCTTGAGATCTTCTAAGAAGGCTTTTTGGGCTTCAGACTAATTCATATTTCCTTTTGATATTGCAGATGTGGGTTTGTTGACAATGTTGTCCTCTTCAGAATTTCTGTCTTGATCTTCAGTCTTCTCATAATATAAATCTATGGTATGTTTCTTTTTACTCATAGTTTCTTTATTCCCTGGTTTTTAAAGAGATTGAGCTCTACTGCTGGGTAACAGAGGACACTGAACCAAGCTTCTTGTGTTAGGAGATTAGGTTTTGGTCACCGGCTTTGTGTGCTGGGGCCTCTTATGTTGGCAATTGGAGGCGGTAGGGTTTTGTCAGCTTACCTCATTTTGGGCTGGAATCAGAAAGGCTGGAACTTTCAGGCAATTCTAGGTTGCCTGCTTTTCCTTTCCTTTAGCTTTCTTCAGTTCCTTTTAGATGGGTGCTGCAGGATGTTTATCTGCCTGGGGCCCCTTGCAATGCTGTCTCCCTCAATTCTGCTAATTCACTGGTAGATTCCTTTGCAGTAGAGTGCTGAGGCACCTGGTGGTTTTGTGAGCTGGTTTCCACCAGTTCCCCCACCCTCACTGAGGCACCCTGAGGTCCAGGTGTTGGTGTTTGCCTGCTCTACCACCTGGGCTTCAAGATCTCCTCTTGGTTGACAACTGGAGGCTGTAGGGTTCTGACAGCTTACCTGGTGTTGGGTTGGAACCAGCAAGGCTAGGAGTTTAGGAAGACTCTATGTTGCTTTCTTCAGCTCCTTTCAGAGGAATTCTGTAGGGTGCTTATCTGCCTATGTCCCTTTGTAGTGCTGCTTCCCTTATTTTTGCTGAGGTATTGGGAGAGCAGTTTGCAGGGCTGCTGCACTGCTGTTCCCCATCTTTCTT
This sequence comes from Phascolarctos cinereus, assembly GCF_003287225.1. Classification (NCBI taxonomy): domain Eukaryota; kingdom Metazoa; phylum Chordata; class Mammalia; order Diprotodontia; family Phascolarctidae; genus Phascolarctos; species Phascolarctos cinereus. Next base: position 474,490,989 of record NW_027555958.1, on the reverse strand, counting down.
CTAGTTCAGCTATTCCAGGGTTCACATCCACAAGACTTTGAGTTACAAATTTTCTCCCCACCGCAAGACATAGTGCATTCTCAATACCCCTTCCCCCAATCTTCCCTCCCTTCTGTCACTCATCCCTTCTCTTAATCTCTTCCCCTTTTATTTTCTTGTAGGGAAAGACAGATTTTTATTTGCCAGCCATTATTTGTACCTTATTTCTCAATTGCATGTATCAACAATTTTTAAGTTTTTTTAAAATTTTGGTTCAAATTCTGTCCCTTACTCATTCCCCACCCACCCTCATTGAGAAAGCAAACAACTTGACATAGATTTTACTGTGCAGTCATGCAAAACATTTCCATAAGAGTCATGTTGTTAAAAAATAACTATATTCTCTTTATCTTATCCCGCATCCATGTGTATTTTATTCTCTCCTTTGAGCCTGTCCCTCCTCAAAAATGTTTGCTTCTGATTATCCCCTCTCCCAGTCTGACCTCCATTCTATCATCCCCCCCCTCGCTTATTCCATTCCCCCTTATTTTCATACATTATAAGGTAGATTTCCACATCCATTTGAGTGTGTATGTTATTCTCTTCTTAAGCAATTAAACAATTAAATCATTAAGTAATTAAACAATTCCACAGTACTTCAATTGTTCCTTTCTGGTTGCTTGCACTGTTTTCTCCTTGACCTGTGAACTCTGGAATTTGGTTATAATATTCCTGAGAATTTTCCTTTTCGAATCTCTCTAATGAGGTGATTGGTGGATTCTTTTAATTTCTAGTTTACCTTCTGGTTCAAGAACATCAGGGAAGTTTTCCTTGAGAATTTCTTGAAAGATGATGTCCAGGCTCTTTTTTTGATCATGGCTTTCAGATAGTCCAATAATTTTAAAATTATCTCTCTTGGATCTATTTGCCAGATGAGTTGTTTTTCCAATGAGATATTTCACATTGTCTTCTATTTTTCATTCTTTTGGTTTTGTTTTACAATTTCTTGATTTCTCATACTTATTAGCTTCCATTTTAACTTTTAAGGGATTATTTTCCTTAATGACCATTTGGACCTACTTTTCCATTTTGCCAAATTTGCTTTTTAAGGCGTTCTTCTCCTCATTGACTTTTTGGACCTCTTTTGCCATTTAAAGGTAAGCTATTTTTAAGGTATTATTTTCTTCAGTATTTTGAGGGGTCTCCATTAAGTTGTTGACTTGTTCTTTTTTTTCATAATTTTCTTGAATTATTCTCATTTTTCTTCCCAATTTTCCCTCTATTTCTCTCACTTGCTTCTCAAAATGCTTTTTGAGCTCTTCCGTGGCCTGGGACCAATTCAAATTTTTCTTGGAGGTTTTGGATGTAGGAGCTTTGGCTTTGTTGTTTTCTAGTTGTATGTTTTGATTTTCTTTGCAACTAAAGTAAGATTCTATAGTCTGAGGCTTTATTTATGTGTGTGTGTGTGTGTGTGTGTGTGTGTGTGTGTCTGTTTGCTCATGTTCCCAGCTGATTACTTGACTATTAAACTCTTTGTTAAAGTAGGGGTCTGCTTCCAGTGTGAAGGGTGTACTTTCCCAAACTTCAGGTATTTTGTGCAGCTGTTTTCAGAGATACTTCTAGATACCTGTAAGTTTTCAGTTCTCCCAAGGTAGTATGATCAAGGTTGAGATGTTTACTACCTTCCTGAACTGTGTTCTGGTCTGTGAGTAACCACAAGGGCTCTTTTCTGCCTTATAACTGTGAGAAGGATTTCCTCTTCACAGCGGCCCCAAGCTCCACCATGCCAGGGCTCCTCACCCCAGGACCACCACCCAGGATTGTGACCCAGATCCAAGCATGGGCAAAGCAAGATAATCCTGTCTCAGCACCAGCAAAGAGATTCCTGAAGCCACCCTCTGATCAGCCCCTTATCCCTCCACCATCTATGGGCTGGGAGCTCTAGAAGCAGTGGCCAACCTGGGGCTGCACTGGGACTGGGGCTAGGACCTCTCCAAGGTCTGACCTACTGACCATCTAAGTGTTATCTGGAGTTTGCGAGTTGAGAAGTCTGGAAACCACTGCAGATGCTAGTGATTCAGTCCCCTGAGGCCTGCTCTGGGTTTGATGAGACCTGATCTTTGCCTCTGTGGCCCATGATGAATCGCACTCAGCCTGGTGTGACAGAACTTTTCCAGCAACTATCCAGGTTTTCTTGGGCAGGAAATTTTTTTCATTCTCTCTTTTTGCAGGTTCTGTTACTCTAGAATTTGTTTAGAGTCATTTTTACAGGTATTTGGAGGGCTTTGGGGGCAGAGCTCAAGCACGTCACTCCTTTTATTCTGCCATGTTGGCTCTGCTGCCGGGATTATTGTATAGAAGGACTTTCTACTTATAACCATGCATTTTGTTATGCTCTGAACTTCTAGAGTTTTACAGAACAAATTATTTTATTAGGGAGATTTGTTTTGTGAAGTTTGGATTCAGTCAAAAGGACACGCTTGAAGACTAGAGGTATGTATACATGTGGTCTTAAAACGTCACGTTCCCCACTCCTGCTCTAAAATTTGCAAAACATTTTCATCATGTTAACACTTAGAGATAATAACACTGAGGTACAGTAGTTTATGCAGTTAATTATTCCTAAAGTTAGAATTTGAACCCAGTACGTCCTGATTCCAAGCTCTCTTTATCACATTACATTATCTTAAGACAAAGTACATAGTGTTTGCAACTGTTCTTGGTTTTTGTCCTATTTGAAAAAAAAAAGGAGAATGCTATTTTTTTGCTATAGAGGACCTCCACCCTGCATAAAATGTTTTTGACTTAATCAATGTCAGCCACTGACAGTGCCTTCCTTATGCCACCTCAATTTCCATCTACCAGTTAAAATTACCATGGAGAGCTCCACATCTCTTTAGTATCTCGATATTGTTCAGTAGAAGTTAAAATTGTGGTTTTGAGCATTGGCGTTAGACTCATTTTGTGCACTTAGAGGCACACTTTCAGACTAAACCAAGTACTGACAACAAAATGAGTTTACCAGGCCTTGTTACCAGTAAGTGCTGAGCATGTCATGTTATCTCAGCCCCTACTTGGGAGGCATAATGCTTTGTGTTTAGATTGCACCTTTTTTCATCCAAGGATCTCTAAACACCTTAGGAACTGTGTCTATAGAGATCATTCACCCACTGTTGAACTACAGACATCTGTGGGGTAGAATATGACAGCCTCTTGGCAACCGGGAATAGTACAACAGAATTTAAAAGGAGAAGTGGAAATAACTTCTTGAGTGAAAAACGGCAAGGGAGAGTTTTATGTAAGCAGAAGGTAATTACCCAACTGGCCTGAAGCCAAGCTATGCAAGTCCCCCCAGCTCCTTCTAATCCCACTCTACTCCAGTCTCTGATTCCTGCATGTGGCTAAATTAGGTTAAAAAGGCAGGAAATTTGTCTTCTCCAAAGCCTGATGTAGGGTTTATATGATTAGCCAGCACGTGTTTTAATAAAATAATCTGAAGATGTTCAAGTTTGTGAGCCTATTTTCTAACATGGAGAAGGAACTGACTTTGCCTCGATGTCTCTGTCTCTTTTCTTCTGACTCTCATTCACCTCTTAGAATCCACATTTCCATTCAAGTCACAGCTCAATTGTGACCTCCATCAAGGAGACTTTTCCTGATCTTGCCTGGGGTATTAGAGCACCTTCCCCACCCCAAATCTTTACCTATTTTAATATAGTTTTATTTTACTTGTATGTGATTTTACACTCTTCCTCCATCTTCTTGTCAATTTCTTCTCCTTCAAGGCAGAGACAATTTTATGTTTCTCTTTACATTCCCAGCATTCAATGCAGTGCCTGGCTCATTGTAGATGCTTATGATATTTTCATTGCATTGGATTTAATGATTCAAAGGCAGAACTACCTGTTCATAAGTAGGCTTCTATCCAAGAAATCCACCTTTCAAAATTATATAAAAGGGGCGCTACCAAGGTTTCCCTTAGGGGTCAAACAACTATTGTCCATAAGTTTAAGTGGTTACTTTATAAAAGGCATAGAGTCCAAGGTGTCCCAATCAAAAGAGAGCTCTGACTCATACTAAATACATGTTTGCCCAAGAAACCCAACTCTTGATGCTGAAAGGTTAAATGTTCTATACCATTACTTTTAGTTTTCTTTTTAATTACTTATTCTCTTTAGCATGTAGGGAAAACATTTTAAAGTAGTTGCATGAAAAAAAGGAGGGTAGGGAAAAGAAAATATTGATTACTTTTGCTGATTGTGCAATACAGATGTTTAGTTCACCAATTGCCACATTCAGTAGCATTTTTAATTGATAGACTTAATATTATTTTTTTAAAAAACACAAAGGGAAATCATGAGATGGTTCATAATATTCTCTAACAAGTCCAGGAAAGCACAAGGAGCTGTGTTTGAACTGTTATGTTGTACAATGGCTTAAAAGCCTTAGGGAATTATTTTCTTTGGTTTTTATTTTTATTTTCCCCAAAGAAAGCTTTTAAAAGATGTTCTCACCCCCTGCTTTGATGTGCGAGTTCATTACACACAGAAGTGTACTGCTTCATTGCTAAGGTTAGGATGACAAATACAGTAATTCTGAGATTTCTAGTGGAGTATTTTTAAGGAAAATATTAAGCAATAAAATCATTAATGTGCATACCTATTTCAATCCCTAGGAGCTCTGTGTGAAACAGGAATTTTTATGCATGTCTAGTCTCCTTCCAGTTGGGCAGCATGTCATTGAATTAATTCTACTTAATAACATCAGAAATGAAAGAACCATGACTTTCATTTACTTTTTTTAGAGCTTTGGTTATGCCATATTGCTCAGATGGCCTTCCTGGGTCCTGATAGCCTAAAAGATAAAGTCAAAATTCTATTCTTTGGATTTCAAAGCTCAATACAATGTCTCAAATTTGCCTACTGTTCTTCAATATCTTTGGAATGTTCTGGTTTCCATGTGGTTTAGGTATGATATTGGAACACAACATGATACTTGTAGGAAATCCAAAAGTCAACAAATGGAGATTTAACTACTAAGAGTAAAAGGATACATAACATGCATAGATATTGAAAATCCTTTGAGTTTATTCAGTTGATAAAAGTTCCCAATAGTCTGATCCCATTATCCCCTGGGGCAAACAAATCTCCTATATTGCAACAGTACCAAAACGACAATAACAAGTCAAGCCTATGTAGTGGAAATTATTAGTATACTGTTCCTACCATCTTGAGGCTCTCTGCTCAAGTATTGAAAAATTTGTTAGTTATAACAGCTTTCAGTAAAATCCAGTTTCCTTATTCATCTCTTTTAATCAAGTCTGTTTTTTTCCAGTTTTCTTCTCTGAAAACATGATTCATACCCCTGCTTTTCATATGAGGGTATAATATATTATACTCCAACCCTTTATTTTAAATCTACATGTGTCTTCAGGTTTCAAGTATGTTTCTCATAAGCATTTTTTTTCTTCTCTCTAACCCATTCTGCTATCCTCTTCTAATTTTTAGGTGAGTTAATCTAATTCAAATTCACAGCTAAAGTGCTAAGTGTTTATTTCCATACGTATCTTCATTTCATTCTTTATCCTCCATTTGCTCCCTGACTCTTCTTTATCAGATTTTTTTTTTAACCAATTCTTTTTTTTTTCCTTTTGACCTGACTTTATTATTCCCACAATCAATCCAGGACTTCTTTTCCTTACTACTAGTCCTTCCCTGAATCTATTCTCTCCATATATCCCTTTCCTCCCTCCCTGTTCCTTCCTGTTTCTCTGTAAAGTTGTATTCAATTTTATACCAATCTTTTGTTTGTTTGTATGTGTTTCTTTTTCTTTTTTTTTGTATATCCTTTGTCTCATTCTTAGAGAAGTAAAGTTTATAACTTTCTCCTTGTGGACCCCCTCGTTGTGCTAGATAATAATTTTACCACTCTCCATCCCCGTATCTTTGGCATATCCTTTTTTGTTGTTACTCCCTTAGTATTTTTTTAAGACCACTAAAAAACAAAAACTACTCTAGTGTCCTTTATTTTATTTTATTCCATCTATCACTTCTAATAACATTGGAATTCTTAAAGGATCTTTATTTGATCATCTCCCATTAGAATGTAAACAGTTCCAGTTTTATTTATTGGGTATAGGGTATGTCCACAGAAGACTAGTACCTCTGCTGTGAGGGCTGCCAATCCCTTTCCAGGGCTCCTTTCTACCTTTGATGTATACCTCATCCACCTAATTCTCACTTATATCTCCAAGAAACTGTAGCATACATAATGACATTATTTTAGTGAGCCATTTCAGCAGAAAGGCTAAACCAGGTTGAGGATAACAGAGGAGTTTCAAACCCACTGGTGAGTTAGGGGGAGTGCCTGCCCCAAGTATGTAAAGGCCTGCCCTGGTGGAATGTGCAGATAAGAACAGTTTATTCCAACAGCCATGAAGGCAGCTGAAGCAGGTGTTGGGATTGAGTAGAGCTTAGTTAGACATTAAGGCTGCCAAAGTCATCTACTGCATCTCAAGCTATCCTCAGTCGTGCTGACTCTCTCTTGCCACTAGACTGTGATGATTCTGGAAAAGAGAGTGGGAATGATGACTTTGTTGAACACCCCCTCACTTAAATCTAATTTACACACAAATAAAAAGACTTCACCTATACCATTTTACCATTTTTTCCCCATCTTAAAGACCTGTGGCACAGGTAAGTGATGAAGCAGCAGGCATGGATATACTGGGAATTGTATTGACAATCCTACCTACAGTGCCAGTGCAGAAAAGAGTGGTCATTCACAGCCCAGAGCACAGGTTAAGAGACTAGTAAACATCTTTCCTTAGACCATCCTACCTTTGAAGAACTGCAAACTTACATGTCCCTAGAAGTATAACTGAAAACAACTGCATAAAACCCAAGAATCTTGGGACAACGTGCCTTCAACCCTGGAAACAGCCCTATTTTAACAAAGAATTGAAAGTCAAGTAATAGGCTGGGAAAATGAGCAAACAGCAGGGGGGAAAAACTCTATAAGGGTAAAGGAAATAGATTGTCCTGTGACAATCATGACATGGGGTGCAGGGTGTGGGGTGTCTCTTTCTTGATCGCTGTTGGCAAGATGCTTGCCAGAGTCCTACTTAATAGTCTGACCCTTCACCTAGAAGATGGTCATCTACCTGAGAGCCAGTGTGGCTTCAGAAAGGGCTGAGGAATGGTCTATGTGATGTTTGCTGCCCGACAACTCCAGGAGAAATGCCAGGAGCAGAACAGAGGTCTGTACACACCATTTGTAGATCTGACCAAGGCCTCTGATACTGTCAGTTGCAATATCTTATGGAAATTACGTCAAAATTTGGTAGTCTGCAGAATATCATCAGTATGATGTGCCAATTTCTTGACAGCATGCTTGCCCAGGTTCTGGATAATGGATGGTGCTCTTGCACTTTCTCTTTAAGCAGTGGAGGGAAACAAGTCTATCTGCTTGCTCCCATGCTTGTAGTATGACATTTTCAGCCATGCTGTAAAACACCCACAGTGAGAACGAACATAGCATCAAGATTGGCTACAGCACTGATGGAAGGATTTACATTCTTCAACATGAAAAGGCTACAAGTCAAGACTAAAGCAGAGGGAGTGTTGGTGCGTGATTTCTTATTTGCAGATGATTTTGCACTCAATGTAGCCTTTGAAGCTGAAATGCAACAAAGTATGGATTAATTAATTACTTGTTGTGCTAATTTTGGCCTAGCAAATAGCGTCAAGAGAACACAGGTGCTCTGTCAGCCAGCACCACATCATCCATACGTGGAACCATGAGTTACAGCAAATGCTGAAGTTTTAAATGCTGCGTATCAGTTGACTTACCTTGGCAGTATATTTTCCGAGGATGTACCCATTGATAATGAAGTTGACACATGTATTGCCAGAGTTAGCTCAATGTTGGGGAGACTCTGAAGGGAAGTGTGGGAGAGAAGACATATTAGACTGCCTACCAAACTGAAGGTCTCTAGCGCTGTTTTACTGACCTCATTGTTGTATTCCTGTGAAAGCTGGACAGAATACCAGTGCCATGCCAGGAAATTGTACCTCTTCCATTTGAATTGCCTTAGGGAGATTCTGAAGGTCCCCTGGCAGGGTAAGATACCAAACATGGAGGTCCTTTTCCAACCAAACTGCCAAACATCCAAACTCTACTGCAAAGGGCACCACTCCAATCAGCAGGCCATGTTGCTTGACATGTGAGCTCTGGACTTGGACTCTAACACTATCGATACAATATTACGTGGCATTACTTTGAGGAGGCGCTTGGCAGATTCCTTCAATTTCTACTTTACTTTCCAGTTTTATTGTATCTGGGCAGTTTATTTTATCATTTCTTGAAATGTGATGCCTAGGTTTTTCTTTTGAGTAGTTGTTCCTGCCTTTTAAGTAGCCCGATGATTTTTAAGCTGTCTCTCCTTGAACTTTTTTCAAGGTCAGTCATTTTTCCTATGAGATCTTTCATATCTTCTTCCATTTTTCTGCGTTTTGACTTTGGTTTATTACTTCTTGATGTCTCATGGAATCATTAAGTTCTATTTGGCCAATTCCAAGTAGTATTTTGTGTCTCTTTTTCTATACTCTTAATTCCCTTTCTATATCTTTAATTCCTAGATCTTGCTACTTTTTTATTTTTCTCCTCTATTTCTCTAATTTAGTTTAAAAAATCATTTTAACACTTAAGGAACAAAAAACCAAATTTTCCTTTAACTCTTCTGGGTCTGCTAGATGGTGCAATGAATGAAGCACTAGACTCAGAAAGACCAAAGTTCAAATCTGATCTCAGACATTTACGAACTATGTGACACTAGGCAAGTGACTTAACTAACATTTCTCAAAAACAAGACAGAATAAACAAGCAAACAAACAAAAGACAACCCTGGAAAGTGAAATGGCAAATCCCTCTAGCATCTTTAACAAGAAAACAGCATGGATAGTTGGTCCATGAGGCCACAAAGAGTCAGATATAAATAAATGACTGAAGAACAACAACAGAATTAAATCCTCTAGGAATTCTTGTTGGAATTTTATCCAAGCTGCATTTATCTTTGAAATTTTATTTGTAAAAATGTTGAATTTTTTTGACATGGAATTGGGGGAAAATAAAATATTATTTCAAAAAGAAAGTAAAACAACATCCACTGGGGGTTGGGAGGGTTAAATTTTGCTTATAGATGTCTTTCACTCATTTTATTTTTCTGGTTTTTTTTCTTAAGATTCCTTATCACCAGAATAATTCTTAATGGTGGGATTCTTTTACGCATGTTCCTTTGTGTATTCTTCCCCTTGGCTTTCTCTTTATGTTAGTGCTGGGCTCTGCACTCTTCAGGGGAGGTGGATGTCTGGCCTGAGGTTCTGTCCTCTTATGTCCTTCTGCTATTTTCACAGTTCAGGCAGGGGACCTGTAAGCTTTCATTGCCTCCAGTGAGGTAATCTGGGGTAAGATCTGTTCACCACCCTCCTAGAGTCTTCTAGAGGTCTGAACTCTGTACATTCCTGACCCAGGTTTGTGTTTCTTGGCATGTGTATTGTTTAGAGTTTCATTATGTTGCTGCTGGATTCATTCACTCTTTGCCTGCTGAGAGGATTTGGAGCTGTCATGCTGGGCTAATGGCTAGAACTAAGTCACTGCTCAGCTCCTAATAGCAGTGCCACACAGCTACCATTTGTTTCCCAAACTTGTTACTTGCTTAGTAAACATCTAGGCACTATGCTTACAATTCTTCCATATCTCAGCCCCTCGACTGGGTAGTGTGTGACACAACTGCCAGAAAGCATCAATTCATACACCCAGAAATAGGTCTGGGATTCCCTGTGTCTTATTTCTTCCCATTACTGCCTACTTTGGCCCCTGGATTGTCTATACTCTGACACTTCCTATACTGGTGACCCATCTTGGCCTTTTGTCAATCCCTGGATATTGGAATGTTGCATAAGTCATTTCAGTCCTGTCCAATTCTTCATGACCATATTTGCGGTTTTCTTTGCAAAGAAACTGGAGTGGTTTGCCATTTTCTTCTCCACTTCATTTTAAAGATTAGGAAACTGAAGCAAACAGGATTAAGTGACTTGCTAAGGGTCACACAGCTAATAAGTATCTAAGGCTGGATTTGAACTCAGATCTTCTAGACCCCGGCCCAGTACTCTATCCCCCTACTACCTAGTTGGCACTGTGTCACCTAGTTATCGTTCCACAACTTTTCATCCCCATACCCCATCTTGTGTGTTTCAGACTTCTCCCTCTGCTTCTTAATGCATGAAAACAAAATCCATCAATTTCTCAGCAAAGGAGAAACAAAATAGCTTAAAAACTTCACATTGACAATATATCAAGTGTTTGAATGTTAAATTAGTCATGCACATGGCCAAGTGTTATGAATGCATGCCATACTATCGTGTGAATTGAATATTAAGAGGATAAGCTTTCTAAAATAAATAAACAAGTAAATAAAACACCTCCACCTCAATGCTATCATTATCCTAATAGGGACCACTTTTTCATAGATGTATTTATCTAGGTGGAGATGACAGTGAGACTATTATGTTCCAGCTCTCCTCCCTACCTCCCATTCCAATCACTTAGATGGTAACTTGGTGCTAATCGACAATCATGACATCACCATGGATAGTGAAACAGGCAGGCTTCTACTATTAGGTTTAAATCTTTATAGGATTGAAAACTGGTAGGAACCTCAATGATCATTTGGACCAAACATCATGTTTTAGTGATAAGAAAATTGAGCCTCATGCATTAAATGACATCTTATTCATGTGAATTCTTTGAGATGCAGGAATATTTTGACTTTTCCTTTCTGTTACAATTGCTTAGTATAGCTCTTCACACATAGCAAGACCCCTTGTTCAATGTTTTCCAGTTCTATTCCCCAAGGTTACCCAAATATGGTGGCAGGGTAAATTCTTCTGATTTCAAAAGCAGGACTCTTTTCATTATATCACGAATGTCTAGAAAGCCATAATTGTCACCTGGCTAACTAGCAGCCACTTGACAATCTTCACTATGCTCTATCTCTTATGACTTTGCCCACTAGAAATATTCAGGAAGTGGAACCCAAGTGAATTACTCCAACCACATTCTACCACACAAATGAAAGGGTCCAAAACCTACTGAATATTTCCCTTGGCTAACAAACTCTAGACAGGTTTTTCTTTACTTAGCATGAACCAAGCAGGGCCAATATCTTTACAGACTAGGGGTTCCCATCCGGCTCCACCACTCCACCATGAGAAAGATGCTGTCATTTTTTCCTCTCACTCATTTTGATCACACACACACACGCACACACACAAACACACACACACACACACACACACACACACACACACACACACACACCCCTATAAACACACAGAGATCCATCCATTGTCACCCAACCAGATGATTGTTCTGTGTACACACAGTCATGGCTGTATATACATTACAGCAGTAATAGTGATGTGTGTCACAACAGAAAATTACAGTTTCTTTTATCGGGAAAAAAATTCTACCTGAAAAAATAGGTCTATTCTTCCTCTAGTACATGTATATACTTCCCATTCAAGTTAATGGGATTTATTAACATTCATCTAGAACAGAGAAGTCCTCCCTAAATATAACTGCCTGTCAGCCATGTGTCTCCATTAGGTTTACCTAGCAACGGTCTTTATTACATACTCAGCTTTTTTTAAAACTTGACTGGGAGTTTCCATTGCCTGGGTCTAGAAATTAGAAATTCTTCTTGCCCTAGAGAAAATGAGAAGTATGGAAGCCAAGGGTTGTTTAAGAATGGAATAATATGGCAAGTTGTTAACAAATGCCCTGTGCCATCAGCCTCTTGCCATCCTGGCATTCATCAGTACTTGGTTCTACTGACAATCCCAGGCCTTTTAGTTCAAAATGTAAAAAGTAAAGTAATGATCTGCAGAATTGCCTATTTGAAGAACTGAACTTCAACTCACTGGGGTGAATAATTGTCACACCTGACATTTAAACAATGTTTGAAAGTTCATAAAGCTCTTCAATGTGTGACATCTCTTTTGATCTCCATAAACAACCCTCTAAAGGGGGTACTAGAAGAAGACTAAGCTCTGTTTTACAGAAAAGAAAACTCAACCAAAGGATAGTAAGTAATCTACTCATGGTCACATAGAGAAATTCAGTTCATTTCCATGACTATTGATTAAGCTCCTATCATGTAGTCCTAGGCATCTGTGCGGCCCAGCAGAAAGAGCATTGGACCTGGAGTCAGGAAGATCTCAGTTCAAATATTTTGGTGATGGGAATTTAGGCAAGGTCCTTAACTTATCTGGGCATTATTTTCTGCATCTGCAAAATGGGGTTATATTTCCAGGGGTTGTTGTAAGGAAGAAATGAGATGTTATTTGTAAAGTGTATTACAATTCTTAAAACATTATATAAATGCCAGCTATCATCATCATCATCAGTCACCATCATCAGAATAACTTTTCTAAAGCAGGTGTTGCAGGGAGGGGATTAAAGCTTTAGTCAGGGGCTTAGCAGTGAGTGCATGCTACCTGGAATCAATACCAATTTATCCATTGCATGTTTGTCTCCCTGTTTTAGGTCTTTCTTGATATGAACATATATCATATATTTTAGGCAAAGGAACATCAGATGACAATTTGCCCATCCTTCCTTATAATCCCTAATCCCTAAGACCTAGGGAGCTTAAGCAACTTGCTCAAAGATACAAAAGGCAGCAAGCATAAGAGGTAGGCCAGAAATCGGGTCTTCTGACTCAAGACAAAGGTTTTTTTTTTCTCTTTTTTACCATTAGCCCACATCGCCTATATGTGAATTTCTAAAGTGTTCCAATAAAATGCTACAATGAATGATAAAATGTTCTCATCCATTTGCTGCTCTTAATATTACAATGGTTGCCATTTTAGGTTTTAAGTTTCCTTTTTTTTTTCTGTCACTGTGCTATGCATCGTTGTCTTGGAGTATATACAGCTGATAGTTGAAACTGAAGAGAAATTCATTTCAGATGGTAAGATAAGACAGACCCTACTATTAGCAGATGGCAATAGTCTGATTTCATCAAGCCTTAATACATTACAAAGACTTGCAAAAAAGATTTGTAATTATGCAACAAAGCTTGTCTTAACTATTCACATAAGAAAATCTAACTGGATGAAGAATTTATTGTGTTTTATTTTTTGTGGCCTCATAGCATCCCAATACATTAATAAATCACAAATTATTTAGCCTCTTTGTAATTGATTAGCACTAACAATACTCTTTTCTCAGGTGTATGCTAATAAAAATGAATAATGGAAAGTTTTGTATATACAGGACCATTGTTCCTTTAACCTTCTTAGGGCATGTGGAAAGCAGTGATATGTTTGGATTAAATATGTGAACATTTTAGTTATGTTTTGCATGATTATGATTTATTTTTGAGAATGGTTGGATGAATTCACAATTCTACTAACAAAGTGTTGATGTGTCTGGCTTCCTGCAGCTCCTCCAACATTAACTGTTCCCATCCTTTGACCCTTTGCTAATTTACTGACTGAAAGTGAAACTTAATATTGATTTGATTTGAATTTTCCATAGTGTTTTGCTGACTTTGAGACTCCTTTCCCTGGGGTTATTAACAACTTGCAATTATTTTGAGTAACGTATGTTTATGTATGGAAGCACACATATTTATATATTATATGCAAAATCATATTTACATAACTTCATTCCTTGACTTTTTATGCATTAGAAAATAGCTCATGGTCTTAAACATTTGTGTTAATTGCCTCTGTGTTTTGGAAATCAGGCCTTTCATCATCATAAATAATGTATATGTATATTTTTTCTTCCCAGTCGAGAGTTTCTTGCTGTTATAGCTTCATTGATTATGAGGAATTCAGAGTAAGACAGGAAGACATATAAGCTGAGGTAGAAAGACATGATGAGAATTGGGTAATAATAAGCACATTGATGACAGTAATGCAACCAGAAAAAAAAATAAGATAAGGCTGAATGCTATGCAGTAAGAACAAGTTTACCGTGAGTGTAGACCATTACATATACTCTTAGACACATGAAAGCATGGGGAAGCTAGGTAGCACAGTGGATAGAGAACTGGCCCTGATGTCAGGAGGACTTGATTTCAAATAAGACCAAACACTGGACATGTACTATCTGTGTGAACCTGGGCAAGTCACTTAAACCCAATTGCCTTAAAAAAATACATTTAAAAAAAGACACATGAAAGTGTCAGGTGATTGAGCTGATTTTTAAAATCAAAGATTTAGGAAGGATATATACAGAAACGAATGAGATGAAAAGGCCATCATTGAACTTTTTTTTTTTTTAATGGCTGTTGTGCCTCAAACCTCTCCAAATAGTAAAAATGGCTCTAAACAAATTCTAGAGCAGCAGAACTCACAAAAAGACAGGGTGAAATAAATTTTCAGCCCAAGACTACCTGGAAGGTTAGTAGGAAACATGTGTTGTGATGGACTGAGAGAGGAGTGCAGTAGCTCAGCACGGGTCACAAAGGCAAAGAGCAGGCCTCAATATACCTGGAACAGGCCTGAGGGCACTGCATCATGGGCATGGATGGTGGTTTCCATGTGAGGCAGGATGGGTGTCCTGGGGAAAGGAGGAGTGTTGATGTGATAGAGCTTGTGGTGGTGGTGAAGAGAAGATCCTCCTCAGAGTTCCAAGGTAGAAAAATGCGCTTGTGGTCCCTCATAGACCAGATAACAGGCCAGGAAAGGAGTAAACACATCACCTTTGATTATACCACTTAGAACTGAAAATTTATAGGTCCCTGGAAGTATCTCTGAAAACAGCTGCACAAAACACCTGAAGCTTGGGACAGTACATCCTCCACATTGGAAGCAGAGCCCTACTATAACAAAGAGCTAAAAGTAAAATAATTGTCTGGCATCATGAGTAAACAGTGCCAAAAAAAGTCAGACCATAGCATCTTACTCTGGTGACAAGGAATATCAAAACATACAAACAGAAGAAAACAACAAATCAAAGCTCCTACATCCAAAGCCTCCAAGAAAAAATGAATCAGCCTCAGGATATGGAACAGCTCAAAAAGGATTTTGAGAAGCAAGTGAAAGAAATAGAGGAAAAACTGGGAAGAGAAATGAGAGTGATGCAAGAAAATCATATAAAACAAGTCAACAGCTTCCTAAAGGAGACTCAAAAAATACTGAGGAAAATAACACCTTGAAAATAATCTAACCCAAAGAACAAAAAAGGTTGAAAAAGCCATTGAGGAGAAGAATGCCTTGAAAAGCAAAATTGGCCAAATGGAAAAGGAAGTCCAAAAAGCTCATTGACTAAAATACTTCCTTAAAAATTATAATGGAGCAATTGGAAGCTAGTGACTTTATGAGAAATCAAGAAATTGTAAAACAATACCAAAAAATGAAATTTGAAGACCATGTGAAATATCTCCTTGGAAAAAACAACTGTCCCAGATAATAGATGCAGGAGAGATAATTTTAAAATTATTGGACTATCTGATAGCCATGATCCAAAAAAAAAAAAAGCCTAGAAAACATCTTTCAAGAAATTATCAAAGGAAACTGCCCTGATATTCTTGAACCAGAGGGTAAAATATAAAAGGAAAAAAAAAATCCAGCAATGACCTCCTGAAAGAGATCCTCAAAAGAAAACTGCTAGGAATGTTATAGACAAAATCCAGACTTCCCAGGTCAAGCAGAAAATATTGGAGACATCCAGAAGGAAACAATTCAAGTATTATGGAAACACAATCAGGATAACATAGGATTTAGCAGCTTCTACATTAAAGGACTGGAGGGTTTGGAATATGATATTCTGGAGGACAAAGGAAATAGGATTAAAATTAAGAATTATCTTTCCAGAAAAAATGAGTATAATTCTTCAGGAGGAAAAATGTACATTCAGTGAAATAGAGGACTTTCAAGCATTCTTGATGAAAAGAACAGTGCTGAATAGAAAATCTGATTTTCAAATACAAGATTCAAGAGAAGCATGAAAAGGTAAACAGAAAAGAGGAATCTTAAGGGACTTATTTACAGTTCAACTGTTTACATTCATACAATGAAGGATGATATTTGTAAATCATAAGACTTTTGTCAGTATTAGGGTAATTGGAGGAAATGATAGATAGATAGATAGATAGATAGATAGATAGATAGATAGATAGATAGATAGATGGCACAGGGTGAGTTGAAGATGAAGGGGTGATATCTAAAAGATAAAATTAAGGGATGAGGGAGGATTATACTGGAAGAAGGAGAGAGAGAGAAGTAGAATAGGGTAAATTATCCCACATAAAACAGAAAAGTAAAAGCTTTTACACTGGAGGGGAACTGGGGGAAGGTGAGAGACAATGAGTGAATCTTATTCTCATTGGATTTGGATTAAGGAAGAAATAACATATACACTCAGTTGGGTACGGAATTATATCTTACCCTATTGGAAAATAGGGGGAAAGGGATAAGAGGGGGCAATGATATAAGGGAGGGCAGATTGGGGAAGGGGGTAATCATAAGCAAATATTTCTGAGGAAGGACACCGTCAAAAGAGAGAACAGAATAAATGAGGGTGGGGTAGGATGAAGGGAAATATAATTAGTTTTTTTTTTTCATAACTTGACTACTATGGAAGTGTTTTGCATGAGTACACATGTATAACCTGTATGAAGTTGCTTGCCATTTCAATGAGTGTGGGTGGGTGGGGAGGGAGGAAGGGAGAGGATTTGGAACCCAAATCTTTAAAAACAAATGTAAAAAATTGTTTTTACATGCAACTGGGAAATAAGATATACAGGCAATGGGGTACAGGAATCTATTTTGCCCTATGAGAAATTAGAAGGGAAAGGTTATAAGAGAAGGGGAAGTGATAGAAGGGAGGGCAGATTAAGGGAAGGGATATTCAGAATTTACATTGTCTTGGTGTCGGAGGAGGGGCGAGATGGGGAGAAAATTTGGAACTCAAAATCTTGTGAAAATGGATGTTGAAAATTAAAAAAAAATAATTAAATTTTAAAAAATGAAATAAAAAATGGTAAAATAGCTGTTGTTAGATTTAAAACAAGCAGCAAGCTGCATAATTTATAAAGCATGTCATCTACCTACACACACACACACACACACACACACACACACACACACACACATGAGAAAATATGTGATTTCAAAACTATAATGAATGTAGTGATATCCCAGGTAATAATATTATCTCTACCAGTACAGACTAGGACCTTCTCAGCAACTTAGTCTCAAAAAGGTTACCTCAAACAAGAAAAGTTTAAATGACTTGCCCAAAGTTAAATTGCTTTATGTATCAGACTTGATACTCGGGTCTTCCTGGTTTGGACCAAATGCTAGACCGTGCTTCATTTATTTCTAGCTATCTGGCTCAGTACCTACCTTTTAACCTATATATACATATACATATACATATACATATACATATACATATACATATACATATACATATACATATACATATACATATACATATACATATACATATACATATACATATACATATACATATACATATACGTATATATACACATACACATATACATATACATATACACACATCTATATGTATATGTATATGTATATATACACAAATATATGTATATGTATACACACACATACACACATATATATGTACATATGTGTGTGTGTGTGTGTGTATGTACATATTTATCGTTATCCAGATATTTATCTTAGAAAGACATTGTAAAAGAACGGTGACAAGGAATGAGGTCCAGAATTAAGCAGCAGGAGGAGAGTGAGGTGGATAGTCTTTGGAAAATTATAAGGATCCTTCAATGAACTTAATCTTTTCCTTGAAACAAAAACCTAGCTTTTTAATATCAATAGTCTGCTGAATGTAGTGTTCGACTCAGCCACAGGTTAATTGTTTCTCCTTCCTTCCTTCCTTCCTTCCTTTCTTTCTTTCTTTCTTTCTTTCTTTCTTTCTTTCTTTCTTTCTTTTTTTCTTTCTTTCTTTCAAGCAGAGAGAATTAGCAATGACTTTCAATAGGCTGAAATGTGTACCAAAAGGAAATTCCAAAGAATAACTAGAATAAAGGATGTCATCAAAGGGATGAATAATAAAGGGAGAATATGTAATGGAAGATTCTTGAACTATTCCATTGTTTGTTGCACATTCATTGTACAATATAGTTCTTTGCACATAGTAGCCATTTGGAGTATTTCATGAATTAACAATCAAACTCACAACTTTAAGATGGAGAAAGCATGGCAAAAAGCTACATTCATGAACATGTGTCCAGAGCCTTTGGAGAACTAGGGATTTTCTATGAGTGAAAAGTTTATATTCTAATAAGCGGTATCTGAAGTACTTTCTAATTCAGCTTTAATGAGGAAAAGGAACATGATGGAAGTAGGGATGGTGTTGATATAATGAAACCAACCTCACTTTCTCACAGTTTATTTTTCTCTGATTTTGTTATTAGATAAATAGTGATCACAGGATCAACTACATGGAAACCAAACTTTTGACAGCTTACAAACATGGCTTCCTAGGTGTTTTATTTGTAAAAAGATTAAATTGTTTATTTATTCTGCACTGTGTTTTATAAACAAACATCTATCTACTTGTTTCTTCTGTGTTATAGTTGTTTAAAAGAAAAAACTTTGAAACAGAAGACTGAAGTCAATTTACATTGGAGAAATAGCTGGTTAAATTCTTAACCCCATTGTGAAGATGTTTTAAGGGAAAAAAAAAATATGTGAGAAAGGATTTGGGTATATAGCTAAGAAAGGATTTGGGTATATAGCTAAGAAGGCCACGATTCTTATCTATCACTTCGAATATGATCAATAGATGAACACTGACAAGATCTTTCAACACTAAACATTGTGTGGGAGGAAAATAATTGAATTTTTTTTAGAACAGCACTAAAGAGTCTTGGTTATTTTGGGGGTTGGGTTTGGCCCAGAATCATTTCTTCATAGGGAGTTCCTAGAGAGGAAGCAAGTTCTGTAAAGTTTGTAGATTCAAAGAACTTTCTGGAACATGGGAAAGTTAAGTGACTTGCCCAGAGTCACTTAGCCCATCTGTGTCATATGTGAGACATGAGCTTAGCTCAGAATCCTCTAAATAATTCCACTTCTACAAACAAATAAACACTGAAAAATAAGTCATATGTTTTGTATCTAAAGAGGAGCTAAACTGAGCTAGGAAAATCAAAATTATGTCCTCTAAAGTCAAGATAGGGAAAGGGAACATTTTGTTCAACATAAATATCTAATAATAGCTGACATGAATATGTAAGACTTTGGGGTTTGGAAATAAGTTGGATGTGTTAACTCATTTGGACCCTATGATAGTCCTTTGAAGACTATTATTATTTAGCTCAAAAGAGAGATAAAACAAACACTTTTATTGTTATTAACATTTTTTTTCAGTTGTGTGACCCCATGTGGGGTTTTTGTGGCAAGGATACTGCCGTGGTTTGCCATTTCTTTTTCCAGCTCATTTTAAAGCTGAGGAAACTGAGGCAAATAAGATTAAATGACTTGCCCAGGGTAACACAGCTAGTAAGTATGTGAGGTCAGATTTGAACTCAGAAAGATGAGTCTTTCTAATTCCAATCCCAGCACCGTATCTACTGCACCACTCAGCCACTCCTAAATCAAGATTAGAAGCTACAATAAGATACAGGATAAAATGTAAAATTTGTTGTTTAAAGCCCTTCATGACCTGACAGCTTTCTTACCTTTTCAGGCTTCTTAGACCCTTATTCCTCTCCAAGTTCTCACTTCCAGGTGTACTAGATCACTTGGTCCTCACACACAACACTCCATCCCTTGTCTCCTTACCTCCAGGCCTTTGCATGGGATTTCCTCTCAGGTCTGGGATGCTTTCCCTCCTCATTTCTGCCTCTTTGTGTCACTGGCTTCTTTCACCCTCAGCTCAATCGCATTTTCTGCAGGAGCTACTGATTGCTCTGTATCCCCTGCCACTACAGCCTTGCCAAGTTGACCTTTCGACAAGTCTACATTCAAGGAGTATTCCAGAATTATCTACAAATTGTCTTCTCCATCTGAATGCACAGTTTTCTTGAGGCCAAGGATTCTTCAGTTTGTGTCCTGTTTTGTTCTGTCTTCTTCTGTGTTCCCAGTGCTTAGCATAGTGCCTGGAACAGAGTCAGGGCTCAGTGTCTGGGTATAAATATGCTTCCCATCTCTTCTCTGAGACATTTCCTAATGTGGTTTGCTTTGCACGTAGAATTTATTCTGAGTCAGTTCTACACCAATTCTCCATATTGGACATGGCATCTATGTTTATCCTGAAATGGGAGGGAGTGCCTTCTGCTATGTCTACTGGGTTAGCACAATGAAAAGGGGACATGTGTCATTTCAAATACCAAAATGAATATTGGAATGGGACAAAAGGAGAGCATATTGCATAGAAGGGGAAAAATATATTCAGAAAAGTTTTGAATTTCACTATGCCATGGAATGGATGGAATTTTCTTTTTGAATAGAATATTTCTTTAGTAGTTATCTCACTATTTAAGATAAAAATAATTAGCTAAATAGTTCTATAATATTATAGCCTTAATGAAATAGATGAAGAAAACCTTATTCTTTTTTGTTTAAAAGGAAAATATATATATATATATATATATATATATATATATATATATATATATGTATACAGAGAAGGATGTGTGTGTTTATATTTGTGTGTACATGCATGTGTGTATACAGATATACACATTATTTTATAGGTGCATATACACATATATACATAAAATACACACAAATATATGTGCATATATATGTGCATATACACACATGCGTGCATAAACACATATGCACTCATTGCAGTTGTGTCTGAGTCTTTATGACCTAATCTGAGGTTTTCTTAGCCAAGTACTCAAGTGGTTTGCCATGTCCTTCTCCACCTTACCTTCCAAATGAGGAACTGAGGCAAACAGGTTACATGATTGCTCAGGGTCACACAGCTGGTGAGTATCTAAGGCCATATTTGAGCTCAGGAAGATGAGCCTTCCTGCCTCCAGACTTGGTGTCCTATCCACTGTACCACACAGATGCCCCAACAAGAGCAAAGACATGCATATACATTTATACACCTCTACATACACACATACACATATACAAATCTGTGTACACAAAGACATACATATATATGCATATGTACAAATGTGTTATATATGCATATATATGTATGTGTATACATACATACACATATGTATATATGTATGTATACATATACATACACACATACATACACACACACACATATATTCTAGCTTTGTGATTATATAGGAAAATATCTCAACAGTGAAAGCATCTACAGGTTTGTTTCCTATATCAAGATGTATTAAGTCATAGCACTGGTCAAAGTCACAAACCTGGGTTAGGTCTTGCCTCCGTCATTCATTCATGTGGTCATAGACAAGTCTCTCAACTACCTGTAGCCTATTTCCCTAATCTTTAAAATAGTTATAATAATGACTGTACTACCCATCTACCTACCTCTTGGGACTACTGACACTCTATCTCTGTGTCTCTGTCTCATGTCAGGGGCTCTGGTATGATAAGTGACATATCCCATGTGCTGGACACAGGTTGTGTCCAAGAAATGACTTGACCAGAGGTTTTCTTACCCCCCAAGTTGGCCCTCTCTATTTCCTACATTGTGCTGCCCCACTATTTTAGCATTGTTATTATTATTGTTATTGTTATTGTTATTATTATTATTATTATTATTATTATTATTATTATTATTATTATTATTATTATATTATTATTGAATGTGCTATGTATTGATTCTCCCTCCAAAAATTTCTTCTGGATCTCTTTCTTGTCTCCATTCACATAAACCAAAATATAGGTCATGCTCTCCTAACGTCTTCCTTTGCTGATTACAATAGCCTACTGGTTGGTTTACTTGCCTTAAATTTCTCTCTTTTCCTCTATTTCTTTCCCATAGGTTCCAGACTGATTTTCCCTAAACACAAATGTGACCATTCCCATAAATCCCATGATCTCTATAACCTTCAGTATTAAGTAGAAATTCCCCTGGCGTGTAAATCTCTTCATAACCTTCCGCAGTTTACTTTTGCTTTCTTAGTGCATTTTATACTGGGCTCTCCTCCTTATACTAAACACACAAAGTCCTAGCCAGATCATTCTTCCTGCTCTTCTTGGCCTCCTATTACCTGTTTCTTTGTCTTTATCTTGGCTGAACCCCAGGACTTGAATGAGCATTTTTGGTTTCTGTCAATGTCAGCTTAAGCACCACATTCTACACAATGCCTTTCCTGAGGTCCTACTCCCTTGTCTTCCCTCCAAATTACCTTGTACTGTGTGTGTGTGTGTGTGTGTGTGTGAGTGTGTGTGTGTGAGTGTGTATTTTGTTGTTCCACTTTAATGGTCAGCTCTCCAGGGCAGGGGCTGTTTTGACTTTGTATTCTAAGTTGATAATGGATACTCCTGTGCATAAGAGCTGCCTAATACAGGCTGTGTGTTTAATTGGTTGATAACATAAGTTTTAGTATAAAGTCATTATACTAGTCTCCTCCTTTAATAGGGCAATGCTAACTTGGGGAAATTAAGTATGATTCTACAAAAAGAAAAGAAAAAAATACCCTTTTGAGCTCATGCCTAATGTACCATTTGAATAAATATATTAAGCTCAAGTTCTGTTAGCATGGAAGACAGAAAATATCTCTTCAGTCATCTTTCAATCCAAAGTAGAACACTTTGAATTCAAGCTGAACTTCTTGACAGAAATCCTCTATTCCTAAACAAAAATTGTTCCTGGTATTAATAGGATTCCATGTGGAACAAGATGAATAAGGAGGTGAAGAAATAATTATCATTATCAAAACATTCTATATTATACTGATTTAATATTTGAAACACTTAAACCTCTGGACTTCCTCAAGTAAATAATTTGATTTGTCCAGAGTGGCATGTGTGTGTGTGTGTGTGTGTGTGTGTGTGTGTGTGTGTGTGTGTACAAATGTCTTACCTACCAGAAAAGGTAAGAATATATGTATTTTCTACTTCCCTTAGGAAAGTGTAAAAAAAAAATCATTACCAGGAAATCAAGTTGACCTAGATTCATTTCTTTAAAAAATTGATTTCCCCTAATTAAATAAGCAACACAATGTTATGCTAAGAATATTAGCCTTGGAGACAGAAGATTGTGGTTGAACTTCTGGCCCATCAGTTATGAGTTATGTGACTTTGGGAAACACACTTCATCTCTGGGAACCAATGTCTTTATTTGAAAATGAGGAAATGTTTTTGGATTATAGGATCTCTAATGAACTCGTATACATATATGTGTATATGCATGTATACAAAGACACCTAATAAGTATAAATATATACAGATACACTTACATTTCTGTATGAATGCATGTATGTATATATATACATACAGACATACAATGTATTCATGCATATGTATGTGTGTTGTTATTCAGTCATGCAGTTTTGTAAAATTCTTTGTGACCATATGGGCAAGAGCACACCAGTACTGTCCATGAGGTTTTGTTATCAAAGATACTAGAGTCATTAGCCATTTCCTTCTCAAGGGAATTAAGGCAAACAAAGGTTAAGCGACTTGCCCAGCATAAGTATCTGAGGCCAAATTTGAACTTGGGTCTCCCTGACTCCAAGACCAGTGCTCTATCCATTGAACCAACTAGGTGTTTCATATATATGTGTGCAAATGTATACACACATACACATACATACATACATACATACATACATACATACGTGTGTGTGTATGTATGTATGTATGTATGTATGTATGTATATGTATGTATGTATGTATTCACCCTATATCCCCACTTGGAGACCATTCCTTGTGTTTTGTGGGTTCATGACATGTCACACTAATGCAGCCACACAAGGATTTCTTTCATTTTATCATACCCCTCTTTGCTCTAGCTGTTCTCTTCTATCAGGAAAGTTCAGGGGAAATGGAGTCAGTGTAGAAGCATATTTATGTGTAGTTGATGATGCTTTCACTTTTTCAGCCAAACCAGAAATGGGCATCATTTGGAAGACTGTAGTTGAAAATGATGGGCTCTGTAACACATATGCACAGAGGGACTTAGGAAAGTGGTTATATAAATCATCTTCAAACAAGGATCTCCAATTTGAACATTAATCACCTACATTCATTTATATTTTATGGCAGAGATTCATCAGGTTTTCCTTGCATCTTTTTTTAAAATTTTCAATATGAAAATTAGGAAACATTTGAAAATTATCAACAATTTAACTGCTAACAGGAAAATTGAAAGTGAAGCTACTCCATTTGCTTCAAGGAGATGAAATTGATGAACTGGTATTTGACTTTATAACTGTCTTGACCTTTAAATGTTCCAAAATACTCATTATTATTAATCCTCTGTGCATTTAATCCCACCAAATCATAGAATTATAGAGCTGAAAGGGTCCTTAAAAGTCCTCAAAACCAATGTCCTCATGCTTTAGAGAAATAAATGCAGAGAAGGAAAGCAAGTTTAAACAGCTTACCAAACAGCACCTAATGGCTGGTTCTGGCCTAGAACCCACATGGTCTTTTTGTCAGTCCAGGAGTGCTCTACTGAACAACCTAACAATAAATACAGAGTGATGTATTAGGGATAGAGAGGTGGTCTCAGAGCCAGACAGAGCAGGGCCTACATCATGCCCCTGACATATACTTTAGGATTCTGGGGAAGTCACTGACAGGTTCTTAGTTCCCAAGCAATACTTTATGGCTTTAAAATGTAAAGTAGGTTGCCATCTGGATTGAGAAAGTTTTCTTATCAAGTGTTCCCTTTTCCAATGAAATTGAAAATCAGGCTCATTTTTTGAAGTGAGCTTCACTACAGGCCTGAATTATTTAACATTTTTTTGGTGACACCATTCAAGTGAAAATTCCTTTAGTTCTCACATTTTATGCTCTGTTTCCTATATTTTTTTTCTTAATAGTCCAGGATCCTTAATATCTGTGCAATGGCCTTTCACCACTCCCATAGGAACCCTGAGATTTCTCACATTTCATTGATTTGTCATAGCCAAAACAGGTTTGCCATTTCCAGGCACAATCCTGGATGTTTATCAGTGGCATGGTAAGTAAGGACCTAATTAAGTATGAAATTACCTTCTATATCACGAAAGCTGTGTCTGCTCACCTTTAGGCATTCTGGGAATGTACCTAATGAGATATGAGTTTAGCTCCACAGGAAAATCACAAAGCTCATTAATGCTCATTAAAACATAAGTAGTATTCAATGTATTCAGGAAAATCTCACTGTATAATACTGAGCAACTGAATTAGCCAATGAACCAAAACACAGTCACAAAAACTCACTGTGCTATGAAAAGAAATACCAGACCAATGGTGTTGGGAAAACATTTGCTAAAAGAACTCCAAGTGGCCACATCTGCAGCAAATCAAATGGAATTCCCAGCAGGTCACCTCAGAACAGGGAGAAATCAATCTGTCTGGCTTGATTTCAGAAGGTTCTGAAACACTAGAGATAATTTTGGTACATTTGTCCAAAAGGAACTTTGGAAGGATTTGTCCTTGCAAGCTTTAGGCCAGTTGAAAATCTTCCTTACCTGTACTGTTATTATTATGAGTAGTAGTAGTAGAAGAAGTAGTAGTACTAGTAGTAGTAGTAGTAGTAGTAGTAGTAGTAGTAACAGTAGTGGTAACATCAATAATAAAAACATGGTGCTAGGCATTGAGCATATGTTCAATAAAAATTTGTTGATAAGTTAAGTCATTAATATTATTACCTGAATGTTTCTACTCTGATTCCTCACGATGGCTCAGACATAACATGGTTTTATTAGTCTTTACCAGCTAGGTCCAAGTTGTGCCAGGCTTCAGCTGCCATTCTAGTGGTAGACCATGTATGTCACACAAAGATGACCTCCCTCCACCCCTCACTGATTACGGAGAGTTCCATAACCTCTAAATGAAGCAAAAAAAATGTGAATTTGAGGGTCAGAACAACTCATAAAATCTCAAATTATGCTACAATAATAATATCAATTAAGAATAATTTATTAACGTCCTTCTATGTCTGTAAAACTGACATTGTAGAAAGGGCATTGGCCCTGGAGTCAGGAAGACCAGTGTACAAATGCAGTCACAGACACTTACTAGCTGGGTGATCTTGGACAAGTCATTGCATTTCTGTCTTAGATTTCTCAACCATGAAATGGGGATCATATGGTTATTGTGAGGACAAAATGATATTCATAAAGTAGTTAGCGTAATGCCTGGTACATAGCAAACACTGAATACGTTTTCATTTCTTTCCTTGCTAGTGTTCACATCAGATACTAAGCTAGAAGTTGGGGAAAGAAGTACAAATAATGAAGTAACCCTTACTCGCAGTTTCTTACACTCTAAATAGAGAGAAAATATGTGTGCTATATCATAAAGATAAAGTGAATAAAAGAAAACAAAAATAAAATTATTAAATACAAGGAAGTTTTAGAGTGAGAACACTGGAATTCAGCAGTAATTATGACAGGCTTCATACAGAAGACGGTCTTTATGCATAAACATTTTGGAGGTGACTAAAAAGCAAGGTGGTACAGTAGATACTGTGCCAGGCCTGGAATCAGGAACACTCCTCTTCTTGAGTTAAAAAAACTGGCTTAAGACACTAACTGTGTGACTCTTGGCAAGTCACTTCATCGTGTTTGTCTCAGTTTCCTCATCTGTCAAATTATTTGGAGGAGGAAATGGCAAAGCCACTCCAGTATCTTTGCCAAGAAAACCCTAAATGAAGTTACAGAGTTGGACATGACTGAAAAATGACTGAATAACAATAAAATCAATGATTTTTTCTCTTATTTCAATACTTTTCTTTATGATAACATTTGTGTAGATTTTCCTTTATATAGTGTTATAGACACTGGTTGTAAGATTGTGAAATGGAGTATTCCGCTTCCGGGAGCCTAGATGTCAGAGTAAAAATGTAGTTGCTCTCACTCTCCCCTATCAACGTCTGAAAACCCATAAAATATCACCCCAGAAAAAAAAATCCCTGGAACACCTGAACTAGAAGAAAGATGAGGAGCAGCAGTGCAGCAGCCCAGCAAATGGGTCTCCCAGTGCCTCAGCAAAAATAAGGGAGGCAGAACTACAAGGAGCCCCAGGCGGATAAGTACCCTGTGGCATTCATCTGAAAGGAGGTGAAGAAAACCACCTAAAGGCTTCCTAAAGGCCCGCCTTGCTGATTCCAACCCAATATCAGGTGAGCTGTAGAAGCCCTGAAGCCACCAATTGTGAGGAAATCCTGAAGCCCAGGTGGTAGAGCAGGCAAGCACTAACTCCCGGACATCCGAGTGCCTCAGTAAGGGCTGGGGGGAATTGGTGGAAACCAGCTCAGAAAACCACCAGCCTCGGCACTCCACTGCAAAGGAATCTCCCAGTGCATTAGCAGAAAGAGGGAGACAACACTGCAGGGGCCCCAGGCAGATAAACACCCTGCAGCACCCATCTAAAAGGAGCTGAAGAAAGCTAAAGGAAAGGAAAAGCAGGCAACCTAGAATTGCCTGAAAGTTCCAGCCTTGCTGATTCCAGCCCAACACGAAGGTAAGCTGCCAGAAACCTACAGCCTCCAATTGCCAACATAAGAGGCCCCAGCACACAAAGCCAGTGACCAAGACCTTGGCTCCCAACACAAGAAGCTTGGGTCAGTACCCTCTGTGCCCCAGCAGGAGAGCTCAATTTCTTTAAAGGCCAGGGAATAAAGAAACACCATGAGTAAAAAGAAACGTACCATAGATTCATATTATGAGAAGAGTGAAGATCAAGACAGAAATTCTGAAGAGGACAACATTGTCAACAAACCCACATCTGCAACAACAAAAGGGAATATGAACTGGTCTGAAGCCCAAAAAGCCTTCTTAGAAGAGCTCAAGAAGGATTTTAATAGTCAAATGAGAAAGGTAGAAGAGTCCATCAAAAATACAATTGGCCAATTGGAAAAAAAAACACACTGAAGAAAACAGGGCCCTAAAAAACACAATTGGCCAGTTGAAGAAGAGAGACAAAAACTAACAGAAAAAACAATCTGTTAAAAACTAGATTTGGACAAATGGAGACTAATGTCTCTATGAGAGAGCAAGAATCAGTCAAACAGAAACAAAAAAAATGAAAAAAAATAATGAAAACAACTGACCTGGAAAATCGACTCAGGAGAGACAATTTAAAAATTATTGGACTACCTGAAAATCATGATAAAAAAGAGCCTGGACAGTATCTTTCAGGAAATCATAAAGGAAAACTGCCCGGAAGTCCTAGAACCAGAAGGGAAAATAACCATAGAAAGAATCCACGATCACCACCTGAAAGAGATCCCAAATTGACAACACCAAGAAATATAATAGCAAAATTCCAAAATTACCAGATGAAAGAGAAGGTGCTGCAAGCAGCCAGAAAGAAACAATTTAAATATCATGGAACCACAGTCAGGATTACACAGGACCTTGCAGCTTCTACATTAAAAGACCACAGGGCATGGAACATGATATTCTGTAAGGCAAAGGAGCTTGGAATGCAGCCAAGGATCAATTACCCAGCAAAAATGAGCATCATTTTTCAAGGGAGGAGGTGGATATTCAACAAAATAGGAGACTTCCAAACTTTCCTGATAAAAAGACCAGAGCTCAACAAAAAATTTGATCTTCAAGTACAGGACTCAAGAAGAAGACTGAAAAAGGTAAATGGGACAGAAAGATACAATATGTTGTTAATAAGAGGAGGCTCTGTTTAAACCCCTACAAGGGAATATGAGACTTGCAACCCTTGAGAACTGTATTGTTATTACACCTTGTTAAAGGAGTATACATAAAGAGGGTGGATATTAGTTGACTTTGATGTAATGATAAAAAAAAATCTAATCAAGTGGGTTAAATGGATCCAAATAAGTGGATCAATCTGATCTTAGAAAATGTACTGAGAAAGGAGGAGGCAGACAAGGGTAAATTACATTACAGGAAAAGACACAAAATCCTATTACAGCAGAGGGAAAGAAGGGGGGGAGCATTGTTTGAACCTTACTCTCATCAGATTTGGCTCAAGAAGGGCATAATATAATCAGTTAGGTATAGAAATCTAACTTGCCCTATAGGCAGTAGGAGGGAAAAGGGGAAAGAAAAGGGAGGGGGAGAAAAAGAGGAAAGAAGGGAGAAGCAGTAAGACTAAAGGGGAAGAAAAGGAAGGGATAATAAAAGGGGAAGGGACTGAAGGAGGCGGTTGGTCAAAAGCAAAACACTAGTGAAGGGGAGAAAGGAAAAAGGAGAAAGAAAAGCATAAATGGGGGAAAAGGATGGAGAAAAAAACACAGATAGTAATCATAACTGTGAATGTGAATGGGATGAACTCTCCCATAAAAGAAATGGATTGCAGAATGGATTAAAAAACATAATCCTACAATATGTTGTTTACAGGAAACACATTTGAAAAAGAGTGACACATACAGGGTAAAGGTAAAAGGCTGGAGCAGAATATATTATGCGTCAGCTGAAGTGAAAAAAGCAGGGGTAGCAATCCTGATCTCAGACAAAGCAAAAGCAAAAATAGATCTAATCAAAAGAGATAAGGAAGGAAACTACATCCTGCTAAAAGGCACCATAGACAATGAAGTAATATCATTACTAAACATATATGCACCAAATGGTATAGCATCCAAATTCTTACAGGAGAAGTTCAGGGAGTTACAGGAAGAAATAGACAGCAAAACTATACTAGTGGGGGACCTCAACCTCCCCCTCTCGGCACTAGATAAGTCTAACCACAAAATAAACAAGAAAGAAGTTAAGGAGGTGAATAGAACATTAGAAAAGTTAGGTATGATAGACCTCTGGAGAAAACTGAATGGGGATAGAAAGGAATATACTTTTTTCTCAGTACATGGCACATACACAAAAATTGACCATGTACTAGGGCATAAAAACCTCACAATCCAATGCAGAAAGGCAGAAATATTAAATGCATCCTTTTCAGATCATGACAATAAAAATTATATGTAATAAAGGGCCATGGAAAGATAGACTAAAAAATAATTGGAAACTAAATAATCTAATCCTAAAAAATGATTGGGTCAAACAACAAATCATAGAAACAATCAATAATTTCATTCAAGAGAATGACAATAATGAGACAACATACCAAAACCTATGGGATGCAACGAAAGCAGTTCTTAGGGGAAGTTTTATATCTCTAAATGCTTACATAAATAAAATAAAAAAGAGGAGATTAACGAATTGGGCATACAACTAAAAAAACTAGAAAAAGAACAAATTAAAAATCCTCAACTAAACACCAAATTAGAAATATTGAAAACCAAAGGAAAAATTAATAAAATTGAAATTAAGAAAACTATTGAACTAATAAATAAACTAAGAGCTGGTTTTATGAAAAAACCAATAAAATAGATAAGCCTTTGGTTAATTTAATTTAAAAAAAGAAAGAAGAAAACCAAATTACTAGTATCAAGAATGAAAAGGGTGAAGCTACCACCAAGGAAGAGGAAATTAAAACAATAATTAGGAATTATTTTGCCCAACTATATGCCAACAAATTTGACAATCTTAGTGAAATGGATACATATTTACAAAAATATAAATTGCCCAGATTAACAGAAGAGGAAGTAAAATACTTAAATAACCCCATCTCAGAAAAAGAAATTGAACAAGCCATTGATGAACTCCCTAGGAAAAAATCTCCAGGGCCAGATGGATTTACATGTGAATTCTATCAAACATTTAAAGAACAATTAATTCCAATACTATATAGACTATTTGGGAAAATAGGTGAAGAAGGAGTCTTACCAAATTCTTTTTATGATACAAATATGGTGTTGATACCTAAACCAGGAAGAGTCAAAATAGAGAAAGAAAATTATAGACCAATTTCTCTAATGAATATAGATGCAAAAATTTTAAACAAAATACTAGCAAGTAGATTGCAGCAACTTATCACAAGAATAATACACTATGACCAGGTAGGATTTATACCAGGAATGCAGGGTTGGTTCAATATTAGGAAAACTATCAGCATCATTGAGCATATCAACAACAAAACCAACAGAAACCACATGATCATCTCAATAGATGCAGAAAAAGCTTTTGATAAAATACAACACCCATTCCTATTAAAAACACTAGAAAGCATAGGTATAAATGGAGTCTTCCTTAAAATAATAAATAGCATTATCTAAAACCTTCAGCAAGCATTATATGTAATGGGGACAGGCTAGAAGCATTTCCAATAAGATCGGGGTGAAACAAGGATGTCCATTATCACCACTGTTATTCAATATTGTACTGGAAACTTAGCTTTAGCAATAAGAGAAGAAAAAGAAATTGAAGGCATTAGAATAGGCAAAGAAGAAACAAAGCTATCACTCTTTGCAGATGACATGATGATATACTTAGAGAATCCCAGAGAATCAAGTAAAAAACTACTTGAAATAATAAACAACTTTAGCAAAGTTGCAGGCTATAAAATAAACCCACATAAATCATCAGCATTTCTATATATTACCAACAAAGGCCAACAGCAAGATGTAGAAAGAGAAATCCCATTTAAACTTACTGTAGACATTATAAAATATTTAGGAGTCTACCTCCCGAAACAAACCCAGGAACTCTATGAACACAATTACAAAACACTTTTCACACAAATAAAATCAGATCTAAATAATTGGAAAAACATCAGTTGCTCATGGGTATGCTGAGCTAATATAATAAAAATGACAATCCTACCTAAGCTAATTTACTTATTCAGTGCCATACCAATCAAACTACCAAAAAATTATTTTATAGAGTTAGAAAAAATATAACAAGATTCATTTGGAAAAACAAAAGGTCCAGAATATCAAAGGAACTAATGAAAACAAATGCAGGGGAAGGTGGCCTAGCAATTCCAGATCTTAAATTGTATTATAAAGCAGCAATCATCAAAACTGCTTGGTACTGGCTAAGAAATAGGGAGGTGGATCAGTGG
This sequence comes from Phascolarctos cinereus, assembly GCF_003287225.1. NCBI lineage: Eukaryota > Metazoa > Chordata > Mammalia > Diprotodontia > Phascolarctidae > Phascolarctos > Phascolarctos cinereus. The sequence goes on along the minus strand of NW_027555958.1, from coordinate 474,458,950 downwards.
AATAGGTTAAATATGCAAGACACAGTAGTCAATGACTATAGTAATCTATTATTTGATAAACCCAAAGACCCCAGCTTCTGGATAAGAACCCACTCTTTGAAAAAAACTGCTGGGAAAACTGGAAAAGAGTATGGCAGAAACTAGGCATAGACCCAAATCTCACACCATATACCAAAATAAAGTCAAAATGGGTTCAGGACTTAGATATAAAGGCTGATACCATAAGTAAACTGGGAGAACAAGGAATAGTTTACCTATCAGATCTATGGAGAACAGAAGAATTCATGACCAAACAGGAGATAGAGAACATTATGAAAAGCAAAATGGATAATTTTGATTACATTAAATTGAAAAGTTTTTGCACAAAAAGCCAATGCAACTAAGATTAGAAGGAAGGTAGAAAATTGGGAAAGAATTTTTACAACCAGTCTCTCTGATAAAGGCCTCATTTCTAAAATATATAGAGAATTAAGACAAATTTATAAGAACACAAGCCATTCCCCAATTGATAAATGGTCAAAGGATATGAACAGACAGTTCTCAGATGAAGAAATTAAAGCCATCTATAGTCATATGAAAAAATGCTCTAAATCGTTATTGATTAGAGAAATGCAAATCAAAACAACTCTGAGGTACCACATCACACCTATCAGATTGGCCAATATGACAAAACAGGAAAATGATAAATGTTGGAGAAGATGTGGGAAAATTGGAACACTAATACATTTCTGGTGGAGTTGTGAAATGATCCAACCATTTTGGAGAACAATTTGGAACTATGCCCAAAGGGCTACAAAAATGTGCATACCCTTTGATCCAGCAATAGCACTTCGAGGGCTATATCCCAGAGAGATCAAACAAATGGGAAAAGACCCACATGTACAAAAATCATAGCAGCTCTTTTTGTGGTGGCAAAGAATTGGAAATTGAGAGGATGCCCATCAATTGGGGAATGGCTGAGCAAGTTGTGGTATATGAATGTAATGGAATACTATTGTGCTATAAGAAATGATGAACAGGCTGACTTCAGAAAAACCTGGAAAGACTTATATGGTCTGATGCTGAGTGAAGTGAGCAGAACCAAGAGGACTTTGTACACAATAACAGCCACATTATGCAATGACTAAGATTGTTAAACTGAACCCTTCTTAGCATTACAATGATCTAAGACATCTCCAGAGGCCTCAGGATGGAAATTGCTGTCCACATCCAAAGAAAGAACTATGGAAGTTCAATCGCTATCACTTATTTTTACCTTCAGTTGAGTTTTGTTTCATCTTTCTGATGGTTCCTCCTATTGGTTTTAATTTTTACTTACAACTTCACTAATGTGAAAATATGTTTAATGGGTATGTAAATGTAAAGCCTATATCAGATTGTGCCATCTTGGAGGGTGGGGGAGGAAGGGGGAGAAAAATTTTCAACTCAAACGCATATGGAAGTGATTGTTGATAAATCAAAATAAATTAATAAAAAAAGATTTTCAGATGGCATTTGATTTATTAAATCTCATGTTATTTTTGCAGTTAATAAACATGTTAGGAAATGGAATTTTCTGTTCCTTTCCATCAATTTCATGGATAGAAAAATCTGGTCTGTTATATAATAATATTGAAAAAAAGATGCTATTCTTTTTTATTTTCATGCATTATTAATGATAATCTTATTAGTATTACTACTACTGCTCCTATTACTACTGCTGCTGCTTACTACTACTACTACTACTACCACTACTACTACTACTACTTGTGCTGCTGCTGCTGTTTATATTTCTACTGCTAATACTACTATTACTATTACGCTAATATTTCTAACTGCTTCTACTGCTATTATTACTATCACCACTTACTAGTATTAATTTGCTAGTAGTATTACTACTACTGCTAAGTATTATTATTATTATTATTATTATTATTATTATTATTATTATTATTATTATTATTGTAGCTGGAATTTATATGGTACTTTCATATATGAAAATTGCTGTACTGTTTTTCACCGTTCACTTGATCCTATCAATAATCCTTTGGGATGGGTAGGAAGGGTCTTATTTTCTCCATTTCATGAAAGTAAAATAAAAAATGTCAAATCAAGATGTCTCTATAACTGTATAACAATTATTCCTATAATTATTTTACATCAATGAGATAATCATCGCATGGGTTAGTAGTTATTGATGATTTTTCCATTGCAGTTTTCAATATTAGAAGCATCTTTATCTTATCTCCTAACCTAGCACTCAACTCCAGCATTTATATTTTCTGCTTTTCAAATATTTTTTAAATGATCCCACAATGCCTTCCAGGGGCAGAGCCTAGATGACAGAGTAAAAGCAGGGACTCTCTTGAGCTCTTCTCCAAACTCCTCCAAATAACTGTAAAATGACTTTAAATAGATTAGAAAAACCCACTAAAAGGTAGAGTGAAACAAATTTCCAGTCCTAAATAAACTGGATAGTTGATGGGAAAGGTCTGTTGCACTAAACTGGGAGAGAAACATGGTCCAACTTGGGCTGAACTGGCACAGACCAGCCCCCAGCAAACCCAGAGCTGGCCTCAGGGGCCTAAATCACTGGCAGTTGTGGCAGTTTCCAGACTTTTCAAACCACAAATATCAAATACAACTTAGAAGGTCAGGGGGAAAGGTCTGTCGGATGTGGGTGAGAGAGGAACACAGCCCAACACCGGGCCCAGTGCAGCTTCAGAGTGGTGGAGGCAGTAACTGTGGCAACAGTATTGCTCAGCCCTCAGACAGTAACGGGATCAAACAATTGATCAGAAGGAGATAAATAGGGATCTCTTTCCTGGAAGTAAGACAGAATTCTGTTACTTTGTCCATACTTGGATCTGGGTCACAGTCCTGGATGGCAGTCCTGGGCTGAGGAGGAGCACTGGCACAGTAGAGCTTGTGGCAGCAGTGGAGATTGAACCCTCTTCATAGTTCCAGGGCAGAAAAGAGTGGTAGTGGTCACTCACTGGCTAGAGCACAGGCCAGGATAGGAGTAAACATCTCTCCTCAGATCATACCATCTTGGAAGAACTGAAAACTTACAGGTTACTAGAAATATCTCTGAAAACAGCTGCACAAACCCCCCAAAGCTTAGGATAGTACACCCTCCACACTGGTAGTAGGGCTGTAACTTAACAAAGAGTTAAAAAGTCAAGTAATTGTTTGGGAAAATGAGGAAAAGTGGGAAAAAAGAACTCAAACTAAAATTTTACTTAGATGACAAGGAAGATCAAAACATACAATCAGAAGTAGACAATAAAGTCAAAGCTCCAACATCCAAAGCCTCCAAGAAAAATATAAATTAGTCTCAGGCCATGGAAGAGCTCAGAAAGGATTTTGAAAATCAAGTAAAAGAAGTAGAGGAAAAATTGGGAAGAGAAATGAGAGTAATGCAAAAAAGCCAATGAGAAGAAGAATGCTTTAAAAAGCAGAATTGGCCAAATGGAGAAAGGAGGTCCAAAAGCTCATTGAAGAAAATAATTCCTTAAAAATTAGAATAGAACAATTGGAAGCTAATGACCTTAGGAGAAATCAAGAAATTGCAAAACAAAACCAAAAGAATTTAAAAAAAAATGGAAGACACTGTGAAATATCTCATTGGAAAAACAACTGACCTTGGAAATAGATCCAGTAGAGAGAATTTAAAAATTATTGGACTGCCTGAAAACCGTGATCAAAAAAACAGCCTAGACATCATCTTTCAAAACCTTATCAAGGAAAACTGTCCTGATATTTTAGAACCAGAGGGTAAAATAGAAATTGAAATAATCCACCAATCACCTCCTGAAGAGATCCCAAAAGGAAAACTCCCAGGAATATTATAGCCAAATTCCAGAATCCCCAGGTCAAGGAGAAAATAGTGCAAACAGCAAGAAGGAAACAGTTCAATTATTGTGGAAACACAATCAGGATAACATAAGATTTAGCAGCTTCTACATCAAGGGGTCAAAAGGGTTGGATATAATATTCCAGAGGTCAAGGAAGTAGGATTAAAACCAAGAATCACCTACACAGCAAAACTGAGTGTAATCAATGAGGGGGGAAAGTGGCATTCAATATCATAGAGGAATTTAATGCATTCTTGAGGGGAAAAAATGAGAGCTAAATAGAAAAAATGACTTTTAAATGCAAGTTTCAAGAGAACTATGAAAAGGTAAACATTAAAGATAAACCACAACGGCCTTATTTAAGTTGAACTGTTTACATTTTTCCATGGAAAGATGACATTTGTAACTCATGAGAACTTTTTCATTGTTAGGGTAGTTGCAGGTATTCTAAAAATAAAATTAAGGGGTTAGAGAACATTGTACTGGGAGAAGGAGAAAGAGAGTGGTGGAATGGGGTAAATTGTTTCACGTATAAGACAAATAAAAGCTTTCACAGTGGAGGGAACGAGGAGAGAGGTGAGATGAAATGAGTCTACCTTACTCACATCATTTTTTTGGCTCAAGAAGGAAATATCACACACACACATACACTCAATTGGGTATAGAATTGGGTATCTATCTTATCCTACAGGAAACTTGGGAGAGAAGTAGATAGAAGAGGGAGGGAATGATAGAGAGGAGGACAGATTGGGGGGAGGGTAATGAGAAGCAAACACTTTTGAGGAGAGATAGGGTCAAAAGAGAGAACAGAGTAAACTGGGAGTGGGATAAGATGGAGGGAAATATAGTCATTCACAACGTGACTATTATGAAAGCATTTTGCATGACTGCACGTGTATAACCTATAACAAATTGTTTGCCTTCACAATGAGAGTGAGTGGGGAGGGAAAAGGATAAAAGAATTTGGTTTTAAAAACAAATGTTAAAATTGGTTTTATACGGAACTGAGGGGAAAAAAAAGATACACAGGAAAGAGGATATTGAAATCTATCTTACCATACAGGAAAATTGAAGGCGAAGGGATGAAAGAAGGGAGGGGTGATAGAAGGGAGGTCAGATTGGGGGAAGGGGTGCTCAGAATGCACACTGTCATGCAGTGTGGGAAGAGGAGATAAGAGGAGACAGTTTGGAATTCAAGATCTTGTGTAGGTGAATGTTGAAAACTAAAAATAAATAGATAAATTGAAAAAGAAATTGTAACACTTCCAGCACAGAACATGACTGGATATTTTTAATGCAGTTCATCTGCTCATCCTCTTCTTCTCATTAGTATCATTTATATTTTCTTATCCAATATTAATTAATTTAATATATCAAGAAGGATGATATATTTCCCCAATGGAAAAGGAGAGAGAATATCTTTGTTGATAGTCTGAGATTCATGATTCATCTGGTAAATTCTACCCAATTCTCTTCAACAGCACTTATTGTATTCCAGGTACTGACTGACACATTCTTTTCAGAGGAAGAAAGCAATGCAGTGATTTCCTGCCTTCAAGGACCTTACATTCCTTAGAATGATTTCATTCTTACCTAATCATACACTAATCTTTAAATATTGTATAATAGTATATATATTGATTGTAAACAACTCTTTTCCTGTTTTTAGCAAGTCTCCAAGTTTGGGTTCTGTGGCATTAATTTGGAGAGCCCATGATTAACTCCACACCACATTGAAGCATGAGAGCAAGATTTTATAGCAGCATTTATTCTGTTATTCTGTGGAGGAGTTCATTCTATTAATATTCTAAAATTGGAATCTCTGAAGTTTGGAACTCTTTAAAATTAGGCATACTTGACTGAACTGCAAGAAAAAAATACATAAAATTTAAAAATAAATTCTCCAATTCATCTGGAAAAAGAAGTTTATGAGTACTGGCAACATTTTATGAATTATAAAAAGCCCTGTAAAATAATAAAGCAAGAATAATTTAAATAAAATATGATTTTCATACAGTACACATAAATTAATTAAGTGCAAGGGGTACAAATATGGACAGGTAGGTGGTGCAGTGTATAGGGTGCTGGGCCTAGAGGCAGGAATATATCTTCCTGAGTTTAAATCTGGTCTCACAAATATACTAGCTGTGTGATTCTGTGTAAGTCACAACCCTCTTTACCTCAATTTCCTCATCTGTAAAAAGAGCTGGAGCATAAAATGGAAAACCACTCTCATGTCTTTGCCAAGAAAAGCCCAAATGGTGAAGAAGTCGAACATGTTTCAAACAACTGAACAAAAAATACATATATATAAATAAAATCCCTATAACTCTCCCAAATAAAAAAAAAAAGTAGAAAGAACCCAACTTAACAAACATCCATAGGTATTCTTCTTGGCATGGTAAAGAACTGTGAACTCTGAGATTCTCCATAAAATGTAGAATGGCTGAAAGAATTGTGGAATGTGAATGTAAGACTATTATTGGGATGTAAAAAAAAATGGCAAAGGGAATAAGTTAAGAAAAAAACTGAGGGAGATTTGTACAAACTGAAAATATTAAAGTTAATATAAACAAGAGAAGAGTTCAGCCAATAACAGGTTCAGTATATTTACAATGGTATAAGGAGGCTAACCAATGTAAGGTAATGGAAACTAATGAGTAGAACAGTTAGGTTTTAGTGAGCCCTCCCGATGTCAAATTCAGTGGTGAGCCGGACGATCACTATTGGACATAATGAAGTATGTCACCTCATGATCAACTTTGTGGTATAACAGCTTCCCTTTATACTGTAGCAGACTCAAGGGGGGAAAAGGACACTACAAGTTCTATATCCTCAAAAAAAAAAAAGAATTTTCTTCAAGATGATAAATTCATAATGGAGTCATCTCTGATTAGCTTGAAGATGATGCTATATGAGGAAGAGCAAATATCTTTGGAGAATTAAGGCTATGATTCTCATCCCGTTGTGTACATAGCAGAGCAAAAGGATTATTTTTTTCTAGGTCTGATGTTATTCACTTTAGCATTAGAAAGTGGCAGAGCTAGGAAAAGCCACTTGTAATGGGTTTGGCTAGGGCAAAGAAACTCAGGGTAATTTTAGGCTTAATCAATTACCATAAAATTAAAATCCCCATCACCTAGTCAAGGATTAATGTTTTCTATATTAAATGGAATTCATTGCATTCTACAAAAAAAAACTCTTGCTGTTAGAAGGGAATTTCACTTACTTCCTGAAGTTACTTTTTCTATTCTCACAATTTTAATTTCTTTAGCACACCATGAATTGCTAATTTGACTATCATCATCATCATAATTATATCCAAAGAACTTCCTATTGCACTCTGAAAATTAATAAAGGAAAAAAACACTTTTCACTTTTAAAAAAATTGTTCACAAAAATACATTGCAAAAACAAATGCTTGTGAAAGATACATAAATTCTGACTAATACAATGACCAACTATAAAATTAAAGGAATAATAATTGATTATGCTATTCACCTTTTAACAGAGAGGTGATGAGCTCAGGGGTCACATGAGGCAAATATTTTTTGATATGGACCATATAGAAATTTAATTACTTCTTTTTGACTATATATTTATTACTGGTTTATTTTCTTTAGTTTTAGTGGGTTTTGAGGAGAAAATAAATACTTATTAACTGAAAAAATATAATTTAATTAAGTTGCAAAAATATGGTACAAGTTTGTTTTTATAAGTATCTTAATTACCTTGGTTATCGATTCATCTGATTGGCTTGATCTACTCTGCTTTAATCAGTAAACATATAGGTTTGTACAAAGGCAGAAATATTCAGGAGACAGATTCAGAACTCTAAAATTATACCATTTAATCTTGGGTAAAAGTAATTAATTTGTATATTGCCTTTTTGTACAGTTGTATTGCTTCCTTAATAAAGTGAATTAAATTCAGAAAATTTTCCCTTGCTGGCCAAGAAATGTGATTTCCTAATTAATAGTATCATAGATCTAGAATGGAAAGAAAAGGCAGAAATCTATTAGTCTAATTGATCAGTTTTGTAGATGAGAAATCTCAGACATAGGAGAATAAATCACTCTTCTAAAGTCACATAAGGAGTAATTGTCAAAGGTAGGATTTGAACTGAGGTCCTCTCACTGCAGATTCTATCTAAGACATGAATATAGTACAATGCAAGAAACTGGCAATCTCATTATATATTGCTCTAGTCAGGCCATATCTGGAGTACCATTTTCAATTTTGAGAGTCACATTTTCAAAGTACTTTGTTGAGTGGGAGAGTACATAAGGGAGGGCAGTCAGCAAGGTGAAGGAATTATAGTCATATGAGAAAAATCAGATAAAGAAGCAGCAAGGGTGTAATGAATCAAGTTCTGAACTTGAATGTAGGGACATTATTGTCCAATCCCAGCTCAGATGCTTACTTCTTATGAGACCTAGGAAAATTACCTATTTTCTTTCAATCTCAGTTTCCTTATCTGTAGAGTAGGATAATGGTAGAAACCACCCACACAAGGTTGCTGGGAGGATCAAAGGAAATAACATATATATTGTTGTTCAGTCTTTTCAGTTATGTCTGACATTCAGTGACCCCACTTGAAGTTTTCTTGGCAAAGGTATTGGAGTAGTTTGCCATTTCCTTCTCCAGCTTATTTTACAGATGAGAAAACTGAGGTAAATAGGGTGAAGTGACCTACCCAGGATCACATAGCTACCAAGTATCTGAGGCTGGATTTGAACTCAGGAAGATGAGTCTTCCTGACTCCAGGCCAAAAATTCTATTCACTGTAACACTTAGCTACCCTCTAAAATATGTGAAGTGCATAAAAAATCTAAAATCATTATAAAAGCAATTTATCATCATGATTATGTTCACCATTATCATCATAATTTGTAATTAATTAGCTAGTGATATTTAGGGTTGGGAACATGTAGAGTGACATGACAACTATTGTCAAACATATGAAGGATTGTTGTGTGATGGCACCTTTCTGAAGCAACAAAGTTTAGGAGATGGACTGGGAAAAGAGCAGCATTCTGGCCAAGGAGATTTATTACTTGAGGCAAAACAATGAAGAAAGGGTCAGAATAAAGTCACAGAAGGGAATTTTCCAGGGGATTGATCATAGAGCCGTTCAGAAGGAAAAATAAATATCTGATGCCCCTGAGGAATACAAATGAAATCATGGAGGGTCAGTGGAGGGATTTATGCAATGCAAGGCAAGGAATCCTAGAGTGAAGGAGACAGGTACAGAAACCCATGAAAGAAAGTCTAACTGAAGAGGCTGTCCAAATGATGGGGGAGTGGCCAAAAACAAAGTTAGTAAGTTGTTTTTCATTGGTAAATATTCTAATATGTTGGTTTCCTTTGAAATCCTATGTAGTTAATATTACCCATTGGGAGAAAGGGTCCACAGGCTCACCATGCTGCCACACTATGACACCAAAGAATTAGAATGATTTGATTATGTCCCTAAGCTCTTATAACTGGATCTAAACTTTGAGAGAAACTGGACATGGAAGGCTGACATCTGGTCTTGTCTGATTGAATCAATCACATAAAACTCAAATTAAAGCAGTAGCTTCTTGAGATTGGAGACTGTGTCCTTGTCTTTGTAACCCCACTGCCCAGTCTATAGAACACAAATAATAAATGTTAGTTGACAGACATAAAGGAAATTGAGGTAGGATGAAGGACAGGGTGAGGAAGAGAAGAGCAATTATGGAGAAAAGGTTTTGAAGTAATGGAAAGTTTATTTAACTCAATCACAATGGCATGGAGGAATTTAATTAATGCTGCTGAGCCTTGCTAGCTTGTAAATATTTACTTTAGAAACACTATACCAGTCAACTTTCCACTATATGTACAATGATCGCATAGTTTTTCTTTGATTTTGATTTTTTTATCACCTGAACCAGTGATTTTTTTTTCATTTGTGTCTTGAACTCTCTGTATGAAAACACCCCTTAAAATGGAGATCTGCAAATTATCTGGAATTTGTAATCTTATAATTTGTCATTGATCATTTTGGAGACTTGTGAAGCTGCAGCTGTACAGCCCATCACAAAACTGATATTGGAGGTGACTTTCTGCCCTGTCATAGTAAACCTAAGATGGGCTAGGATTGTCTGGGCTCGGATAGGATGAGATAGGATAGGATGGGATAGAATGGGGTAGGATCAGCTGGGCTGGGATAGGATAGCATAGGATGGGTGGGGATCTCATAGAAGAGAAGAGAAGAGAAAGATGGAATAAAATGGAATGGAAGGCAGGGAAGAGCAATGAAAGAAAGGGACAAGAACAGAACAGAACAATAACATGCATTTATATGGTGTTTTAAAGTCAGTTAATGTGACCCTGTGCAAGTCACTGAACCTCGTTTGCCCCAGTTTCCTCATCTGTCAAATGAGTTGAAGAAAATAGCAAACCACTCCATTATTTCTGCCAATAAAACTCCAAATGGACTCATTAAGAGTCAGACACAACTGAAAAAAAATGGCTAAACAAAAGGTTTGTAAATATCTTAATTTATTTGTGAGTTACAGATATTATCACTATTTTATTGATCAGTTAAATGAGCTGAGCAAGAAATAACTTCTCCTAGAGTCAAGCAGTGGTAAGTTTCTGGGGAAAAGAAGCCCTTATATACTATTTTAGGGGGCAGCTTGGAGGGGATATTGAAAAAGAAAAGTAAACTCTCATTAAACTCGATGGTGGAAATCAAAGAAGGTACCCTACTAAAGTTGCAAGCATATCCAGGCACCTTAGCATCCCACCTTTGCTTCTTTAGCTAGGCTTGTTGGGAGCCAACTTACTGAGTGGTGGCACTGCTGCAAGTGGGGACCGTTGCTGAGAGGATGGCAGCTGCCCTTGTTACAGGCTTAATAATGTCAAGCAGCAGAGAACTACTTCTACAAGTCAACCTCTGACCTCAATCTCCCAAGTACAGGATACAGTTGTGTTTTATAACACTTTGGAAACTCAAGCCAACAATATATGAAGTTCCTTCCTTCTCCTTCTGGGTGGAGGATGGCACCAAAGCTGAAAGTAAAACACTGCTCACTGTGAAACAAGGGGAAATATATTGAGAACTGGGGGGTTAGAGTGGGAACAATATCCATGGATACTTCTTATTGTCTATAAAAGGAGAAAACTTTATTAACTTACATTGTCTGTACTCTAAAGGCTCTTCTTCAAGAAATAGATGGAGATGTGTATCCCCTCAACCAGTGGCTATATAATGGAATTTAAATGAATTAGGGCCTAGTCATTATCTTTCTTGCACCCAAAACACTTGATATTACACCAGAAAGGAACAGATTACATTTAAATAACTGAAAGTTCTTAATGTGAACAAAATTATGTAAACTTTTCAAGCACTCAATTTTCAAGGAGTTTAGCTTATTTGGTGATTCATGGAAATTGAGGACAATGTAGCTGCAGCTGGTACCATTTTCTAGTGTAATGTCTTATAAGTAGACAGGATAAGCCATGGACTTAAGTAGCATGAAGGCAATAGGGACTAGAAAGCAGGGAGGAAGGAAGCCTGCCATCTCCCCTGCCTCCACATCTGTGAAAAGATCTAAAGCCTATAGCATTCTCATGTTTAAAGATTATTCACCTGGATAATGGGAAGCAGTGTAGCACGATGGAACAGTGTTGTATTGACTATCTGCCCTGCCCTTCACCACCTGTGTGTTTTTAACAAGCCACTTCTTGACTCTTGGCCTCAGTTTCCTCACTTGTAAAATGGAGTTGGACTTGATGAAGTTTAAAATCTTTTCCAGCTACAAATCTATGATTCTTTACTTGTTTGAGGACTCAGCTTCGTCACATAAAAAAGTCTTAATCCAAAAGATCTCTCTGGTCCCATAAAACTCAATATCCACTGCTCTCAAGACTTGAGATTTTTCATCCAATCTATAGTCAATTCCATATGTTCCTGTTCTGTGCCTGGC